>NW_012149163.1:1388782-1452718 GCF_000956105.1 Propithecus coquereli | reverse complement strand
ACACACACACACACACACACACACACACACACACACGGAGTGCGTGGCAGAGAGAAGACGACAATTCCCCATCTCGCCTATTCCAGGGAATCATATCAGATTCAAGACACGCTCTTCTCATGGAATATTCCTGCCTCTGTGCAGGACGTGCCGTGCTCAGCTTCTCAGAGGCCTCAGCCCCGCCGGCCGCAGTGTGTCTGGCCCTGGACCCAGCGTCTCACCCACCTTCCTCCCTGCTGGAACCGGGGCCGATGCAATTCCTGTCCTGGAGAAACACAATGGTGCCACCAAGGACGTATCAGGGGTCCCAGATGGGCTCCAGTAACCACACGAACATACATAGTTCTGAGGATGCTAAAACTGCAAGAGGGACCCACAGCGATAAAGAGCCCTTTTAGCAAGACTGTGAAAGCCGGAAGGAAAAGCTAGAGCGTGTGGCCATGAAGAAGCCGAGGACTTCGAGGCCGAGTGCGTAGAGACCAGGCATCGCCAGTCGGGCCGCTCGGCCCCACCCCAGCGCGATGTGTTTCTGTGCATGCACACTTTGATTGCGGGTCTTTTCTAGAACCAACGGATGGCTGACCTTTCCCCTCCTCTGGACTGCCCGGTTCTCCTCTAACTGCCAGCACAGCCATGAAGCTCACTCGGCCCCTGTCAACCCCCGTCCCACCTGACCCTTACAGCGAGCCCAGGGGGCTGCGAAGTCAGCGCTGACCTTTCCCCACCGGAGCCACAGAGTTGCGAGGAGGGCAGTCAGAAGGGGCCCAGCAACCCCTGGGAACCAAACCAGAGAAGACCCTTTACAAGCTGGTCAGGGTCCTAGGCACTCAAGAAAATCTCAGGCAGCTTGGAAAGGAGAAAACAGAGAAGGCCCTAAATGAATGGATCAGACTTTGTGCTGACCTGGTAAAGGGAACAAGATTGTGTGTGTGGCTCCCTTCATCAGAGCCCAGTCCACGCCTGCAGGTCTGGCCCCCGGCCGGCGCGGGCTCTCGCCTGGCTTTGCATTACGCTGCAGTGCTCCGATGTGGTTTGTGGCGGGGCTGGGGAGGGCTGGATGGGGACAGAGGCCAGGTAGAAAGGGCAAAGGCCACGAATACCAAAGGAAGAGCCTTAGGAGGACACGTCCACCCTACCCTTCCTGCTGCAGCCCTTTGGGCAACGGAGCAGGCGGTCCCCTGGGAGAGCCCTGCGTCCTCCCGGCCTTCCTGTGTACCAGGCTGTTCTCCCTTTTCCAGCTCTTGTTCCCTGTCCAGGCTCCAGGAACCCCCTATTTGGACACTGTGCTGGTGGTTGACCAGGCAACTTGGAATCAGAAGCCAAAGGGGGGCGGGGAACCTATGGGCAACAAACACCTAGTGGCATCGCCCCGTGCCAGGCACTCTGCTAGTTCGTCCTTCCCGAGGGAAGATCACAGCACGTCCGTGGCAGAGGGAGAACACCCACAGTCCACTTGGCAATGCCCGCTGGCCCCTGCCCAGCCCCCTGCCCAGCCCTGCCTTCCTGGCTGCTGAACGCACCTCATGATGCTGCTCTATGTTGGTGTGGGTTCCTGCCCAGATGGGGTGTCTGATCTTGTCGTGGCCAGTGTTTTCTGCATAAGGGGACCTGGTACACTTTTATAGGAACCCGGTGGTTCCCTGGGGCCAGACTCTAATGCTGTCCAGATGCAGAAAAACAGAAGGGCCATTCAGAAACAACCGAAATATCAACACACTTTGAAAGCGGTCTGTTAGCACTTGCCGTAAGCACAATAAACAAAACAATGAAACCATCAGAAAGTACCGTGAGACAGTCAGGCTTTAGGAACTTGGCTTTGATGACTTAGAAAAGCAAAGAAAGGGGGCAGAACCAGTTCCCACTTGGGCTGAGGCTTGTTTGTTCTGCTTATCTGAAGTCAGAGCTCACAATCCTCACCATGATGAAAGAACCTAGAAGTTTCTCCTTCGCAACTGGCCCCTGGGCAGCCTTCCGGAAGCGGTCAGTTTCTGCACGTGGCCCATGAAACTCGTTCTATAAAGCCACTCCCGTCCCTTGAAAGCCCCTTGTTCCCTCTGTGTTCCCAGCACAGGAAACCGTGTGCCGGAGTCCTTACCTGGGTGGGCGGGAGGGAGTAAGAGCCAGGCTGGAGGGAGGGGACCCTGGGCACAGTTTCAATCAGAGTGAGATACCCTATCCCCAGGTGAGTCAGAGCCGGAACTCAGGTTGGTTCTGCCTGAGGCCCCGCTACTGAGACATTTGTCCCTCTTGGGAGGGAGAGGCTGGGAGAGAAATGTCACCCAAGCACCTGGCAGATGCTACACAGTCTTCCAATTGGAGTTGCGGAGCCGGGGCCGTGCTGTCCCCCGGGTGAAACGAGGCCGCCTGCTCACCGCACTCGCTCAAGGTTATTTCCCACCGTCTCCACGGCTCCGGCTGCGCCGAACTCCCGCAGTGGGTGCCGGCCAACTCGTCTATCAAATTACCTGCCAGTGATTTAAGTGAGCTTAGTTCGTTTGGGCGCAGTCCTCCTGCATTTTGACTCTTAGTCAAGCAAAACAGAGGATTAACCAAAAGCGGGTGGGGGATCAGACATGGCTGTCTGCTGGGGGACACGGGGGCACCGGAAGCCCGTGTTCTCGATGGCGGAGTGAGAACCTGGGGGGCCTGAGACGTGGGCTCTAGCACTGTCCTGCTGTGGGACCCTAGGTCAGTGTCCCGCGCCCCCTCCTAAAGCACACGTATACCCAGCTGGCCAGCCTGCTAAGCCCCATGGGTAGGTGACTCAGAAGATACTCCTTTCTCCCTTCCTAATTGAAAAGGGGGGAAAAAAAACACCACAGATGCCATTAGAACAAAGGTACTAAACATACCTAGATCAGGAACTCCCTGGTCTCTGCTCCAGGCCTGAAGCTCGCAGTCTAGGCAGCCGTCATCCTCTTCCTTCGCTGCAAAACGCGAGCAGAATCTGCCAGTTCTGTCCGAACCCAGCAGTTGCCTTGGAACAGATTGTTGCCGATTCAGCAACCACGGGTAAAAGTTCCATGTGGCAATCGCTGCCCTTTAATTAACTCAGACATCTAAACAGGTGGGAATAAACTTGGGACCAAAGTCTCAGTTTCCCCAGATGCCTTCCCATCCCTTGTGGATGCAGCCCCTGGCACTGAAGCCCACCCTTCCACTCACACCTTGCCGGGCCGGGGCCAGAGCAGCAAACCCAGGAGGCTCAGCCTCGGATGCCTTCCAGAGGGGCCTCCTTTTCGCTGGTGGGCCTCCTGGGGTGTAGACAGGATGTGGATTTTTGGAGTCAGAGAGCCTGTGACTCAAACCCCATCTTTAGCCTGTACGAGCTGCTCGCCCAGTGGCAGCCGATTCATATGGCTGCTATAAGGACTAAAAGCGATCCTGTTTCGCGAGGACCCGTGCACAGCCCAGCACAGAGTATGTGCAGTAACTATGAGCCACCTCATCCTCATCTCCACCCACACCGGCTGTCAATCAATCCAACAATACCAGGTATTTGTCGGATGCCAGTGGAGTGCCCAGCACCGTGGGAGTTCAAAGGATACGGCTACGTACGCCAAGGTCGCTGTCTTGAGGGAGTTCCCAGGATAGTGGAGAAAATGAGCAGATCATTTGAACAGAGCGAGGAGATGCTTCAGCCCAGAGACACAGAGTAATGTCGCTGCAGGGGGCGGCACGGGCCTTCACAGTCACCCGCTTGGTACCACTTCTTCCTCGCTGGATGACCTTGATCAATGACTTAGCCCCTTTCAGCCTTGGTTTCCCTGCCTGTAAAATGAGGAAAATAACATCTGTCTCATAGGACTGTTGTAAGGATGAAAGTAAATAATTAAATTAAATTAATGATTAATAAATTGAATTAATAATTAAATAAATGGAACCAATATGGCCCTTATCAATTGTATAACCTCATATGTAAAATATGGATAATAATTGACCTACCTTATAGGGACGTTATGGAGATTAAATCTGTTAATACGCAAAAAGCTTTTCAAATAGGGTTATGTACATGTTAGCTATTAGTACCCTCTAGAATGTAAGCTCCCCGGGGGAAGGATTTGGGTGTGTTTCGTGCACAGATACATTCCCAATAGAACAGGGCCTGGTAGATAGTACATAAATGCTAGTCAAGTGAATGAATGAATTGTTGAATACTATAGGAGGACAGAGCCATTCCAGGAAGGCTTCCTGGAGGAGGTGATGCAGAAAGGTGAGGAGGGGTTGTCCATGCCGACTGGGTAGGGAGGGACATGCCTGCAAGGAACCAGCACAGGAGGGGCACAGGCAGGAGAGAGCACGATGTCCCAGGAAACCTCGAGCAATCTAAGATTTCAGGCAGAGGCAGGAGATCGAGGTTCTCTCCCAGATGGTCCGGTGATTGAGCACAACCTGGAAAACGTATGCAAAAGAAATGCAAACATTTGAAACAAACGACTTCCACCAGCCCCTCTGAAGGCCTCCAAGTCTCTGGGCCTCATCCAAGAGAGCTCCAGAAATAGCGTTTCCCATGAGCCCTTCACCTCTGGGGAGCGTCCCGTCACATGGGACCCTAACGCATGTGTCTGCAAGATTTCCAGCCCACTTGGAGAGCCAGGCGACCATGCCTGTGAACTCTGACCCCATCAATCCCTGCA
Source organism: Propithecus coquereli (assembly GCF_000956105.1). Taxonomy (NCBI): domain Eukaryota; kingdom Metazoa; phylum Chordata; class Mammalia; order Primates; family Indriidae; genus Propithecus; species Propithecus coquereli. The sequence goes on along the minus strand of NW_012149163.1, from coordinate 1,448,081 downwards.
GGGGCTGGGGAAGCATTTACATCTTCAAAGGTCCTGGTAAATGTTAGCCAGCAGCCCCCTCCCTGCCCCCAACCCCCACCACCTCCCCTCTGGGCCACCGGGGGTCAGGGACTAGGGTCGCACCTGGCCAGGCCCTGTGTCTCACCCGCGGAGTCATCCCTCCCTGCCGCACCCCTTCCCCTCCCCACACACACTGGGGCCTGGAGCTGGGAAGACATTAGCCGGCAGGGAAGAGACGGGGCCCCCGTGAGGAAGGCCCAGGACACCGTCTAAGGGGCCTTTAGACACACAGGCGCCCAGGTCGGCTGCCCCAGATGAGTGCTGGGCTCTGCATCAGGCTGGGGAGCAGGACAGGCCCCTAGACCAGGGTCAGCTCGAGTGACTGCCCCACCAAGCAGGTTTCAGTGACCTCTCCCTGACCCCAGCAAGCTCCAGTCCTCCTCCTGTCTCCTGGAGGCAGGGGGACCTGTTAACTTTCACCAGACTCCTTTGACATGGAGGCTAATAAGAACCGGGGCGGGAGGCCCGCTCCTGTGTCTGGGCGCAGGGCAGCACCCCTGCCTCGACTGCTCCAGCCAGCCCTGGAGCCCCAGGCCACAATGCGTGAGGGCGGGGCCCCGGGCCCAGAAAGGCAAAGGGACGCCCAGGCCCCCGGGACCACCACACTGGCCACCGGCATGGGCCCCACCTCTCAGATGGCTCTCGTGACATTGCGGCCTCCGCTCACAACCATGAGCAGGGCTGTCCTGCCGTGTGACAGGTGAGCATGTAAGAGTATCCCCGCCAAAGGCAGGGCCTTGCCATGGCAGAGCTAGGACTGGAACCCCGAAGTTGGTGGCTCTAAGCTGCCACCGTAGACCCATGCGCCTTTGGGGACTGTTGCCAGCCAGTGCTGGCAAAAGGGGCTAGGAAAGAAGCCCGGTGGCCGCCCCCCCCCCCCCCGGCTGGGCCTCCCTGCCCACTCTCTGTCCCTGCGCTGCAGCAGAGATCCCACGGCCCCTCCCTGCGGGGGGCAGGCACATGCAGGCTTAGCAGAGGCAGGCCTGTCGCCTCAGCTCTGCCCCAGTCATGAGCTGTGTGGCCTGGGAAAATCACACACCCTCTCTGTGCTTCGGTTTCCCCACCTGCGAAACAGAGCAAGGAGAGGGTCTCTAAGATCCCTTCCAGTTCCACCCTCTCTGATTCCAAGATTTCACCGCCTCCGGCTGCTTCTACCCACAACCCCCCTTACAAACCCTGCCAGATTCTTCTGCTCTTACCACAGGACTTTACAGCCAGGGGGATCATCCCGCGTAATCCCTTTATTTAAGAAATGAGAGAGAGATTCCAGCCACAACCTTGAGTGAGATGCCCGAGGGCAGCGCCAGGCCTGGGACCTGGGTCTCCCAGCACTTTGCTCTCTCTGCTGTGCCAGCCCTGGCTCGGAACCCGGAGAAATCGCCGCCTCCGAGGGTGCAGGCCACAGTCTTTGCCTGGCATCCAGGACCTACCTGCCCACAGCCTGTGCTCTAACTGCCCCCGGGGCCACCTCCCTCTTTAGCAGATGCGCTTGCTGTCCCCAGCAAGGCCGGGCTCAGTCGGGAGGCTCTGCACAGCTCTCGCCAACTCTCCCCTCCCCCGAAAGCACCCCCTCCCCCAGCCACCCCTTTGTCCGGCTTGTCACTTCAGCTCTCCCCCTACCTCGAGGGTGCCGCCTCCCTGCCTCCTCTGACTCGCCCGGGCCATGCAGCCAGCGCACTTGTTCAGAGCCAGACGTGGCACCGGCACCTGGCACCTGGCACCCTGGCCTGCAGCAGCCCACGTGGTCTCCCCCATGCCTCAGTTTCTTCTTGTAAAAAGGGAGGATAAGAGGAGCTGCTACCCCAGCCAGGCATTGCCAGGATTACCTCTGTAAATACATGCGATTCCTTAAAACGCCGCCTGGCACGGAATATGTGTGTGTGTGTTACGCTCCACGCATATATTTTTCCAGTTGGACTGTAAGTTTCTCTGAGTGCAAATATAATGATGTATTTCTTGGTAACTTCTAGAACTGTGGTGATGTGGGTCACAACAGAGGCATTCAGAACTAGATAAACAGGGGTGACTCAAGCTGGGGTGAACTGGCTTGTGACCCGAATGCCGCCCATCAGAGTGGTTGCGGGACCTGGGCACGGCACCCCGTCTCCCTCCAGGGCATTCCCCAAACCATGCAGGTTCCCCTCAAAATTCCGAGTGCCCTTCCCTTCTCCTGCCACCAAGCAGAGGCCCCAAATCCTGTTGGTTCACCTGCCCTCTCCAGCCCCCCACAGACAAAAGGCTCGCAGGTGATTGATGATGACAGTGACCCACCACTGACCCCTCGACCCATCCACTGCGGCCGTGGGGCGCTCAGCCCGCAGCCAGCACCGCCGTTTGAAGTGCAGACGCCCCGCTGGCGGGTTTTCTTCCACGTGTGAAGTGGAACCTTTGATGCGAGCCCTCCCCAGTTCTCCCCAGGTCTGGGTCCTGGGATCGCTGGAAGGATTAAATTTGATAATGTTACATATAAATATGCTTTGGGCGCCATATTGGCACATCGTAATCACTCAGTGAATGCCAGCCATGGTGAGGAGGAGGAGAAAGAGATCATGTTAATAACAGGAAGGCAAAGGGGTGTCTGTGAGGACCAACTTTGGCTCTATTCTGTCCCCCTTCTTCCTGTTGTAATGACCTCTTTGATCTTCCTTCCCCTAGAATGGGGGACATCCCAAGCATCGTCCTTTTTCCTTTGATATACACATACACATGCACACACATACTCACATATATATGCACACATACACATGCACACATATGCATGCCTGTACACCTGTGTACATGTACACATACACATGTGCACATATACATACATGCATACATATGTGCTCACATGCACACCACACACACACACACACACACACACCATCCTATCCACGGCTTTTTATGTAGCTTTCCCTCTGCCCAGAGCTTCTCTCGCTGACTCTCCGGGACAAGCCAGCCCCTGGAGCTGTCTCCTTGCTTCTCAGCACCGTTGGTCATTCAGGGTATTTGCTGGCCGGGCTCACGTCCCCTACGGCTGAGCTGCCGGGGACTTGCTCTCCTTACAAAAAAAAAAAAATCTGTTTCCACTAAACCACTGGGCATGTCACATGTCATCATTTTAAACCCACTTATTTACTCATTTTCTTCAGTTTATTTGCCCAGTCCTCAAAAAACATTTGGTTGATGTGACTTCCGGTAACTGCACGCCGGGCCCGGCGGAGAAGCATCGAGCCCTCTGCGCTGGGAGACGCGCCGCGGCCGGGCCACCACCGACTCGACACAGGCGGCAGACGGGAAGAACGCGCGGCTCGGCCCCGGCCCTGCGAGTCTAACCAGATCTCGGTGCGGTGTGGCCGGCCAACGGCAGCCACCCGGAGAGGGGATTGCACAGAGATCTGAAGCCGATTCAGCCAACAGAGACGACGAAGGCTCCGGCACCACGCAGGGACCCAAGGAAGAGAGTCAGACACACTAGGGTCGCCATTCCTCATTCGCCTGAGGCCACTTACAGCGGGTGACACTGTGCTTGCGAGGAGGGGTGGGTGGCTGGAGCGAGCAGGCCAGTAGAATAGGTGTGTGGGCGACAGGAAAGGAGGCTCGGCCTCCCTCGGGGTCCCAGCCCTGCAGGCCACACACCCTCTTCCCTCCCTCCCTCCCTCTCCTCCCCTCCTCTCTCCTCCCCTCTCCTCCCCTCCCCTCTCCTCTCCTCTCCTCTCCTTTCCTCCCCTCCTCTCTCCTCTCCTCTCCTTTCCTCTCTTCTTCTCTCTTCTTCTCTCCTCTCTTCCCCTCTCCTCCCCTCTCCTCTCCTCTCCTCCCTTCTCCTCCCCTCTCCTCCCCTCTCCTCTCCTTTCCCTCCCTCTCTCAATATCTCTTTCTTCCTCTCTCTTCCTTTCCCTCTTTCTCCTTCTCCCATCCCTCAACCTCACTCGTGGGGACTTCAGTGACATCAGAACACAGACTTCCTGTGCTGCTGATTGCAAGGGAATGAGGTGGGGCAGATGGGAGCCCCGGGAAAAGAAAATGGCAACTTTGGAACGAGACGCCCTGTTCAGAGAGCGCCAGTAAACACCTCCCAGACGCAGCCTACCCTGGAGACAGCGACAAAGAGATTTTTCCAGGCCTCCATTCCAGGAAGCTCGTGGGACAAAGAGATTTTCCCTGCAAGAGCCCCCTGGGTGTGACCACGTCTCTGCCTTCTGTTCCTACGTCCCAGGATGCTCGGGGCAGGGCGCAGGGGCACGGCCGGGAGAGGCCGGCGGGGGCCAGGAGCTGGGACCATGGGTGAGCGTCAGGTGACGCATCTACTCCCCCTTGAGCAAAGGGAGACCGAGGGGCAGGAAGAAAGGGGGCAGAGGGAGCTTTCCCAGTCGAAGGAGTCGCCGAGTGAAATTGCAGGGGCTGGGAGGGATGATTAACAGCCCTCATGGTTTTCTGCGTCGCAGCCATTACTCACTCGGAACCCGGGCTTCTCGGTTACACAGCCCCGCGCAGGCCGACCATTTTTTCCATTGACTGAAAACACATTCTGACTGAAAACAAACTTTGGATCCCCGAGGCTTGGCAGGCCCCGGGTCCTTCTCCATATTTAATCAACGGGAAGCTAAACACTTTCAATCTGTGATGGCTCATTTGGACGGGGTCTCGGGGCTTTTGCTCGGTGCCAGATATAATAACTCTCCTCTCTCTTTTCTAAGGCCTGTTTTATAATTTTGCTGTTTTTCAATGTCAAGCTCGTCTTTTGAAGAATTTTTATTGGATTTCCTGCTAGACTTCAACGAGGATTTTTCTCGCTTTGGCAGAAATATCAAGCAGAACAGGGGAAAAACTCGATCGTCATCTTGGAAAGTTGTGGTCGGGGGTGGGGGGGGCCGCCTTTGTTTGCACACAAACAGGTTTCTGGAAGGCCGGAGCCCCCACTGCCGGCTTCGCGGGGCCTCTGACCTCTGAGTTGTGGGTGGAATTGACGCGGCAGGGCAGATGGGTGTGGGAAGGGAGAGGAAGTGGGAGGGGGTACGGAGAGGAGAGGCGCGAGTGTGTGGGGACTCGGGAACGGAGGATTCTACTTGAGGCCGAGGGCAGGAGCGATGGCATCACCGGGGACAAGCCACAGTGCCACCAGGCAGGCCTGTTCCCGAAAACTGCTGGGGCACCGAGAGACAGGGAGACAGTGCCCACTCGGGGGGCAGCAGGCAGACTCCTACATAATAGCTCAGGCCCCTCAGAGCTGGTGAAACCCCAAGAAGAGGCAGAGGACCACGTCCCGGGGGCTCCCATTCTACCAGCCACAGCCGTGGTCCGTGCGCCTGCTCAAGGCAGCGTTCAGATCTTTCCTGTTTCTTCACAGAGATTATTCCCCAGAGGAAGCAGCTTGCCAGTGAGTGACAGCTTTTGTTTGCCCATGTTTTCCTCTCTTCCAAGAGTCGACTTTCAAAATATACCAGGACGTTCCGCACTTGACTTTCTTTTCTTTTTTGGGAGGGGTGGGAGGCTCTGCACAGTGTCATCCGCAGAAGAGAAGTGGTTCTTTGACCGCTGGGGAGAGAGGGGAGAGATTCCCCTACTCTGTTTTATTTTTCTGTTTCACTTTTTCCTTTTCATGTTGCGATGTTACATAACCACGCTTCACACCTCCTTGGCCACTTCCCGCCTACCACCGTCGGCTTCACAGTGAGCAGAACTTTGCCGCATGCCATCTCGTCTCTTTATTCCCACAACCAGACCTCGGGGCAGGTATTGGAATTGCCATCTTAGAGGTGAGTGAACTAGACTCACGGGTCAGGTGACCAGCCCACGCCTTGTGGTAGGAAGTGGCCAAACCAAGGTATGAATCAAGCTGAGCACCTTTTTCTACGAGATTGCAAGATGTCTTTGCTGTAGGGGAGCTCCTTGGCCCCTTCAGGAAAGCCCCAGTGTAGGTCCCCAAAGCGGAGGTCCCCAATGTAGATTCCCTGGAACAGAAGACACTGAGACATCATGGCAACTCTTACCATATCCACAAATTGCAGAACAGCTTCTCTTCGGGCCAGACTACCGGACCAGGCTTCCAGGACACTCCTCATTCCTTCTGCCTCCAGTAGTGAAAAACATTCAAACAGCCCAGACACACAAAAGAACTCATGGAGCACCTACTCGGGGCCCAATCCCGGGCTGGAGTATTGAAGGATTCAGGACAAAGAAAAGATACCGTCCCTGCTCTTGAGGAGTTTGCGGTCAAGATGAGGAGGTAAGACAACTAGGTAGAGAATTCTAGAATGTTGTAACTGCAGCCTAAGAGATTATCCGTCTAGACCCCTCCCCTTCCAGTGAGGTTACGGGACAGATCGGGAACCAGGGACTCGACGGGGCAATGGAGAATAGTATTTAACTTCATGCTAACGAGGGCGGTGGGGCTGCAAGCTGGTCAGAGAAGCACACTGGTCGGGGACATGTTTAAGGGGAAATGAAAACTCTCAGCCTGTCGGGCGGCCGTTCCAACAGGCTGGAAAGCAGAGCCCCGGCCCGGAGCCAGGCACACGTGCTTCAAAAGGACAGAAACAAGGTTTGATGCTGAGCAAAGCGGTCAAATATGCATATTCCACAGCCACAGGGGGCGTCGTGAATATTTATGAAAAGGGGAAATCGCACGCATTTGTAATGGGGTTTCATCCCTCCCATTCCTTCATGGCGGGGAACTCAGTTCTAGTTACTTCTGGGCTCCCCTTGGCCAAGAGGGGTCCATTCGTTAGCAGAGGGCTCAGGATTTTATTTTTAGTTCGCAAACCCATCCAAATTGACCCCACCGAAGACGGGGGCAGACGGCGGTCCCCATGTGTGCCATGCTCTGAGTCCAGACTGTGTGGCAACTGCTGCGGGTTCGCCTGGCCCTGCACACTTGGGCATCCTGCCCGCCACCCCCGCCCGCCCTCCTCTCGCGCCCGCAGCCACTCCGTGGTCCCCAGGAGCTCCTGACTCCCGGCCCCTCCCGAGACATCAGAGACGTTCAGCCTGGATGGGCACCTGGGCCAGAATGTTCTCCGACCCTCAGGGGTCCCAAGGGCATGAAGGCTGGGAAGGGGACTCCTCGTACCCGTGGCCCCTGCGGCACCCCTGTGGCTTGAGCACCTCGGTCAACCTTTGCTCCTGTTTTACCTTGTGCCTCAACTTACCCATTTGAGCCATCTGCCCTCTTCCTTCTTAACCGAGACTGGAGTAAGAACAAATCAGAACCTCCAGACCCAGTTCCAGGGAACAGGCGTGGAGGCTGTTGCAGCTAATACTCATGGTGACCACAATAATGTCATTGTTCCGCCTCCAAAAACAGAGCCGTCTGCCCTCGTGAACGGCCCTTTGTTCTAGCAGCTCCAACCTGAAGGGGAAACCCGTCCTCCCAGGCTACGTCAGCAGCCCTTCATCTTCCTCCTCGAAAGAAACGCTCCCGCTACCCTGAACCTCAAGGCCCCAGGTTCCTAAAGCCCAAAAACACACCCCTGAACTTGCCTTCCTCAAGGAAGAAAGCCCAGCCCATCTACCTTCACTTCCCCTCAAGAGCCAGAGGACGGCAGCTCGCCCGCCTAGCCGGGTGGCTCCAGCCACCCCGCCCAGCCCGGCGCTGGCACCCCTTCCAGTCTGCGGCGTCGTCCCTCTTCTCCCCGTCTTTCTTCGTTCCTAACCTGCAGCCCCCCATTCTCACCTCCTGCCTCTGCCGTTCGAGGTTAAGAAGCACGCTACGGTTTTCCATGAATTACTTGGCAAGAGCGCATGACAAAAACAAAATGTAATTCAGATTAAAGTCACCCTCTAGCCGAAACGATAGTTTCTGAGATAAATGGCGACGCTGCCGATCAACCTTGCCGGCAACTGGTCCTCTCGTATTAATCTCTCTCGGGGTGATTTAGGATCCACCTGGGTCCTCTGAGAAGATTCTCCCATCATTTCCTCCCCATCTCTCTGGATCAGGCTGCCGGGCTTGGCGCGGTTGACAAATTCCCCAAGTAATCCCTCAAAAGATTGGAGAAATGCTCCGAACGCTCCATTAAATTTATTTTCCATGCTTTAAGAGACCCAAAACTATGTCCAATAAATAAGCGTTCCCTGTGATTTACTGAAACGCTCCTCTGATTTAAAGTTATAGGGGGAAAAAATATGGAGCCCTCGGGAGCCCAGGACCAGCCTTGCAAGTGAGACCAGATGTGAGATTCCTGCCCGGGGAGGGGAGCGCAGGGGAGAAAAACAGCCCAACTGGTTGAGTTGTGAAAGTGACAATGTCTGAACCCCGGTTCTCGGCTTTAACGTAAAAGGTCCCCAGGTGAGCATTCTTTCTCACAGAATTTATTGTGGTTGTAGTTGGAGGGGGAACCATCAAAAGACTAATTCTGGCCCTTGTTTTGCAGAGCTCTTTTGATAAATATGATACTTAGAAATATGCCTCCCACTAGACAGAAAAGCCATATAGTTAAAATGAAGTAATCTGTCAGTAAACTCACTCGAATCAAAGCCAAATGAAACCTGTAAAAGGAGAAGGGGGAAAAACTCCACTTAGAAACGCTGGCGTCGAGCAGGGGAGAAGGTGGAGCTTAGGAATCGTCCTTTATTCAGATATTTTTATCTGCAGAGTTAAAAGCGGAGATTTATTTTTAAAAGGGGCTATTTATGTTTCGATCTCCAACAGATGGGTCTGTGTTCCTGCCTCTCGCATGCAGCTTGGGCTCAGCGAAAACAGCTTCTCTTCTGAGCTGAAACTTACCCAAAAGGAGGAGGAATAAAAACTTTTGGAAGCAAATGTAACCTTTGGAGCTGCTTGGTAAATACAGATCTGTTTACTATAGAGGCCCAGATGCGCAAAACCAAGAAACAAACAGGAAGACGGAGAAAAGAGCAGATGTGAAGACTAAGCTAGATATGTACATGTATTAGACATATATGGCGTGTGTGTGTGCATGTGTGTGTGCACCATGTACGGATTGCCACAGGGCTGGAGAGCTTAGGCCAAGAAAGCTCCCAATGGGGAAGTGACATCATCAGTGGGTTGTCCCAGATAGTCCTGTCTTTGGAGGCCACTTCTCTGACAGTCTGCTTCTACCTGATAAATCACCTGTTTAGAAAGATGCCTTCTAGGCCTGGCGTGGTGGCTCACACCTGTAATCCTAGCACCGTCAGAGGTAGGAGGATCACTTCAGGCCAGGAGTTCGAGATCAGCCTGAGCAAGAGCGAGACCCCCATCTCCACAAAAAATACAAAAATTAGCCAGTGTGGTGGTGCTCGCCTGTAGTCCCAGCTACTCAGGAGGCTGAGGCAGGAGGACTGCTTGAGCCCAGGAGTTGGAGGTTGCAGTGAGCTATGATGATGCCATGGCACTCTAGCCTGGGTGACAGAGGGATACCCTATCTCCAAAAAAAGAAAAAGATGCCTTTGTCATGTTAGCGATAGAAAATATCTAGAGTGGCTTCCCTGTTGAAATTACCCCCAAAGTGTTCCTTACTCGTCTTTACTTGCACCAAAAGAAGCCAAACTGCAAGGCGCCGCCAGCGACCGAGTTAGCCACTCTGCAAACACGGGGCTCCCGAGCCCTCCAGAGTAGCCAGGCCATCCCGGAACAAAGCCGCTCCGCTCACTGGGGAGCAGGCACTGGGCTGGGCGGCTTCCACAGGCCTCTTCCCAGGAGAAGCCTGTTTCAATTGTGTCTGCCTCCCAGGGACTTCCCATTCCTGCACCCAGAACAGCCAGCCTGGAGAATGGGGAGTCCCCACTACATCTTCCTGGGGCAAGAGGCAGGAAGGCCTACCTGCTCTTCATCCTGCGTCTGCCTCTGCCCCACCTGTGGGACAGAAAGAGGAAGACCTGTGGGGTACGTCCATATAGCCTTGGGCAAATGACAGCTGCTGGCACTCCCTCCACCAGCATCTGTGCCAGACTGAGACATGCCTAAATGAACACAGGAAAGAGGGAAGATTGAGGAGGGGTTTCCGGGAAGGGTCTTAAACACCAGATGACCCCAGATCTGACTCTGGCTCCGCCATTAGGCACCTGTGAGACCCGAGAGCAGTGCCTTCACCAATGGGAGCCCCAGTTTCTTCATCTCTGTGATGAAGGGTTGAACTGAACAGCCTCCTCCTCCTGTGACTCCCAGAAACATCCCCTCTCCAGGCCCCCGAAGCCTCCCTCTCTCCACAGCCCCCAAGCTGGTCTGGACAGAGCTGCAGGGTGTGGAGTTTGAGCAGCACCTGTGTTTACACTATACAATCTGCAGTTTACTGTAATAAAATCATTTAATACAGTCATAATTTTTTTGGCAAGGGGTTGTGTTTATGGTGAGCAAGACAGAGAGGGGATGATTGACTACGTCTGATTAAAATGATTAATCAAAAACAAAGGCAGGAGGACATGAAGGGCACAAAGCCACAGGCAAATCCAACTTAAGTCTCAAGTTGGGTGTCTTTGTGGGAACATCGGGGTCTGCCGGAGAGCGGGGCGGGGGTGGGGACCCGGGGTGGGGGGAGGCGGAGGCACCGGATCCGACAGCTCATCCACAGGGCTATCCTCGTAGGGTGGAGAAGTAAGGAAATAAATGGTTTTGCCAGCACTAGTTTCCTTGGGCCTCCATCTTCAAAAAGGTCTAGAAGAAGCGTTGGGCATAAAGATGTACGTGTGTGTGTGTGTGTGTGCACATACAAATACACCTAGGTAGAATAATTTGAGCAAGACCCAGAGGGACTTCCCAGAATCAAAACTTTCCCCCAACTACAGTATCTGCGACTCCACCCCTAGCAAAGTTGACTTAAGGTCGCAAACACGTTTGACCTTGCAAGCAACGTCCTTCAGCCACCGAGCACCTGCTCCATGCTCGGCACGGCGCCAGGGCGGAAAGGTTATAAAGGATTGTTCATGCAACGAACGCCGAGTGAGCACCTGCTCTGGTCCAGGGATGGAACAGTGAAGCAAGAATCCTGGAACTGGGAGGCTGTGGGGATGGGTTGGGAGGACTCAAGACCAAACTCACTTATTTCACCACTTTGCTTAGGGTGGTGTGGTCTAGATGACGACCACTGACCACCAGATTCCTGCTCCCCCTAACACAGTGCGGTGTCATTTCTAGAGGGTGGCTGCCCGGTCTGCAATTTTCAGCCCCCACACGCCACTGCACCCCACGTGTAGAGATCAGTTCACCTGACCAGTCCTCACCAGCAGAGCCTGAGCGAAAGGGTCGTGTGTCACCTCCAGGCCAACACGGTGTTGGGCGCCCAGTGTGCTGCCTGCCCCTCCGCAGAGACCTCAAGTGTCCAACGTACTCCCTGGAGAGAGAACTCACCGCAAGACCTCGGAAGCCCTGCGTTAAAGATGGTGGCATCGCAACATCAAAGGAGCTAATCAAGGAGCCACCCAACCAGAAACAACCTCAGCCGATTTTTCGTGAGTGAAAAACACACTTGTTTTTTGTGTTAAGCCTCGAAGATTTTGGCATTGTTGGTTATATTGTTGTAGCAGTTAGTTTATCTTAAACAGGTAGCCCTATTCCAGATGAAGAATCAGTTTCTAGACATTCCTATCGTAGACCAGGCTTCCCGGAACACAAAATCTGCGGCAGAAAGGGGTCACGGGCAGGAGATTTCTGGAGGGGTGGCCTTGAGACCCACACCTGCGATGGAGCGAGGGTCGGGGAGGAGCAGGGCTGCAGTCACAACAGGGCCTGAGCCAGCGCCATGGGGCGCCCTGAAGCCGGGCGACCTTCCGCAACGTCTTGCACTGAAGCAAGGGTCCAGGCGTCCACACGTCTGTCCGACCAGTCATGGGATGCAAGCTGCCCCCGAGGAGGGAGTAGAACCTGTGGGGAAGCAGCATCCTTCAGCAGAGGCTGTTTCTGGAGCAGGAACCAGCTATGGGCCATCTATAGCTGCAGGCAAGGAGCTCCTGGTCTGCAAGAGGCACGTGGAAGGCAGACCACGGCGACCACTGCCGTCCACCCATGGCGCCTCCAGGATTTGCTGACGTGTATAAGTCACACCATCTCGGAGCAGCTCCTGTGGGATTCTGGTTGGTCTCCTTTCTAGAGAAACCAAAGTGCAGCCCCCACGGCTCCAAATGATATGCACCATCTCCCTCCTCCGCTGCTCAGGCTAAACTCCCCTCACCTCCCACCCCCACTGCTAGCACTATTGCTGGTCTGCATGGCTTACTTGGTGGGATGGCCCAGGCCCTCCCCTTTGAGGGCTCTGAGCCCCTGGTCACCATGTCCTTCTCGGGATATGGCTGTTGTACTTGTCCATTTCCCGTCAAAATTGGACAGGGGGATGCAAGAGCCACCCCAGTGACAATCTGCCACAGGCAGATCTTGCAGGCAAAAATGGCAAACTCATGCCCAGAATATGTGCCAATGCCGGTCGAAAGAATCGCTGCCCTTTTCAGGGTAGAAGAGGTACGATGTAATCAACTTGTCGCCCAGTGGCTGGTTGGTCTCCCGGAGGGACAGCACCTGGTGATGGGCTCCTTTCAGCCCTCAGCCTGGACATTCCACAACAGCAATCGCAAGATCAGCCTCAGTGGGCCACGTACAGCCTCCATCTCTGCCACCGCGGCGACTCAATGTATGTCCTCTTGTGCTGGCACGGGGCGTGGGGCGAAGGCAGGGAGCTGACAGGAAACAATCAATGACTGAGCCATCCTGCCCTCTCGGTTAAGTGCTTCTCCCTCAGTGGACACTCTCTTTGACATGCGGCACACGGTGACACATGATACTGGTTGCCTGCTCCCACAGGTCTAGACACAGGTCTCTTCCCCAGAACCACCTGTCCCTCATCTTCCAATATTTCTCCTTCTAGGCCCATGACCAGCCTGCCACGCCGTTGGTTGCCATTCACCCCGGAGTCGCCAACATTCTCGCCTTCAATCCCCTTCTCCTTCCTCGCCGGCGTCTTGCCCAAAGCTCCGCCCACCGAGTGGCACTGTAGTTCAGCTGCCACGAGTTTTTGGCTGGCACCCCCCCACACCAAGTTAACCCATCAGTGAACCAAGCTCAGCTTTCTCCTCTGTCAGCGGGTCACAGACTGGCCCTCCCCACGCCCCGCCATGTGGCCACAGGTGTGAGCAGAGGGAGGGTCACCTGTGCAACAGCAGCAGCTGACCCGGGCGTCCGAGCACCTGCTCGAGCAGCCTAGCCATGTGCACTGGCACTGTGGCGTTCACACGCGTGTCCCACCCATCTAACCCCACGTTGCTGCTGGACTCCAGTCTTTGCCGTGGTGCGTCCCACAGAGCCTCACTTCTGGGGGCCGGGCTCCCTCTCCAGCAGCCCAGGAGCCGGCCAAGATGCCAGTCTCGCTCCAGAACCCTAGGGCTCCATGCTGGCAATCCTGATGGGGAATGGCAACTTTTCCCTTCATCAGTACCTCTAACAGCAGGAAGGTCACGTGCCCAGGAAGCTGAGACTCTTGCACCCTGGACCTTCTGTGGAGCCATTTCCTGCTCTGGGCTCTGCTCAAAGCTGGTCGCCTTCCGGGTCCCCAAGTAAGTGGATCAGCGCTGCATTCTCAAGTACAAAACGTGCTGACTCCAGAATCCTGCGGGGCCTGCTAAGCGTTGTGCGTACGTCACCGGGGTAGAGAATGAGAGATGCACTAATTTGTCCTTCAAAGTGAGGGCATGTCCCAGCATGTCCCCAGACCACGGGGGGCCCCTAAAATCCTCACTGACATGGTGGGCTCTTGAACATCTGTAGGGTTTATCTTTTGCTGTCTGTTGTGTATGTGCCTCACCAACTTCTCCAGCACACTTGCCACCGCTTGTGCACCCCCGTGTCATTATCCAAATGGCATCAGTGCAGTGACTAATAAAGTTATCAATGCAGTGACGTTCTGTGGAATGACCAGATGGTCCAGGTCCCCTCAGACTTTGTTATGACAGAGACAGAAAAGTTAATATAGCCCTAGGCCAAGACATAAATGTACACTGTGACCCATCACACGTGGACGCCAGCTGTTTGGTCCTCCTTGACAGGGAGGGTAAAGTGCATGCAGCAGGTCGGTGGCCATGCACCAGGCTACGCTGGCAAGACACTGCGTCTGGCAAAGCAACTGCAGTCAGTGAGTTTGTGGCAGTTCACTGTTGTGCTCCAGGTCCCACCTGGGTTTTGTAGGGACTGGTGACTTAAATGAGGCTATGATGAAGACATTGACCTCTGAATCCTTTAAAAATGGCACTTACGTCTGCCATTTCCCTCCCTGCAGGATGCAATATTGTTTTTATTTGCTATTTTTGGCCAGGAGGTGGGAGAGGATTCAGAGGGCCAATCCCATCCAATAGCCCTCACCCCACGTGCTAAGGAGCCAAAGTGTGGTCCCACCAACTATGAAGCCTACTCCCATCATCCACCCAGGGGCCATGGAAATGACCATGGGTGGCTCTGAGGACCCACAGGACCCAGTATGAGCCAGACTTAGCTGGAGAGACCAGAGTGATTATTTAGTTCCAATGTCAATACCAACTCCGACCCTGTGTCCAGAAATCCTTGACACGTCTGAGTATCCCCTTTTCCCCAAGGTATGAGTACTCAAGTAAGTAGCCATATGTCTCCTTCTGGGGAAGGACTGAAGAGTTTATTGCCATTATATATTTGCTGTGACATTATAGGGCCCTTTCTTCTGGTGGCTTGACCTCTTCTTCATTCAACAGGTCCCACATCTAAATACTGGCTCAGGTCTAGAAACTGGGCAAGCAATCATAACTTCTTATTCGTGCACTGTGCTCAGTCTTCTGGGCATTCATTCTTAAAACGGACTTTGAGACAGATTCATCTGCAAGTGATTTATTGAGAAGGGGTAGGGTTAGGGTTAGGGTTAGGGTTAGGCTTAGGGTTAGGGTTAGGGTTAGGAGAGTGAAGGAAGCAGGGCTGGTTAGAAGTTGAAGTTCAGCGGCAGTGCAGCCGATCCCACAGAGAGTTCTGGAGCTGGGGTGTCCTTCAGAGGCATCCCACATTGAGACAAGGGACCAGATCCTCATATGCCACCTGGCCCCGCCAGCCATCGGATGTCGGCTGGGCGGGGATCACAACCGCGGGTGAGGCAGCTCCTTCCAGTGCCAGCAACGCCTGGGGAGGGACTGAGCCATGTGCCATCAGCAGCCTCCTGGACGTGATTGCCATATAGAAGCAGGGACAGGGGTGCGTGCTTCACTCCCCACTTTCCATGCTGCCACAGACTGAATGTTTATGTCCCCAAAAATATTCATATGCTGAAACCTAATCCCCAGCGTAATGGCAAAGCTGCACCAGACACTGAACCTGAGGGCACCTTGATCTTGGACTCCCCGCCTCCAGGACTGCGAGAAACAAATGTTTAGTGTTTAAGCCACCCCGTTCACGGAACGGAATTTTTGTTACAGCAGCACCAACAGACTAAGCCACACACACGGCACATTCGTCCACGGAAATGATGCTCGATCACTGGTTCTCAGCCTCAAATCAACACCTAAGCTGGTGTGGTCAAATATTTACCGAACATTCGCGGAGCATTTCTAAAATATGTCCATCTGCCCAGCTGCCCGTCTGCCATGGAGCAAGGCAGGGAATGAGGAGAGCTGCTGCAGAGAAAGGTTGTTGGGTGAACAAGTCACTCTCGCAAACACACACGCACGCCTACACCCAGCATCAGAAGTGAGAAGACAGTGCGTCCCGGAAATAGGAAGAGAGAGAATTGTACTTGTTAAGTGTCTTTTATGTGACAAGTGCTATGCTATATTAGGCCCTTTAAATACATTTCAGACCGGGCACGGTGGCTCATGCCTATAATCCCAGCACTTTGGGAGACTGAGACAGTCTCCCAGCTTGAGGCCAGGAGTTCAAGTCTAACCTCAGCAACATAGTGAGATCCTGTCTCTGCAAAAATAGAAAAATTAGCCAGGAGTGGCGATGTGCACCTGTAGTCCCAACTACTCGGGAGGCTGAGGCTGGAGGATCCCTTGAGCTCAGGAGTTTGAGGTTGCTGTGAGCTACGATGATGCCACGGAACTCTAGCGCAGACAACAGAGCAAGACCGTGTCTCAAAACTAAATTAAAATAAAACAAATACACTATTTCAGTCAAACTCCACAACTTCATTAAGAAGGCATGACCTTTTTGAGGCAGAGAAAACTAAGGCTCAGAGGAGCTAATGACTTGTCCAAGGTCACACGGCTGGTAAGTAGAAGGGCTGACATTGAATGCAGGTCTCTCTTTCTCCGAAGCCCATTCTCTGTCCTCGTGCAAAATTCCCCAGACAGATGCGTTCTGCATCAGTAACTGCCATTGCCCCCATCCTCCCCACACCTGGGCTCCAGGAAGCCACCCTGAGCCACCGGGGATGGATGCAGCCCTGTCCACAGCAGCTGAGATGCTTTTAGTTTCTTTCCTGCTTTAAAGGGTAAATTCTTCATTAATTATCCAATCATATTTGCAGTAAAGAGAAAAGGTTGAGAGCTCCACAAAAACCCAAAATAGCACCTACGGTAACTGAAGTGTAAGACCCAGAGTTTTCTAATGCTGTAGACCAGAGGACCCGAGTACTCCGAACTTAAGAGTCCCGATCCAGAATGGCCTTCCAGATAACAGAAGAGTTTCTTCCATTAAGAAATATAACTTTTTATTAAGTTGTCTACAATTTCCACGCATACTCTTATACATCCTTAAATAGGGGTGAAAAATTATAGAACATTAATTAATGTTTGTTTTGCAGTAATGACTCCCAGGACTGCTGAGCTAATTGCTCCCAGGCTGCTGTGTGTTGGAGCTCCTGTGCCAACTTTTTATGGTTTTCTGCCACCCCCCGACACTTAATGTTGGTCACTTTTCCCTGCTGTCAGTGGATCTGTCTGTACCAGCCTCTAATTTGCTATTTCTAAATACAATGGGCTTGAAAACAAAACAAGCAGCTGTGCAGGAATTGTGTATTAAAGAATCATTACTGGATTCTAGCAAGGGTCTGAGGGTCCCTTCCTTAACAAATCATAAAACTTAAGTGCATTTATTCATGCAACACTAGTTTATCAAACACGTACTATGTGCCACTAAGCGATGGGACACGGCAGGAAACAAAATAAACATAAAATCCCTTCCTTCACAGACTTTACATTCTGCTGGGACCAAGGAAAATTGGAGGCATGTATTTTACATAGATAAAGGCTATTTTTGCTCCGCCACTAGTTCCCTACTGTGTTCCGCATGGGTGGGGAGGGGAGCTGAGTTCCTCACCGGTGGTAGTTACTGCCCCACCATTTCTGCGGTACTATTAATGACGCAAAGCTGATAGAGGATTGTTCGTTCTATAATTCCAACACGCTGTGGATTAAACGGGCTTCGGTGGGCTGGCCTGGGAACTGAGCCACCATCTGTACCTCTGTTTCTACAGGAAAATATATTCCAAGTTCCAGACAACTGACTTTCAAATGAACTTTTGGAACAGAACTCATTTGTAAGCTTAGGGCTGCCCGTATTTCTCTGTAAATGCTCCAGGTGACCAGGGTGTATTTTACTTGAGGGTTAGAAACGAGACTATCTGGGCAGTAGCCAGCCACCCGCTTACCCCACTCAGTGCCTTGGGGGGGGTCACTGGCTCTCTCTGAACTTCAGTTCAGACCCGCATATATCGGGTTCCACTGAGATCGTGTTAAACGGACAGATGTTCTGCCGTTCAAAAAATTTTTCGAAGAACGCTATTTGAAAGAATCAATACATATTTCTCAGATGAATGAATAAACAAGTATATGAAATGAGTGAATGAGGAAACTTCCCTGAGGTTCCTAATGCACGTTGGGTGGTGTTGAGAAACGAACATTTTGTCGAGGACTGTTTTCTCTTTTTCACTGCAGCTTCTGACCCAAAGTTTCAAACATTAGTGAAAAAAACACAACGATCGTCCTCACTCCTGGGGATCCCAGCTGAGGATCTGGGCTTTAGCCGAACCCGAAAGAAGGAGTTGCCGGCACGAGTCGACCTGATGCATGATCAGGGCTGGGAGTGGGTGGCCGGGACCGGGCGGCGAGCTCTTGGTTAAAGAGGAGGAGAAGGTGGTACGCGAGCAGATCCAACCCAGAAACTGGCTTTACAAACCATCGCTCCCCTCCTCCCAGGGCCAAGCCCGTTTCATTCCGTACCTGTAAGGAAGGCTGCCTTCCCCGGACTTCCAGGGAGGGTGCTCCAGGTGTGGGCACTTCGACGCCAGGCTGCTGCCAAAGCCCCCAACCTGGATCTCAAGGTCACATTCTGCTAGGATGGTCTTTCTCCCAGTTCCCTCTTCTCCAGCACCGCCCCCCACCACCGCTCTTCCCCATGGAAGGATGGCTGCAGGGAGAGGCAGGCACCCCCAGGCCTTCCTCCGTGTAGACAACATTAATGGGAAACTCGGAGAGGAAACTCCAGGAGACCCACGCAGCTGTCACCACGTGCGCCGGGAGGGAAGATTTATGGGGAAGACCAGGATGTGAACATAGCCATGAATTATCCTTTGCGCCAAGGTAAATTGGATGCAGAAACGCGTGCGTCAAAGAGGCAGAAACTGGGCTTGGCTGCGATCCTCGTAGCACCTGGGGAAAGAGACTCTCCCTTAAATTCTTGAAACTACAAAACTATGTTGACCCGATGACTCTTTCAGGCTTTCTCGAATAAGAAAAACTAACATGGGTTGAGTACTTCTTGTGCCCAGCATCTTATTACATTAACTCAACTCATTTAACCTTCCAGAACCCTGTAAGGTCAGTGCTATAACTCTCCCCACTTCAGAGATGAGTAAACTGAGGCACGAAGAGGTTAAGTAACTTGTCCAAGGTCACACGGCTAAGAAGTAGCTGAGCAGAGATGAACACGTATTCCTTCCGACCACACCCTGCCATACTGTACCGCGCGCAGTATTTAGGACACCTAGAAGTGAGGGACGGTGATACGTCCCCTCTCTCCTTAGAAAAGGACACTTCCAAGCTCCCCCAAGTGACATTTGCCGGCTTCAAGAATAAGACTCCTCGGCTGGGCGCGGTGGCTCACGCCTGTAATCCTAGCACTCTGGGAGGCTGAGGCGAGAGGATTGCTCAAGGTCAGGAGTTCGAGATCAGCCTGAGCAAGAGCGAGACCCCGTCTCTGCTAAAAATAGAAAGAAATTAGCTGGACAACTAAAAATATATAGAAAAAATTGGCCGGGCATGGTGGCGCATGCCTGTAGTCCCGGCTACTCAGGAGGCTAAAGCAGTAGGATCACTTGAGCCCAGGAGTTTGAGGTTGCTGTGAGCTAGGCTGACGCCACGGCTCTCTAGCCCGGGCAACACAGTGAGACTCTGTCTCAAAAAAAAAAAAAAAAAAAAGAATAAGACTACAGGGACTTTTTATAAACAAGAAACTTGCCCCTCATGGTCACACGAAAGGGACTCAATCCTTTCCTGGGCTCCCAGCAACCTCTAAGAGGACCAGAAATAAGGGAACTCAGTGTTCTGGTTTTTGTTTTTAAAGTTTTCCGGGGTAACCACTGTAAAAATCGTGGTGAATTTCCTTCCGCCTTTTTCTATGCACCCATAAATAGAACCATGGATTTGTAGAGAGGTATTTTTAAATTCTGCCTTATCCACTTAACGTTATCTCATGACCGTTTTCCTTCCCTCTGGGAGGGGTGGGACGTGGCGGTTCGGACCAGAGGCTGGACCACCAGGAACCTGGGTTCAAGGATTTGCTCCACCGCCCTGTGACCTATCCATTCGCTGGGCCTTGGCAGTTTTGTTTTGTTTTGTTTTCGATTTTTTTCCAACTCTTTGGAGGTATGACTGACAAATTTGATTGGTATAATGGTATAAAATTTTTGAAAATTGATAAATAAGGGGAAAGAACCAAACATGCACACTGCCTTTCCTATGTGAACTGTATGTCAAGCTATCGATGAGGCAAAACACTGCTTTTTTTTTTTTTAATGAGATGGGGTCTCACTGTGTTGCCCAGGCTGGAGTGCAGTGGCTTTTCACAGGCGAGATCCCACTACTGATCCGCACGGGAGTTTTGACCTGCTCCGTTTCCTACCTGGGCCAGTTCACCCCTCCTTAGGCAACCTGGTGGTCCCCCGTTCCCGGAAGGTCACCATATTGATACTGAACTTAGTGCGGACACCCGATCGGCATAGCGCACTGTAGCCCAGAACTCCTGGGCTCCAGCAATCCTCCAGCCTCAGCCTCCCTAGTAGCTGGGACCACAGGCGTGCGCCACTGAGTCGGGTGAAAGCACTTATTTATAGAAGAATTTCAACCGTAAGTGCAGAAGGGATGATAAAATTGGAAAGTCACCATTTGGCAACCCCTATTCCAATGCATTTAATAACATGTTCCCCATGAGCCCTCACCGGAAGCAGATTTCTACCAACGTCTGTCCCCAGTGACTGAGGCTTTCTCCAAGGCGACTGAGACTTTCTCTCTAACGTTCCTCACTTCCTTCTGAGCCTTCGCCAGCAGCTCTTGAAGTCCATGTTGCTGACGGCCTGTGTGAGACAATCTAGGCTCTTTCTCTTACATTCTCAAAATCCTTTCACTGCCTGGTCCCAAAGCCACCCCCACATTTTAGGTTTTGTTACAGCAGCACCCCACTTCCAGGTAACAAAATCTACATTCGTTTTCTATGTGCAAGAAACCACTACAGGCTGGGCGCGGTGGCTCACGCCTATAATCCTAGCACTCTGGGAGGCCGAGGCGGGCGGATTGTTTGAGCTCAGGAGTTCGAGACCAGCCTGAGCAAGAGCGAGACCCCGTGTCTACTAAAAATAGAAAGAGATTAATCGGACAACTAAAAATATATAGGAAAAATTAGCCGGGCATGGTGGTGCATGCCTGTAGTCCCAGCTACTCGGGAGGCTGAGGCAGAAGGATCGCTTGAGCCCAGGAGTTTGAGGTTGCTGTGAGCTAGGCTGACGCCACAGCACTCTAGCCCAGGCAACACAGTGAGACTCTGTCTCAAAAAAAAAAAAAAAAAAAACCACTACAAATTTAGCAGCTCCAGACAATACCCACTGATTATCTCACCATCCTGTAGGTCAGAAGTCCGGAATGGCTGGCTGGGCTTCCTGCTCCGGGTGTCCTAAGTCTGAAACCAAGGTGTTGGCTGGCTACGTTCTCATCTGGAGCTCGGGTCCTCCTCCAGGCTCATTCCTGTTACTGGCAGAATTGAGTTCCTTGCGATTGTAGGACTGAAGTCCCCTGCTTCCTTTCTGGCTGCTAGCCAGGGACAGCTCTCAGGTCCTGGCCCCAGGGCCACCTCCACCTCAACAACAGAGAACCTGCTCACACTTCAAGCCTCTCTGATGTCCCTTTCTGCCACCAGCTGGAGGAAATACTCTGCTTTTCAGGGGCTCACGTGATTAGGTCAGGCCCACCTAAATAATTCCCCAGTTTTAAGATCGTCTTATTGATAACCTTAATTACATTGCAGACTCTTCTGCCAGATACCACAACATGGTCACAAGGGTAACACAGGGGGTGAAGGTCATGGGAGCCTTTTTAGAATTCTGCCAACCACACCCTCCCGCCAGAACTGCCACCTGCCCTTCAGAGCCCGCCCCACCTCCGTGTGATATTCCAGCTTCTTCCCACCATCCCATCCCCTCTTTCCTGGACAAGGAGGTTTCCATCCTGGGTTTGGGAGGGCTGTTTCCCTCCTTGTATGTTTGGAGGAAGGAAAGGAATTTAACAATCAGGGGGAAATATTTCATTTTCCTTTAATTTTTGCATTTCCTTTTGTTTTCCTTGTGTTATGGGGCTCAGAGAAAAGGAAGGAGGCGGCCCCCGTGGTCTGAGCCATCAGAGCCGTGGCTGAGAGCTGCTCTGAAGTCAGATTGACCAGGGGTGAATCCCAGCTCTGCTAGTGGCTGGTGTGACTTTGGACAAGTTATTTATCTTTCTCGTGCCTCAGTCTCCTAGTT
Source organism: Propithecus coquereli (assembly GCF_000956105.1). Lineage (NCBI taxonomy): Eukaryota > Metazoa > Chordata > Mammalia > Primates > Indriidae > Propithecus > Propithecus coquereli. The sequence goes on along the minus strand of NW_012149163.1, from coordinate 1,426,161 downwards.
TACAACATGGGGATAATAACAGTCCCTGCTACACAGGGTTTTTATGAGGCATAAGTTAGTTGATATCCGTGAAGTCCTCAGAACGGTGCCTGGCACGTAGTTAGTGCTAAAGAAATGTCAGCTATTAACATCTGTAAACGTGAATAATGATGCTGGACACTTTATTGGGTTGTTATGGACATTAAATGAGTTCCTCTGCGTTAAATGCTCACTTTAGCCCAGAGCTAGGCACAGGGTAAACCGTTCACTTAAGAGAGCTTTTGTGAAGCCGACCCCAGGGCTTCAGGGCCGGGGGACCAGAGGAGAGAGCCCTTAGCATCTGGAAGCCAGAGAACCAGCAGAAAACCCGGCAAAGTCTCCCTGTTAACCTCAAGGTCAAGTCCAGACGCCTTAGGGAGCTGTAGAAGATGGTGTGGAATCTGCACCAGGTCTCTTCCATCCCCCCGCACTCTCTGCTCACTCCCCAAATGGGGTCTTCCTGTAGCCACCTTGAATGTCACCTGAAGGCTGCACATGCTCCAGCTTACCCCTCCTGTGGCCCCTCTGCCAGGGAGGGGCGCCCTCCCTCCCACTCCAGCCCTAACCTTCGCCCGATTCCCAGTCACCAGTCAGACGCAGATGAAAAGGAACTTCCTCCGGGAAGTCATCCTTGACCACACACGCACACACACACACACACACACACACACACACACACGCCCTTCCAGGCACGCTGTCCCTCCTTAGGTCTGCCCGGAGCCCCATCTCCTCCCCCATCAACACCCTCAAACTGTGAGGTCACAACCTGCTCCCTGCCCGGCCATCAGCCTGCACCACGCCGTCCACTCTAGGAGGACTAGCTGGGGACTTAGGATCCCGGCACGGATCTTAGTCCTTGTTTGTGGAAGAACAGGAAGGACATTAAAAGGAGCGTCAGAAGATGGGGTTCTGGTCCCAGACTTGACTCTCACTAGCTGTGTTCTGTGGACCGGCCATTCCCCCTTCCAGGCCTCAGTGTCTGCGTCTGAGAAATGAGGATTTGGACCTTGTGGCACTAACATCATGGCCCAGGGCACCCGGGGGCTCCCGGGAATACAACCAACACCCCCCAAGCCTCTACTCTGTCTTGGCCATGACGTGACGCGTGTTCAAGTATTTTCATGGTCACTTGGTGTAAGGGTGGGCGGGTACTTCTGAGCTGTCCCGGGTCCACCCTGCTTTCCGTGTGGAACCCACCGAGATGGAGAGCTCGCGGGTGCACGGTGTTCAGTCTGCGTGCCCAGCGCCTGCAGACCTGGCATGGTCTATGCTCGCTCGGGTTAATTTAAGAGCCCCCGTATCCAGACCTCAGCAAGGGAGGTTACGGGGTCGTAAAGGAGCAGCACGCTTGTCCCAAGCAGTCTAAAAGGAACTGGGGGCAGGGAGCGTGAGGACAGGGACCACAGAGAGAGCTGGCAGAGGGAGGACAGGAAAGGTGCCAGGGCGCTAAGGGTGGGGTGCGCCGTGTGTGACCTCAACGAGGCAGGCTCCATGGGGACGTCCTCCCAGAAGCCTGGCTCCGGTGTAGACATTTCACATGCTGAATATCAAAGGTTCTCAGTCACAAACGTACTTCCTGGCACGGCTCAGATCTGCCTCCTTTGCCGGCAAGAGGGCTTCAGAGCCCACACGGTGTGGGGGCGACGTGGGCGTTCGTGTGAAGTTTACTTGCTGGGCAACAGGGCCCCTGGCTGCCACATCCAGCACCCCGCGGAGAAGGCTCCAGTCCCCTCACCCCCTCCTGCGCCCCCAGGAGCACTGGCCCAACGCCGGTGGGACTGGTTCCGCAGGAATCTGTGAAATGTTAGTCCCTGGTAGGGTGGGATTCCAACCCCCTGTTTCGTTTCCCACTCCTTTGCAGAAGCGAGGCCTCTGTTACACATATCGATTCTGACAGCTCAAATTAATATGTCAGATGCTGTGATCCTCGCTGGCGACAGGCCTTTTGACCCTATCAGCGCAATCTGCTTCCCTGATTGAAAATCTCTGTGCCTCAAATTGATTCAGAGTTTTATAAACATCCTGCAGCCACGATCCAAGGAAGCCACCGGTGAAAAACCTGGGAGAACTTAATTTGCCTGCCTTTGCCCGGGCCCCTCCAACCGTCGGGGCAGCAGGGCAAGGTAAGCGAAGGGATTAAAAGGAAAACCTAACCTGGTCGGCTGAGAGTTCCAGGGACGCCCAACTGAGCTGTGCACACGCACACACACACACACACACACACACACACCCTGCCTGCACCCTAAAATGCTATTGGAATGGCATGATGAGAGGGTGCCTATTAGCCACCAGAAGGCTTGGGTTGTCTGATTCTACCACCTGCTTGCTGTGTGACCTTGGAAAAGTTCCTTAACCTCTCTGAGACTTGGTTTTCTCTTTATAAAATGACAGTAATAATAACCACTCTGCTTAACCCAACAGGATTGTGGTAAGGATGAAGTGAGATGCGTTCCGAAAGCACTGATGAAATGCAGGGAATTGTGACCAGTCGTTATAATGCACGGAGGAAACGGATAAGCAAAATTGGCCAAATGTTGATCATCGTAGGTGCTGAGAGATGGGTACGTGGAGATTCGCTATGCTCGTCTCTCTCATTTCCTGTATGTTTAAAATTTTCCAAAGTAAATTTCTTTAAACAACATACATTAAGCCATAAAGTACATCAGTCTTACAAGTGTGTGTGTATGTGTGTGCATGTGAATGTGTGTATGTGTGTTTGAGTGTATGTGTGTGGACATGCATATGTGTGTATATGTGTGTGCGTGTGTGTGTGGTATGTGTGTATGTGTATATGTGTGTTGCATGTATATGTGTATGTGTTGTGTGTATGTGCATGTGTACGTGTTATGTGTGTTATGTGTGTATGCGTGTGTGTAGGTGGATGTGGGCGTGCTATGTGTGTGTAAGCGTGTACATCTGTGTGTGCATGTGTGTACACCCACACACAAGAAGGGACAGCTCCCTGAGCAGGGGCCGGCAGGGAGAAGAGGCAGACTCGGCGCAGGGATGGCCGGGTGGGGGCGGTGACAGAGGGGTGGCGGAGGGCGTGGAGAGAATCAGATGGAACTTCATAGGTGGGGGCGACAAGAAAGGGAAGAGGAAGGAGGAGGGGAGGGCTGGGACTCCCGGGCGCAGCGAGAGACAGCGAGACACCAACCCCAGTGACGCCTGCAGCGGGCCCCCTCTGGGCCCCGGAATCCGTCTCAGTCCACAAGGAACGGCCTCACCAATCTCAGTTCCGCACGCTGAGGCTGATGGCCAAGAACGGCCTGAGTTGGCCTCGTGGGAAGTAGACAGCTCCCTCTGGCTGGTCACCTCCCTGGGGATCTGGAAGCCGGACGCGGCCTCCTCCTCCCTGGCTCCTTCCCGAGCTGTCACAAACCCAGATGCCTTCCTGCAGGTCTCCCTGAGTGTCAGGGAAACAAACTACTTGCTCACTGCGAGTTGTCTGCAGACAGACAGTGACAAATAGATACAACATTCACGTCTTCCGGTTCCATCTGTCTGGGGGGCTCTCACGCTCCAGCCCCCCTTACCTGGCCCAGGTCTTGGGGCTCGGATCCCGGCTCCCCCACTCAACCAATCGTGTGGCCCGGGGCCAGTTCCTTAATGTTACCGTGGCTCGGTGTCCTCATCTAAAACACAGAAATAATAACTGTGTTACTTCACAGGGCTGTTCTGAGGAGTCACTGAGTTGATATTTGCGACATGTCTGGTCGGCGTGTGATACACAGGATTAATAATAAACAAACACTGTGTGTTAGCCATCATCATCACCTTCATCCCTGTTGGCACGCACTGGGAACCTTTGCTTCTGCTTCCCAAAAAGAAAATCGATCTTTTTCTTCCCTCCCTCCGAAGTGAGCTGCCTCACCTGTTCGTTTCCCAAGCAGTCCGCTCTCAGCATCCAAATCATTTCTCCAAACTAAACTAGGATTGTTCTTTCTCAAACTCTCTTCCTCCCTCCAGGGCAGACCCACATTGGTTCGTGGTGCCTCCTGCCTCTCAGGACGTTGGATTCCCTCCTGCAGAACCAACCCGCAAAACATGTTTAGCTCACCCACGAGCCTGCCCTTGCGCAGCTACGTGTTCACAAAGTGCTTGACTCACAACGGCCGTGAATCCCCGACGGGGCCGGCAGTGGGAAGGGGCTCGCCCACCGCCATTGCTTCCCCGCTCGCAGCCCGAATGGCAGAGCTGACGCGGGACTCCTGGCCTCCCCGGAACCTCACCTGCCCCTGTGAGACACAAGGGACCACACACCTGAGAGCTAACCCTGGGCAGAGAGGAGAAGCCATTGCCCGGGAACCCTCCTCCTCCTCACACATCCAGGGGTCTCTAGAACCGCCCATCAGAACTTTCTGGTTGGTCCTAACTAAAAAGTGGCGGTGGAGATGAATTTAGGTCAACGTGGGAAGGTGTTTGTGAGGCATCATTGACCTAAAAACACGTGATAAAACATTCCGTCCAACAGGATCTCATTTTTGTGGAAACACACACACAAACACACAAAGCAAAGAGGCTGGAAGCGTATCCATTCAGTGTTGACGATGCTGGAATGAGTAGTTTTTTTATTCTTCTGTTGATCTCTATTTTCCAATTTTTCCTTAAAATACGATTGCATTTTTCATTTAGAGAAACTGAAGCCAGACCTGGGGACGGTGGACTCGGACATGCAAATGCTTTGACGCTCGCCCGAGGGCTGCTGGGCTTGGAGTTTCTCCTCACAGCCTCCGTGTATGAGACCCTGAACCCGCACAGATGGCAGCCCCCACATTTCCAGGACAGCTTTGGTTCTTCCTCAAACTCAGAGTGGGGCCAGCAGGGTGGGCACCAACATCCCCTGGGGGGAGAGAAGGCGCCGTCACCTGCGTGACTGTCTACCATGGGGGCTCCTCCTCGGCCTACACAGCACACCCACTATTTAATCATTTAATCCACGCCACAGCCTGACAGGTAAGGGACACCGGCATCATTCTCTGCACCCCGCAGACGAGGAAGCCACAACCCAGGGGGGTGAAGGAATGTGAGCAGGATTCCACGCGGGACGGGGCCCGGCTGTCCTGGCGTTAAGTTAGCCTCACTCCCAGCAGGCCCTTGGATGGGCCCAGGCTTTTGTGGCAGGGACTTTGAGAGGCCACATCAGCCTCCCGCTGCCCAGATGTCTCTGTTGGGGGCTGCCCAGGAGCTCCCAGCCCTGCCTGGCCTCAGAACTCCCGCTCCTGTGCCAAGGGATGGCATGAGCCCAGGTATGTTAGCTGACAAATGCTGCCGTGACAAAGTGCCACACGCTGGGTGGCCTGAGTGACAGAATGTGTTGTCTTACAGTTCTGGAGGCCAGAAGTCCGAGATCAAGGTGTCGGCAATGTTGGTTCCTTCTGGGGCCGCGAGGAAGCATCTATTCCAGGCCCTGTCCTCCTGTCCTGTCCCTGGCTGGTAGATGGCTGTCTCCTCCCTGTGTCTTCACTTGGTCTTCCCTCTGTGCCTGTCTGTGTCCTAATTTCCTCTTCTTACGTGGACACCAGTCATATTGGATTAGGGCCCATCCTAATGACCTCCTGTAAGATGCTGTCTCCAAATATGGTCACATTCTGAAGCACAGGGGTGGCGGGGAGGGGGATGGCGCTTAGTATTTTGATACATGAATTTGGGGCGAGGACACAACTCAACCCCTAACACCAGGTAAAACCCCCATACCTGGAGGGATCCCCCCAACCTCCCGTGCAGACACTGCAGCAGGGATTGGATGACCACCTATCCTGGTGACCCCTCGAGCCCTGGGGGGTAAGATGCCCAGAGGCAGCAGGAGAGAAACCGGCAGTGACAAGTCCTAGAATTTGGAGCAGTGAGTGCAGCATGAAGGAGCTGGAAAGATGGGTACAGCAAGGACGGGTTCCCCATGGGCTGGTGCAAAACGAGGCAGCTGGCCCTGGGGCCCCAGTGGACCACAAGTCTAGGGAGACTTATCCTACTGGCAAGGGAGGCCGGTGCATCATGAAACATTGCTGCCCATTAAGAAGAATCATTATAGCATAATTGCTTTCCTAGCAAGGAAAAGCAAAAACTAGAAAGCTCTAGGACTTTGGGCAAGTCACTTCCTTATCAGGAAATGAAGATTAGGCCAGATGGCTGCTCCGTTTCCCTCCAGGGCTAATGCTTTCAGATTCCAAGACAATGATTCTTTCTCGTCATTTTACTGGAACCGATAAGATGTTGTCTGGACCTGGCACAGAGCAGGTGCTCACAAAAATCCGGCTTCCTCCCCTCCACTCCACAGTTACCATCCGTTCCCAGCCTCTCCTTCTGGGTCAAAAGAAGAAAGAGAAAGAAGAGAGGCGTTAGGGAAAGCCTCGGCAGCCAATACCGGAAAAGGCAAACCTAAATAAATGGAAAAGGGAAAAAAGTCTCCACATGCACCGACGTGGCTGAGACGCCTGTCAGCTTCCAGAGGTCCCGGCTGGATCCTTCCAAAGGCGGCAGGGTGGCCGCGTACGGGAAAGGACACGTGCTCCAAACCCAAGCACTCGGCCAGCTTCTCCGGCTCCTCCACCGCCCAGAATGAAGACTGGGGTGTCTGCCGTCAGCACTAAGGAAGCTCTGCCCTCGGCCGCTGGCTGCAGCAAGGAAGGGAGGGAAGGGAGGCCCAGCCTCCTCTCCCAGGCCTGTTTTGCAGCTGCCATGCCCCACAGGTCCCAATGGGGGTCCGGAGACAGCCCGTCTCATCCTGGCGTCCGCGAGCTGATGATTCTCCCAGACAAGCACCCGGCACCTCTCCTGCTAGTGCAAGCGCCTTCCCAGTGCCAAGGGGCAGGGGAGAAAAGGCAGCTCTCAACTTGCCCAGCGAGTCAGAGCTTCTGTCCCCAGACAGGGCTGGGCCCTTAGCACACGCCCTCACAGTGGGGGACGGAGTGGGTGGGGCGGGCTCAGAGGCTGGCAGGGGACGTGGTGCTCGGGGAAGACAGCAAGGGGCAGGGGGCTCTGCTATGCCGCTGCCTGAGGGGTCTGGGCGCAGGGCATGAAGGGGAAGAAGACAGACTCCTGGGATCGAATCCAGATTTCCTCTCCAGGTAAGGGACATCTTCCTGAGAACTTGATGACAAGATGCTCTCGTGTTCAAAGAATTTGTCCCTACATCACCTAGTTTGAACCTCACTTCTATCCCATGAGACACTCAAGGCAATCATCATCCCCACCTTACAGATGAGAAAATCAAGAGAGGGGACCTGCACGGGGTCACACAATGAGTACGGAGCTGGTGCCCAAGCCTGTGTCCTCTGGAGCTCAGGGCGCCCTCCCCGCACCTCTGAGGGACATTCCTGTGGGGGGCACACCTCTAAGGGGCACTGGTCTGAGTGCTAACGTTCCTGCGATTCTGGCTTGGAAGCCAAAACTCACGAGCAGGCAGAGAGCCCAGAATAAATGAGTCCCCTCTCCCCATTCACAAAGGCACTGTGGAGCCATCCCGGGGCCCACGTGCCGCCCCATCTCCTGAGAAACCGGTTAGGATGAGATAGAATAACCAGCAGAGGCCGGGTGGGGTGGCTCACACCTGTAATCCTAGGCCAAGGCGGGAGGATCGCTTGAGGTCAGGAGTTCGAGACCAGCCTGAGCAAGAGTGAGACCCCCGTCTCTACAAAAAATACAAAAATCAGTCAGGCGTGGTGGCGCATGGCTGTAGTCCCAGCTACTTGGGAGGCTGAGGCAGGAGGATCACTTGAGCCCAGGAGTTTGAGGTTGCTGTGAGCTAAGATGACGCCAGGGCACTCTAGCCCGGGCAACAAGTGAGCCTCTGTCTAAAAAAAAAAAAAAAAAGAAAAGGGTCTAGGGTCTCTCCGTCTCAGGCTCAGTTCCAAGTCCCCGGCTCAGTAGCAGGTGGCCTAGGACTGGTCAGCGACCTTTCCCGAGCTCAGTCGCACTCAGACTGTGTGAGCAGCAGTGTGATTAGTGGCAACCGTCCTCAGTGTCAAGCTGCCTGAGTTGGAGTCGGAGCTGCCACTTCTTAGATGTGTGACCTTGGACAAGTCACTTAACCTCTCTGAACTTCCAGTTCCCTCCGTTATATAATAATAACAATAACAACAATTAGCACATCCATCAGCAGAAGTCTGCTTTGCATAGAGGAGCTCCCGGAATCCCCACAACTGAGGAGAGTCGGCAGATGAGGAAGTGTCACCTGAGACAGGCGGAGACTTGTCCCATGTCACACTGCCAGGAAGTGTGGGGAATTCGAACCCAGGTCAGCGTGGCCCCCAGACTCCCCCCAGTACACACACTAAACTCCATGTGCACCACAAGACCGTTCCACAGCCCGGGGACTAGTGTGCAACACACCTGGCCCAGAGCAGGCCTCCGCCGGTGATGTCTGGTGTTGCCACGGTGACCATGGCAGTGCTGTTGAGCCCACAGACCACTTGTCTGGCTGGGACCTGCAGGGACTCTCCAGGTTACCCCAAAGAGACAGGTTGGTCACCCCTGACCAGATGGTGTTCCCCTTGAGCACGAGGACTGGGTCTCACGCATCTCTGTAGCACCCACCTTGGTTAACACCGGTGTTACCCGCCTCTCCTCGTCCTTGCCAACTACGCTTCTACAGTCCCAGCCCAAACAGTCGCCTCCCATCGTTGATGTCTTGGGTCCCGCTTCCCAGTCTTCCTCCACCCCACATGCTGCCACCATCCAGGTGACTTCAACCTCTGTGTCGAGGCCCCGGTCCCCAACCTGGCCCCTCGGTTCCTTAACCTCACTGTACTCACCTTCTTCCCCACCCATATTTCGCCATCTTTCCCAAGGCAACACCCCTCGAGTCCTAAATCCGCAGCCCCTCATCCCCCCGGCCTCCCATCCGCCTTCCTCTGAACCCTCCCGCCCCGCGGATCTTCAGTCCCCGGACACACGCCTGCTCTCTGCCATCAGCCCCTCTTGTCTTCACTTTCTTCTCTCTCCAGCCCAGGTCCCACGGGCCGCCACCTCGGCCTCTCCCCTGCCAACGCGCTTCGCTTGAATATCCTGGCTACATCCCACACTCCTGGCCAAACCCCAGGCCAGAGGAACCCAACCGTCCCACCCCTCTGTGGCTCCACCATCAGGATCACAGAGCACAGAGCGCTTCCCACGTGCCCCTTCAGACAGTCTGAAATCCTTAACATGGCCTACAGGGCCCTGCACAGGTTGCCACCCCCGTCTCCAGCCTCATCTCATCAATTCATTCAACAGATAATGACTGAACATCTAGTCTGTGCCCCTGGCACCGCGTCCCGCCCCTCACACCCCCTCCCTCCAGCCACGTAAACTTCATTCAGTTGCTGAAATGTGACCCTTCCCACCCCGGGCTTCCCTTCCCCGACCAACACCCTCTCACTCGCTCTCCAGGCCTGGGCTCCAACGCGGCCTCCTGCGAGCAGACGTCACGGACCGCCAAGACCAGGCTTGGTGACCCTGCCCATGTGTGCACGTAGGACCTGTCCATTCCGCATCATGGCACTTTTGGATAAGATCTATTGAATTGTTACAATCTGAATTGCTCACCGTTGTGTGTTCAAGGTTTAGTAAATATTTTTTCAAAGAAGGGAGGGACACAGAGCAAGTTTTAATAAACATCTGCAGAAGCAAACACTGCACCGTGAAATCACTGTGCGCGCGTCTTGGATCACCCATCTGTCCCTGGGGTTGGCTCACCCGATCCGATGGACTAGACTGCTGCCTAGTTCCTAGCCCCAGGCTGACCTTCCTCTGTGGCCTTTCCAAACAAAGGAGGACCACTCCTCCGTCCCCCAAAGGAGGCCCAGAATCTTTCAGGAGCCATCTGACAAGGGTGTATAGAAGCAGCCTCACTCCCGCCTCTGCTTGGGTCCCTGCTGAGCCTTGATGTTGGGGACCCTAAAGGAAGAGGCCAGAGCATGGCATCTCTACTTTGACCCGCTCCTTGCTGGAAGTTTAAAGCTGAAGAGGCGGCCAAGGGGGCATCTTCCCCTAACTCGACCCCCTCCCACTATCCCTGCCCGTGAGCGTAAGAGGGTAAGTGCCAGCTTGGGAATTATGAGATTTGGGGCAAAACACTTAGGTAGCACTTCCAAGGTCTACTATAGTCCTCTCTAAAAATAGAGACAGTGATACCCACCTCCCCCTGCTGCGCTGTGGGGGAAACAGAGGAAGACATGGCAGACCCTCAGCGAAGAATTCCGTAGATACTAAATATTGCAACCTACATCCTTCCCATCCTTCACAGCCCTCGTCCTTTATGAAGTTCTCCCAAAATGACCACAGCCCATGCTTTTCTCTAATTATTATCTTTGTTTAGAGACTTTTTCTTATATGTTAGGGTTGGGAAGCTTTAAAAAAAGTTTAAGTTAGAAAAAACAGAGCAAAAAGTCCATCAATACATGAGTGGGTTAATAAAATGTGGTATATGTATACCACGGAGTACTATTCAGCTTTAAGAAACAACGGTGATATAGCACCTCTTGTATATTCCTGGATAGAGCTGGAACCCATTCTACTAAGTGAGGTATCCCAAGAGTGGAAAGACAAGCACCACATGTACTCACCAGCAAACTGGTATTAACTGATCAACACATAAGTGCACATATAAGAATAACATTTATTGGATGTCGGGGAGGGGGAAGAGGGGAGGGGGGATGAGGGGACGGGTATATGCATGCACAAAGAGTGCAATGTGCACCATCCCAGGGATGGACACACTTGAAGCTCAGATTTGGGGGGGAGGGGGAGCAAGGGCATCATGCATAGCCTAATCATCTGTACCCCCACAATATGCTGAAATAAAAAAAAAAAGAAACAATGGTGATATAGGATATAGCACCTCTTGTATTCTCCTGGATACAGCTGGAACGCATTCTACTAAGTTAAGTATCCCAAGAATGGAAAAACAAGCACCACATGTACTCACCATCAAACTGGTATTAACTGATCAATACATAAGTGCACATATAAGAATAACACTTATTGGATGTCGGGCAGGGGAGAGGGGGGAGGAGGGGACGGGTGTACGCACACACAAAGAGTGCGATGCGCACCATCCGGGGGATGGACATGCTTTAAGCTTGGATTTGGTGGGGGAGGAGGGGCAAGGGCAACAAACGTAACCTAAACATCTGTACCCCCATAATATGCTGAAATAAAAAAAAAGAAGAGCAAAAATAATTACACCTGCTTGCTCTAAGAAGCAGTGAGGACAATGGCACCTACCTTAGAAGGCACCGTCGTGAGCATTACATGAATTGATACGTCAAGCACTTAACCCGGAGCTGGGCACAGGGCAAGTCCAGGTGAGTATCAGCTACTGTTTTTATCATCGTCACCATCATCGCAGGCTGGTGTGCACCTGAACAGCCTCAGGAAGAATACCCCAGAAACCGGTGACGGTCCCCTCTGGAAAGGGGGCACAATAGTTAAGGAGCACCAAGGGCAATGATTGTCCTCTGTATATTTCTTTTTGCCTTTTCACTTTTAAACCACTTAGATGTATTAGCTATTAAATTAATTTCAAATGCTAGAAAATTGCGAAAGAACAGTAGGACCAGCACGTGTAGAGCCCTGAGTTTGCGACGGTACCCAGGTCTTGGTCATCTCCAGTGTGGTGCCATCCATGGGTCCCGGTTCTCACTTTCATCGCCGTGCTGGCGATGCGGTCTGCTGAGCACGGACCCGGCCGGTGGGAGTAACCCCTCCACCAAATCATCCAACCTTCACATCGACCTTGGGAGCTAGGGAAGATCGTCGTCTCATTTTAGAGGTGGGAAAACTGAGGAGCTCCAAAGACAAGAAACCACCCTGACATCCTGCCAGGTGTGCCTGACTCCTGAAGCTACACTCTGGACCATGAATCATCACCCGCCCCCGCCCCACCCACTCCCACCCAGCACGTTTGTGCGTGTCCTGGTCCCTCAAAATAGACCAAGGTTCTAGAGAAAAGAGTCTGTGTCATCTTTATTAATATTCTCCATGCCTCCCCTTTCTCCCCTCAAAAAATAATAATAGTAGCTTTCCTAGCCCTGAGCAAGCATGGGCACTTGTTAAGTATCTGCCAAATTGAATTAAACTTATCAAAAACACAGTCCTTTTCCAGACCACAGTCTTTCTCATCACCATTGTAGGCAAATATTTCATGAGGCATCTACACTGTGCCAGGTTCTGGAGAAGATCCACAGATGGGTAAGTTCCGGCAGATCTAGAAAGAGCTTCCAGCTAATGCTTCAGGGAAGGGAGGAGAGGTAGGAATTTACTGAGCACCCCTGGGAATTTTTGCAAAACTGCCTTTTCTCCCCTCCCATCCCGCATACACCCGTGTGCACTCCTGAAATACCCTCCATTCCGATAAGTTGTTCCAGCCACAGATCTGTCCTGGGGGAGCAGGAGGTTTTATTTAGCAATTTCAGAGCTGCTGTTGCGCAGCGCTATCGATTCAAGGAGGGAGGGCGCTCAGCTTACCCGTCTCCCTTCACCTGTCAGCACCAGAGGCAGCCAACCTACCTTCCAGGTTCGACGTCGCTGAGACAGGGCTGGCCCTGCGGCTGGGCAAGGTGTTTCCAGACAGAACTGGGGCTGGGCGCCCTGCTCAGATGCAAGGAAGTGTGGCGTGGCTTTCAGAAGAACCCACCCCTAAAGCCGGGAATTCTCCTTCACCCCTCGGATCCTTGAGACAAGGGGCTCGCCTTGCCCCACAAACCAGAAATCTGGTCCTTCCAGGCAGCTCAGGATTAGAAGCATTTTGCCCCCTGCAAATTCCTCAGAGAGGGAGAGCACTACCCCAGTGCTCCAGATAACACGGTCAGAGAGTCATTGTCACGGGGACTGACCTGTGCGTATCAGCGCGAAGTTTACAAAACACCTGCTGTCCATTGTCTCCTTAGCTATCATGTCTCCACAATGCAACCGGGTCCGCAGGGCAAAGTGACTTGTACAGGATCACACAATTCGTTCACGACCTATATTAGTTGGATCATCTGCGAGCGCCAAGAAAGATGGGCCACCACTGGTCCCCTCCCTGCGACTGAGAGGGCAGAGGGAGGCTGTGACCTGTGCCCTGACCCTGCGAAGCCCTCCAGGACCACACACAGTGCAAATCCCTAGGTCCCTTCATGGCCTTGCAAGAGGGGAGAGTAGTAGCCCCACCTTGCACTTTCTTTATCCTGCCTTGCCCTCTGCCCCCCAGGACCAATGGGGAGTGACCAGGAAGGAAGAGCGAAGCATGGCATTCCAGCCCGGTGGTAGTCACCCCTGGGAGGCTGTAATATTTCTCACTGCAGAGATAACATCCCATCTCCTACCTCCGCCAGGCTGAGGTCCCACATGGCCATCTCTGCCCTGACCTTGTCCCCAGGCTCTAGCCCCCTTGTCCCCAGGCTCCAGGCCCCATATTTACATGTGGCTGGTTGTGATCTGCAAGCCTAAAACCAAAGGTCTTCCATTCCTCTTACGGTCCTACTGCCTCCCTTCCCAAGCTCAAAACCTCAGATCAGGCCGGGCGCGGTGGCTCACGCCTGTAATCCTAGCTCTCTGGGAGGCCAAGGCGGGGGGATTATTTGAGCTCAGGAGTTCGAAACCAGCCTGAGCAAGAGCAAGACCCCGTCTCTACTAAAATTAGAAAGAAATTAATTGGACAACTAAAAACATATAGAAAAAATTAGCCGGGCATGGTGGCGCATGCCTGTAGTCCCAGCTACTCGGGAGGCTGAGGCAGGAGGATCGCTTGAGCCCAGGAGTCTGAGGTTTCTGTGAGCTAAGCTGTCACCACGGCACTCTAGCCTGGGCAACACCATTTCTCAATCCTTTCTGCCTCTTTGCATTTCCAATTAGCCAAAGTCCCATCTACACATTTTATCACTGTTCAATCTCATCGCATTGCACCAAAGGCTCAAAGTGACCTATAGGAAGAGCACTGTTGGTCGCCCGGTGGACGAAAGCAGGGGACGTCAGCAGCGGGAGTCTCTTCCGCTCCTTGCCTGTGGCCCTGACCCCAGACACGGGCTCCACGAGGTTGGAATGGTGTCTCTGTTCCTCTCCACCCTGCACACAGCCTGGCACACGGTAGGGCTTAGAAACTGTCCCTGCACCAGGCACTTGGTAGTTAACACTAGTTCTTCATGCTAGTCTGCCTTTTGTATCCTCCGACTACAGGGAAAGAAACCAGAAAACAACAGAAAGAGCAGGTGTTTTGTTTAGGAACCACCTTCACTCTGTCTGGCCGCTTTCCATTTTTAAACCTGTCTGCTGGTTTTCCATTTTTAAACCAGTCTGACTCCATCCATCCTCCCAGCCTTAATCCCTGACAGCTCCTGACAAACACGCGCTGGATACATAGATCCTGGCCCAGAGCAGTAGAATTCAGGAAGCAGTGCTTGCCCTTATTGCCGACACCATTTCAGGGGGTGAGAATCGTGCGCCCCTGCGTTGCTTCTTCTCACCAGTGCTAGAAATTCCAGTGGCAGGGAACAAAGCCCCACTCTGTACAACTGGGGATGAGGCTTCAAAGGCAAATACACCTGCGAGAACTAAATGTTGACTTAAATTCACACTAAGGTGTAAATGACTGCTAGCAGGTGCTTTCCTGAGAGCTGAATGATGGCAGGAAGCTCTTTCCCCAAGAAGAGAAGGAGCACACAGAGCCCAGGCAGTCAAGGTGCTTTGGTGGGGAAAGCCCTGGGCTGGGAAATCTAGTCCCAGCTCTGCCTATAATTTATCTGATGATTTTTATAAAATATGTTCTGCCTCTTTGAGCCTCAATTTACAAATCTATAAAATGGGACGATTCAACTAGATGACCTCTAAGGTCCTTTTAGGATCTGGCAAACTGTGAATCGGTTGTGACACAGATCTGCCTTCAGCCTGTTCGCTTTTGTGTTCTTAACAAAACACTGCCCTTATAACAAGGATTTCTCATGCATGCGCCTAGAAAGTTCCATTGTTCAGATCAAGAGTCAAATGATGCCTCCTAAATAGACTTGGGAAACCAAGGTCATTACAACGGCAAGGAAGAGAGAAACAGAGGCCAGACGCCGATGTGCTTAAGAATCCTCTGGAACAACAGGAGCCGAGGCTGTCATTAGACATGAAACAAGACCCTGCAATGGCACATATGAAATGACAATAATCCCTCAGATTTGTGGAGGGACTTACTGTCAACCGCCCTCCTTCCTATCCCTTATCTGCTTTGATCCTCTCTCAAACTGTGTGAAGTAGACAGGGCAAGAATTCTCATCCCCATTTTACAGATTGAGAAACCAAGTCTCAGACGGAGAAATCGCAGCCCGTAAGCAGCAGCCAGGACTCTAACTCAGATTAAGCGAGTCCTTGCGTCCCGTGCCCCCCACCACCCCACGGCCACCTCCCTTTTGTATTTTCTACCTCTCGTTCCAGATCCAAAGGTGAGCGAGCGAAAGGCACAGAGAGACACTCCACAGGGGAACCTGGGCGAGTGGCAGAGTGGGACGTGGCTCAGCTAACCGCCATCAGCTTGGCCCCGGGAGCCACCAACCACCCGACCACCTCCCGCTTCCCACCGCAGCTGCCTGTCCCAGGTGGCGCAGGGTCCCGGTGACCCGGTGAGGTTCGCTCAGCCCACCGCAGCAAGCCGCAAGGGGCTCAGCCGCCATCGCCTCGTCGCCCTGAGCTCTGCCCAGCCAAGGCCGGCCTTGCTCTGGGATAATTACAAAGCCAGCCCCTAATGCTCGTGACTAATCAAGCAAGTGGGACAAAGATAAGGAGCAATCCCGACCAGGAAAGGGGGCTGCAGGTAGAGAGAGAGGACGAAAAATAAAAGAGAGAGAGAGAGAGGAAGAAGGGAAGCCGCCTTAATGGTAGGGTAATTGCCCTGTTTGGGATTACAATCTGCCAGCATTTCACTAAACTTTATGACACATGATGACAAGTTAATAAGCCGGATACCTCGCTGTGTTCGTTAAACAGATGCCCCAGCCTCCTTGAGCAGGGAGGAAACCCCAGAGCCGAAAAAGAGGGGGGCCAGCCAAGAAAAACCCAGCAAGGTGTGGGAGAAGGGAGCCAAGAAGGTGGGGAAACTGGTTATTTCTGTTGTCAGAATGGCCCCAGCAATAAATCACCATCAATAATACTGTCATCTATCAAAGAGGAGCTCTGGTTGCCAAGGCCTTTGAAGTGGCAGCACCTATAATTTCCCACCTATAAAAGGTACCTTTGTGCGTATGTCACGCTGCAAACTGACAGGAGCGAGGAGTTCCTACGTCTCCACGCCCATCCCAACAGCGAGCCGGGGGCACGGCGCGCTCCCCGCTCCCCCTCCCCCGGGGGTGGCCCCAGCTTCGCTCACCCTGCCTTGGAAGGCAGAGGGGCCGGCCTGGGGGGCAGGAGGGGGTGGTGCCGGGAGAGGGTGCCAGTCCAGGCAGGTCTGGGGGCTTCCAGCCCCACCCACCAGCTAGCCACCCCCGGACTGGGGAGGGACACCTTCCAGCCTCCCTCAGTTTGAGTCCCCAAGAACTGAGGACTGAGGGAGCCAGACGGCTATGGCAACACCCCTAAAAGAGGGGAACCTCCCCAGGTGCCTCCCCGGACATGAATAGATGGTCAGGGAACCTGCATGTTGGTCAGGCTCCCCAGGAAGTGAGTTTCTACAGAAGTCTAAGAAGCACTGGCCCGTGGTCCCTTTCTGTCTGCCAGGCGAGGGGTCTAGGAGCCGTGTCAAGGCCTTGCCAGGTCTCAGGAGGGAGACTGAACGGGGCCTGTCCCCGTTGCCCAGGCTGCCGTAACACGGTGTCGTCCACAGTGTGGCTTCAGCAACAGAAATGGATCATCTGACAGTTCTGGAGGCTTAAAGTCCAAGATCGAGGCGCCAGCAGGGTTGGCTTCTTCTGGGGCTTGTCTCCTGGCATTTGGGTGGCCGTCTGCTCCCCGCGTCTTCACACGGCCTTGCTCTGCGCGTGTCTGCGTGGGATCTTCCCCTCTGCGTGAGGACACCCGTCCTGTTGGATAAGAGCCCACCCTGATGACTTCACTTCAACTCAGCCACCTCTTTAGAGGCCAAATACGGTCACACTCTGAGGTCCTGGGGGTTCGGACTTCAACATACGAATTTCGAGGGGACACGATCCGGCCCCCAACAGAGCCCTAGAGCGCAGCCCAGGACGCGCCCCAGCCAGAGGGAACAAAGGCCCTAGAAGCCGCCGGTGTGCTGGCAGCATCTGAAACTCCCGCTTCCCGGTCCCCAGGAGAAATCTTCTTCGGAACTGATTGAATCCAGCCCTCTCACCCCCTTCACCTCGCGGGCCATTTGTCTTCAGACGTAAAACAGGCCCAGCGCCCACGTCCCAGCCAAGAGGGGCGGGTCCTCCCTGGTTCCGCCCCCCCGGCAAGGTCCTTCCGAACGTCACTCAGGCCCAGAATCTCAAAGCATCTCTAAAAGGGAACATTTCTTGCGCGAATTCTGCACAGTGTCCCCAGCACTGTCACGAGCTGATACGGCTTCATGGGCGCAACGACGTGTGAGGTGGGGACGCTTTCGGAAACCATCAGGAGATTGGCTCAAGGTCAACAGCCAGCAAGGGCCCACGCCAGCCTGAAACCCAAGTCTTTGTGACCCCACATCCCATGTCCTCGCCCCGGCTGCTTTTCTGTCCCTTCTCTGCACGTGGCGTCGCCAAGCTCTCAAAGTCTGAGCGGCCGCTGCGGCCCGCGAGCACCTGCCGAGGGCTGGGAGCTGCGGACTGGACTCGATCCCTTTGTGGAGGATTTAAAGCTACTTTTATCCGTGGGGTATTGTTCCGAGATCACGCTCGTGTTTTTTTATGTGTTTTATACAAGCGCATGTGTAGTTCATGGAGGGCGATGCTTGCGTTTATCCGGTGTGTGAATCCGCTCGGGCCGGAGTTCCTGGGGTTCTGAGATCCCAGGGTCTCTCTGCTGATGCCCCCCTTCCCTGGGCTTCCGTCTCCTTGTGAGCAAGTGAAGGGCTTAAGCGAGGTTATCTCTACAACCCCTTCCTTCACCAGCCCCGTTGATTCCAGGGAAGCCCTGAACAGGAGGGAGTATGGCGACATTTCCCGGAATGGTCCCTGCACCCATGAAAGCCCGACACGCAGCCCAAGGCCTCCCTGTGTCCCGGGACCAGCAGAGGGGCTCCAGGGCCTCCTACGCACCAACAAGAGAAACTCCTGCCTCCTCCTCCGCATGCACGCGGGAGAACGGTGAGGAGGGCTTTCTCAATGTCTCCCTGAGGTCCCAGTGCTTCCTGAGGCCCCCGCCCTGTGCCACAGATTGGGAGCTGGGAGAACAGTCTCGTGGTCTGGTTGTGTGACCGTGGGGTGAGCCCTGCCACCCGCCAGGCCTGGTGAGTTTCTTCTGTAAAATGAGGGATTTGGGCCCAGGGGCTCCTGAGGGCCTGGCGGGGCTTGCGGCTCTGAGAGTCTGTACCCCTCACCCCGTCCACCCACCCGTGGGGCGCCCATAAAGCAGCTGGCACGCGGGCAAAGGCACACGACCGCCCCACGCGCACGCACACACGCACACGCACAGAGAGGCCACTGTCGTGCCCCTGCCCTCGCCTCCCCCACACGCAAGTGCTGCTCGGCCTCCGGGGGCGGCTCCCAGGAATGGAATGGCCTGGCAGTGGCTCCTGAGAGGACAGCTTCTTGGCAGAGGCGGGAGTGGGTGGAGTGGAGCAAAGTTTTTCCTTTGAGGCCCAAAGGGCTGTCAACCCTCTTCAGCTGCCCCGGGCCTGACAGCCACAGAGATTTACGACCCTCAGGCAGCTTTGATCCAAGCCTCTGATAACCATCGGGAACAGCTCGCCCCTGAGCCCCGGAGCAGGAGGAGGTTTCTGGTCGGAATGCGTCTCCTGCAGAAAGACAGGCAGGAGGGGGAGCCCAGTGACAGGTAGCAGAGTCACGGCCATCAGCCTCCGTCTTCTGGGGAGAGGGACACCGCCAGGTAGGCGGCTGAGACCCCTGAAACCAGAAGCAACGCTGTTTGGAGAGACAGGAGCTCCTGCCAAAGGTTTAATCAGGGGAGGGGCAGATGCCGTGGGCCAGGCCTCAAAGTCCCCCGCCCCCGCTCACCTGCTCCTCCGGACACTGCTGCCCGTGTTTCTCTAAAGCGTGGACCGAGCCGGAGCAGAGAGAGCTGAGAAAGGAACTTTGCACCCGTGGGTGCTGTTGTCCCTGCCGCTGACACTGCTGTTCTCAGTGGCGATGGGCGTGGCTAATTGCGTGATTACATTTCATCCCTGACTCCTTGCAGCAGGGACAGCAGGCCGGGAGAGTCTCCATGTGGTCACAGAACCCTCACGGCTCTCTCCCTGGGCCTCAGCTGGGCCCCTCGGGATGTCGGGGAGGCCACACGCCCGCGTGGAACGTCCCCAGTCGTGCGATTGAAAAGAGATCCCAGAAACAGCTACGTCCGAGGCGAAGGAGACGCCACCTCAGGGTCTTCTCTGGGCAAGTCCGACAGGCAGGATCTCCGCCCTCCGGGGTCCGAGTGTCCTGGACACATCGGGGGACATACATACGTCTAAAGAGACAGCCGAGCAAACCTGCAGCTATGCATCGCGCCCAACAAGCCAGTCTGCGGCCACGCACGCAGGAATAAATACATATTTGCTGAGCACCAAATTGGGTCTAATGACCCTGGCCTGTCTCACAGGGTCATCTTGAGAAATAGCTGATGTCAGACGATGAGCGTGAGCAGCTGTTCTCCATTTGCACTCAACAAGAGAAAAGGCCTTAAATTACAGCGGGAGGGATTAAGGTTAAACATTAAGAACAGCTTCCTGGCTGGGAGGGTTGTGAAACCCTGTAATGTGTTACCAAGGGATCGCTGCAGACATTCCTTCTTCAGAGAGACTTTAAAGAGGAAGGAGGGTGGCGATCTGCCGGGGAGGTTTCATTAGGAACTTTATTAGGTCATCTGGTCCATCCTCCTGCAGGCGAGGGCTTGGACGAAACACCGCCAGGCAAGGCCTTTCGAGGCACACGCCGACCTCTGCGGTTCCTAACAACTGCGAATGCCGAAAAACTCCCCAGACCCTGCACAGTGAAAAGAAAGTCCAGAGCCATCGGCAAGACCCCTCTTTAGGGCCTGCTTTCCAGCTCTTGCAAGCAGTGGTCGACCGAGCAGTAAGACAGGGAGCTGTGATTTCCAAGCCCACTGGAGACCAAGGCAGTTACTTCCCAGCGAGCGCCAAGGGGAGCCCCCCGCCGCCCCAGCTGCAGGGACGGAATCATTTCCTCAAACTCAAGCACCTGCCATTTCTAGGGCAAATGGGTCATTCCCGATGGTGGGAGTGAACGGGAAAGAGTAAGATCATGCATCTTACCGCCAGTGGAACAATCCACCCATTTTACAGATGGAGAGATCGGGGCCTACACATGGGCAGTGCCTCCCTAGACGTGGTTCCTGTGTTTCAGAGCTGGGCCTGGAAAACCCTGGTGTCACCAGCTGCGTGACCTCAAGCGAGTCATCGCACAACCTCTGGCCCTCAGCGGGCCCATCTACAAACCTGACGCGTGGGCCCTGTCCTCAGCTGCAGAGCCCTATAGATCCAAAGCCACTGCTCTCGCTACCGTCGCTCTCAAGCTCTAGACCTTTCTGTGTCTCGAGCTGTCTTAAACTCAGTCCTCTAACTCGGAAGTGACTCTTCTAAATCCTCAGATTCACAGAAAAGCAAAATCTCTGATCTTTAAGGACCGTGGAAGGCGTAGCATTCGTCTCAGCCATCGTCGTATCCACTCACTTTGCAGGTGAGAGGGCGGAGGGCGCCCACGGGCACCAGCGAGAGACTGCGGAGAGCACGCAGGGGTGGGGGCGGGGGCAGTGCCCAGCAGAGGCTCGGCTGAACCGTCAGTGCCGTGGGAAGCTGGCCTGCTCCCCGCCCAGGGTGTGACCCGCAATGCACTGACTCGGCGTTGCAGGCACAATCACTCTTTGGCCTCCAGTTCCTGTGGTCTTCAGTGACCTGGCCCCGGGGTCAGCGCCCGGAGGGCCTCGCAGAGCCACTCTTGGCCACCATGACAGACGCACTGGACGCACTGTAGGGACTTCCAGGCCTCGAGGTGGGTGGAGGTCTGTTCAATGGTGGGGCTTCTCAGCCCTCGCTTCTGTGTCCCGCCTGCCTCTCACCCCCTCCAGCCCCGCCCACACCACCCCTGTCTCTAAGGTCGATCCCCGCCCAAGGCAAGAGCAACTGGAAGAACCGCATGGACACCCGGTGGGCACCTCTTGTTCGCAAGGCTCTGCGTGAGCAAATATTACCTGATTTCACCCCCAACAAGCATCATGCCAGACAGTTATCATTACCCACACTTTATAGATAAGGAAACAGAATCAAAGAGGTTAACCAGCCCGTCCTAATAACGTGAGTAGCGAAAGTAGCGGGTCTGGGAGTGAAATCCCGGGCTCTGAGGCTCCAACGCCCCCGTCCTGTCCTCCTATCGTGGGGCAGCTGCCCCCAACCCAGACCTGGGACTCCATCGTCCTTCCGGATATTTCTGACATTGTTTGCCAGTCCTCGTGCCATAGCCCTCGCCTTGTCCCCTCACCTTTCCCCCTCCTTGGTGAAATCCTATGTCCCCTGGGACCGGCAGAGTCCCCTCCCTGCTCCCCAGGTCCTGGGGCTCCCTGGTGAACAGCAGACAGCCCTGCAGTCACTTGCCGCCCTGGACTTTCCAGCTTCCAGATTCTCCATCACTGTGCACCTCCTGCCCATCCGAGGGTATGTCCCCTCACTGCATTACCCGGGTGACAACCCTGTCACTACATCCTTAGGGCTATGTGATACGCCTATAGAAAGGGACTCTTTACAGGACCGAGGCACGTTACTTGCCTGTTGTTGGACTTTGCCAGATACCTTCTAGTCGTGCCCAGATGAAGACACAGCACCAGGCCTCCTGGAAACACCTCCGGGCAGGGCTAGGGAGGCAGAGCCATTAAGAGACCAGACTCTAGGGACAGATCGACCAGCTAGGAGCCCCTGGGCACACTCCTTATTTACAGCTTAGTTTCCCCATCTATAAAATGAGACTATGAGTACCTACCTCTCATGAGAATTAAATGAGTTAATATTTGTGAGCAAGTAGAACAAAGCCTACAACGCCCACGTTATTAAACAAAAGTAAATGCCTCAAGTTTGAAATCACAGGCCAGGAAATCAGTCCCAGGCTCAGGGAATCGTAAGGTTGGAAGGAGCCACCTTCCTCCCAGTGCAATAGCCCTTACTACCACAGCACCCGAGGGTGAGTATGCAGCCTCTGGAATACCTGTAAGGATGGGGAGTTCACTACCTTACAGACAGACTATCTCACTGTGAAATAATTCAATAATTTTTTTAACCCTGAGCAAAAAGCAGCCTGCCTGGAGCTTCTGCCCGCTGTCCCGAGTCCTGGTCTCCAAGGCTGCTCTCCCTTCCCCAGGACGGCCCAGCCCTGCATTCCCTCCTCACCCTGCCCTGGGCACGCTCCGCCGTGCTCCGTGATTGGCGGGCAGTTTCCACGCTGGCAGGTAATGCAAACCAGCCCCGGCATTCCTCCCTGCTCCCCACACCTTCCCTCTCCGGAGCCCCCAGGCCAGCATACCAGCACGCACACCCGCGCGCTGACAGCTCCCAGGGCAGCTCAGCCAGGCAGGGCGCGGTCCAGAGCCTAGTGCGTGGTGCCTGGGGACAAAGTGGGGAGTGTGGGCTCTAAGAAAAGCCTCCCAGCTCTGTCCAAAGACAGAGAAGGGAGAGGCTCTTCCAGAATCTGCCTTAACGCAGGGGAATAGACAGGTGAGGGGGATCTGAGAGGCACCAGGGAGTCTCTCGCCCCTTTTAAGGGCTTGAGCGTTTGCGTTAAGCGGCACCCGCGAAAAAAGATTTTGGCATCACAAGACTCTTAAATAAACTACCCCTACCTCGCAGCTTGCCTAGAAGAACTGAAAAGGAGAAGATAAGTAATATTTATTTTAGGGCTTACCATGCGCTAGGTACTGTCCTTAACCATTGACCTAAATGAACATATTTCATCTTCACAACAACCTATGGGATAGATACGGTAATCTCCATTTACAGATAAGGAAGTCGGGACTCTGAGAAGTGAAGCAGCATGCCCACAGGCACGCAGCTCGTAAGTGGCAGGGTCAGAAATCAAACTCAGGTCTGGCCTAGTGCTCAGTCCTCTCCACTGTGCGACTAGACCACACTGCCTCCTAGGTGTTACTCCAGTGCTGAGAGCCTCTGCCTCAGGCTAGAAAAAGCTTCTCTTTCTCTCACGTGTACACACACTCACACATAGACACACACACACATGCACACCCATAGGCTCACAGAGCCTAGCCAGGACCCAGAGGCCCAGCTGAGGCTGGGAGCCTGGATCCTGAAATCAGACCAGCTGGTTCAAACCCTGGCTCAGCTTCTCCTTCGCTTGTCCACTCCTGAGCCTCAGTTTCCTCATCTGTAAAATGGGCAGCACCTACCTGAGTTTGGGGGATGACGAAATGAGTTACTATCTGTAACGCACTTAGAACAGTGAGCAAGCCTGTGTTATGCAGCAGGAGGACAGCAGAGAGAGGACACTCTCAGTGAAGGCAGGAAGGGGAGCCTTCTGTCCTGCCTTCTCCCGCCACTCACCACGAGGCAGGACAAGGAGGGGCAAAGGGAAGACACCTCCACAGCTGCAAGGCGAGAAGTAAGCAAGGTCCTGAGGGCAACCCCCCACTCCGCAAGAAAACCGTAGGCTGGGCTCCCCATGCCCAGAGCCACTGCTCTGTCAGACGTCACCATTCCTCCACTCAGAGTAGGAATTGCAACTTTTACACTGGGCTCCTCTCTCACTCAACCATCAGACTGGGAAGAGACAGACAGAGACAGACAGAGAGAGACCCTGCCAGCATGCAGCAAGTGCGGGATTTTCCCTCTTGTTAGACACTTTGGAACCCACTGATTTATTAGCAAACACCTGGATTCCTGATTTCCACCCTGCTGTGGAAAGGGACTGACAAATCACGTGATCAACTCATGGGCATCTGCCATGGCCTAGGTCCCTAGGGAGATACAAAGATGACTCAGATATAGCCCCTTCCCTTTAAATCAGATATAGCCCCTACCGTCAAGTCGAAGAGACAGAGAGTAAACAAATAACTCTAATATAAAGGAGATGTGGTCATTGCTAGCTGAAAAGATTCAAGCAAAATGCCGTAGAAGCCCAGGAAACAGAAATGTGGCAAGAAGGCTGAGAAGTACATGTTTGCTGTCTTGAAAATGATTGGACATATTCATCAAAAGCCTTAAAACATGTTCATAACCTTCGACCCAAAAATTCCACATCTAAGGGTCTATTCTGAGGACATAATCAGAGGCATGCATGAAGATTTATGTGCAAAGACATATTTATGTTGTTTATAATAGAAAGACATGGGGAACAAAGCACGTGTATATGAAGCACATTATATGTGAGGGGGTGGAGAGGGGTGGAAAGTCTTTCAAGCAGAGAGAAGAGGATATATATGCAGAGATGTTGTGGCAAGAGCAGCAACTTCAAGGACTAAGAGAAGGCTAGTGTGGCTGGATGTGAGAGAGAGACAGAGAGAGAGAGAGATGTGTGAGCAGAGACCATACAGCAGAATGGAGACCAAACCATGCAGACCTTGTGGGCTGCAGTTAGGGTTCTGGTGTCTACCCTAAGGGGCGTGGGAAGGAAGCCTTTGCCGTATCTTTTGCAAAGGGGAGGCATGATCAGATGTGTGTTTCCAAAATAACCTCTGGTTGCCCTGTGGAAAATGCATACGTCTAAGTGTTTTACATGTATTTGCTTATTTAATCCTCTACACCTGATGAGATAGGGAGGCTGAGACTCAGAGAAGTGAAATCACTTCCCTGAGGTTGTACAGCCAGCAGGAAGTGAAGCCAGGCAGTCTGCCCCAAAGGACTTAACCACTATGCTATGATTGAAGAGAGAGAAGAGTGTAGATGTGGACAGACCAGTCAGGAGCCACTGAAGTGACTCAGTGGGAGAGGATGGAAGCTTAGGGAGAAGCGGACTGTCGTGAAGAGGAAGGCAAAATCAGTAGGACTGGTCACAGATAAGGGTGATCAGAGGTGGGAAAGGGGAAGGAAGGGCCAAGAGTAGTCTCAGGCCTCTAGGTTGCAATTCTCTGATTTGGAGAAATCAGAAGAATGTTAAATACACAGACACACACACCATGTACACACAGGAGACATATGTCGTGTGAGCATATAGGACAGAGAGAGAGAGAGCAAGAAGGAAAAGAAAGATAACAATCTCAATAGATGCAGAAAAGGCATTCAACAAAATCCAGCATGCTTTCATGATAAAAAACCCTCAATAAACCAGGCATGGAAGGAATTAATCTCAAAATTATAAAAGCCATATATGGCAAACTCACAGCCAAGATAATACTAAATGGGAAAAAGTTGAAAACATTCCCCTTGAGAACTGGAACAAGAAACGGGTGCCCACTGTCATCACTTCTATCTAACATGATACTGGAAGTCCTAGCCAAAGCAATCAGACAAGAAAAAGAAATAAAGGGCATCCGAATAGGGAAAAAAGAGATCGAACTATCCCTGTTTGCTGATGATATGATCTTGTATCTAGAAAACCCCATAAACAACACCAAAGGACTCCTAGAATTGATAAATAAATTCAGCAAAGTCCCACAAAAATCAATGTATACACAAATCAGTAACATATCTATATACTAATGACAGTCAAGCTGAGAGTAAAATCAAAAATGCAGAGCTACAGAGAAAATAAAATACTGAAGAAGATACTTAACCAACAAGGTGAAAAATCTCTACAAGGAGAACTACAAAACACTGATGAAAGAAATCACAGATGACACAAATAAATGGAAAAACATCCCATGTTTATGGATTGGTAGAATCAACATCATTAAAATGTCCATAAAGTGATTTACAGATTCAATACAATCCTCATCAAAATACCAACATCATATTTCACATATTAGAAAAAATAACTCTAAGCTTCATTTGGAATGAAAAAAGAGCCCAAATAGCCAAAGCAATCTTAAGCAAAAAGAACAAATTTGGAGACATCACAATACAACAAGGCTATAGTAACGAAAGCAGCATGGCACTGGTATGAAAGTACAGACATAGACCAATGGAACAGAATAGAGAACTCAGAAATAAAACCATATAACTACGACCAACAGATCTTCAACAAAGCAGACAACAACATACACTGGGCAAAGGAAGCTCTATTCAATAAATGGTGCTGGGAAAATTGGATAGCCACATGCAGAAGATTGAAACAGGACCCCTATCTTTCACCATATACAAAAATTAATTCAAGGGATTCAAGACTTAAATGTAAGGCACAAAACCACAAAAATTCTGGAAGAAAACATAGGAAAAACTCTTCTAGACATTGGCCTAGGGCTAGGCAAAGAATTTATGGCTAAGGTCCCAAAGGCAAATACAGCAAAAACAAAAATAAATAAGTAGGATTTAATTAAATTAAAAAGCTTCTTCACAGCAAAGGAAATAATTAACAGAGTAAACAGACAACATACAGAATAGGAGAAAATAGTCACAAACTATACATCTGACAAAGGGCTAATATCCAGAATCTACAAAGAACTCAAACATATCAGCAAGAAAAAAAACAAACAGCCCCACCAAAAAGTGGGCAAAAGACATGAACAGAAGTTTTTCAAAAGAAAAATAGGCAAATGGACAAAAAACATATGAAAAATTTTCAACATCACTAATCATCAGAGAAATGCAAATTAAAACCACAATGAGATATCACCTTACCCCTATCATTGTCATGGTCCTTATTAAATGGTCATTATTAAAAAGTAAAAAAACAATAGATTCTGGCATGGATGCAGAGAAAAAGGAACGCTTATACACTGTTGGTGGGACTGCAAATTAGTATAACCTCTGTGAAACAGTATGGAGACTCTTCAGAGAAATAAAAATAGAGTTACCATTCAATCCAGCAATCCCACTACTGGAAAAGATGTCATTTTATCAAAAAGACACCAGCACTCAAATGTTTATTGAAGCACAATTCCCAATTGCAGAGATGTGGAATCAACCTAAGTGCCTATAAATTCATGAGTGGATAAAGAAAATATGGTGTGTATATTGACATATATATATATATGTGTATGTATACACACACACACACACACACACACATACACGCACATACCATGGAGTACTACTCAGTCATAAAAAGAATGAAATAATGTCTTTTGCAGCAACATGAATGGAACCAGAGACCATTATCATAAGTGAAGTATCTCAGGAATTGAAAAACAAACATCAAATGTTCTCATTAATAAGTGGGAGCTAAATGAAGGGCACAAAGAGATGTAAAGGACACTGTAAACCCAGAAGGGGGAGAGAGGAGGGATAAAAACTTGCCCGTCGGGCACAATGAACACCAGAAGGTGACCCGCACACTAAAAGCCTCAACTTCAGCGTTATACAATGTATCCATGTAACAAAAACATTTGTACTCCCATAATATTTTGAAATTTTAAAAAAGATGAAAAAACAGTATCATATATTTTTATGGCTCTAAGCTCATGTCATAAATATACATAAAGTTGCTTGGGGATGATTAAAACCAAATTCAAAAGAGTAATGAACTGGGGCAGTGAGGTGAATGGTATCAAGAAACTGATTCACAGTGTAATATACTATTCTTAAGCGCCTGGTGTGTACACAGATGTTCATTACATTATTAGCGATGTATTTCTGTATGACTGAAGTATTTTATATGAAAATAGGGATAATAAAAGTACCTGAATAATGAAAAAAAAAAAGAAAGGAAAGACAACAAAATGAAAACGGCAGCTATCTTTGAGTAGTACGATGATGGGTTATTTTTATTTCTTCTTTACACATGTATATATTTTCTAAATTTCTTACAACAATTTCTTACAAATTTCTTACAATACGTTATTTCTGTAATCAGAGTAAAATTAGTTATACCTCCAGATTATGCGTCAATATCCGTGCAGTGTCTACCCAGCACTGTCATTGGTGTGCTGCCCATGTGCGTAGACCATCTCCACCCATGGGCCATTGTGCGTAGGCACATTCATGCCGTCAAGTGCGTGACCATCGGGGTGTCGATCTTGGGCAAGAAATGACAACTTCCCTCAAGCCTCCCCGGCTCGCCACCCTCCCTGCTCTCCAAAGGCTGCCATGTTTGAGATAGAAGTCTCAGCAGGAATTCCAGGCCTGTCTGAGAGATCTTGGCTTCCTGCAGAGCAGTGAGTAGCACAGTGCAGCAGGATCTAGAACCATCCACACATGGGCAGTCGGGAGCCTGGGTGGGCTCAGCCGGGTGTGAGCTGGGAGGAGAAGTGGAGAGACCTCCCTGTGAAACTGGTGGGTGGGAAGGTGCTAAGGAGATGGGGGCTCTGGGTGACCCCCGGAGGAAGACGTCTACTGCCTGGCGGGGGCCTATGCACGATACCAGCTGCCTTCGGAGGGACTCCTTTCGGTTTCTAGAAAGAACGGCGGCGGCTGCAGAGTCAGGACACTCTAGTTCCCATTCGGGCTCCGTTACGTGTTAAAACATGGCGGTCGTGGCAGCCGTCTCACAGGGTAACTGAGAGATCACAAACCCCTGAGCGGGAACCACTGTGGCTGGCACACAGATTCACACAGCAGAGAGATGTCCCTGTGGGGTTTGTTGCGGGGAACGCCTTCCAGTTTCCTGTTACCAAATCCAAAGGACAAACACACACACCGTATGCATAGGCGTCAATATTCACTTTGTAAATTTTTTTTTTAATTTTTTTTATTTACCTATTTATTTTAAAGACAGAGGTCTCACTATGTTGCCCAAGCTAGACTCGAACTCCTGGGCTCAAGGGATCCTCCCACCTCAGCATCCTGAGTGGCTGGGACTACAGGTGCACACACCACACCTGGCAACGTTCACATCTATAGTTGAACACATAAACACAATCACAACCACTTATATACACATCACGCATGACCTGCTTACTCACAAACATTCTTGTAGACACTTTTAATTAATGATCATGACTTAGGACAATTTGTAACTTGAGAAGGGCTCTTCACCTGGACTTTATCTCACGTGATTACCAAAAACGACACGGAGAGGTAGGTAAGCTAATTATCGCTATCCAGCTCTTACAGGCAATAAAACTGAGCTCGGGGTGTCTCAGAGGCTCCCAGAGACACACAGTGAGCCGCCGGCAGTGTCCGACTTACACCCAGTTCTAAAGCGTGTGTTTCTGCACGTTGCCACGCATGCGCCCACGACATGAAAACACTCGTGTCTCGTAAGCAGCAAACTGAAGTTTCTCAGCTCCAGCAAAGAATGCCTGGAATCAACTCATCGGTGAGAGCAGCTGCAAATGGCGCTGGGCATGACATGGAGAAGTGCTCCTCTGCCATCAAGCAGGGGGACTCAGTTCACTCTTCTTAACCAGCAGCCTTTATTTGGGACGTTCTTTCCACCCAGGCACCATCCCAGAGTCCCCTCCTCTCATTACTCCAGCCCACACACTGTCCCCCTTCTCTGACGTCAGTGCCTCACAGCGTGGCGCTTGCGGTTCTCCAGTTCTTTCTCTGTGTTCGAAATGTAAGGGCCGGGGCTCCGGGGTCAGCCAAACATGGGCTGGAGTCCGATCTCCACCTCTTCCTAGCTGTGTGGCCCTGGATAAGTTACTTAACCTCTCTGAGCCTTACTCCCTTTGCCTGGAGAAGGAGGATAATGATAGTACACACCTCACGGTTACGAGAAGTGTATGTAAAAAAAACAGTGCGTGACCGGGCACAGTGGCTCACACCTGTAATCCCAGGATTTGGGCAGCCGAGGTGAGAGGATCCTTGAGCCCAGGAGTTCGAGATCAGCCTGGGCAATACAGAGCAACCCCATCTCTACAAAAAACAGAAAAATTAGCTGCGTGTGGTGGTGCGTGCCTGTAGTCCCAGCTGCTCAGGAGGCTGAGGCAGGAGGATCGCTGGAGCCCAGGGGTTTGAGGTTGCAGTGAGCTGTGATCACACCACTGCACTCTAGCCAGGCAACAAAGTCAGACCCTGTCAAAAAAAGAAAAAAAAAACAGTGCCTGACACAGAGTAAACGCTCAGTAACTATCGACAATGAATGCGGTTTTATTTTTCCAGCCAGTGGTAACTCATTTAGAACTGGATGTGTTCTTTCTGGAACCTCCTCGAGGGCCGAGCGTGGCACAGCACTGGGCGAGTCGCTGGCTGGCTGCTGCGTACGAGTGAGCTCCAGCTCCGTGTCCAGCCAGCCGCGGCGATTTAGGTGAACCATGTCACCTTTCTGGCCTCAGGTCTCTGCTTTGGTGGGGCTGAGTCGGGCTCCTGACCCAAAGCACAGGGTGGGTTGATAGCCACACTTGCGGCAGCGGCGGCCGAGGGCGCGGTCGCGCGCACCGGAGGGAGTTATTCAGCCCTGGGGCTCGGACCCCGGCTCCGCCTTGAGCCAGTGACACGTCTCCAAGCACCAGATTCCGCATCAATGAAGTGAGGTGACGACGCCCATTCCCTTTACCGTTATGATAACTCAGCGGCGCAACGGTGCAAACTCCTGGCATGCGACGAACAGGCCATAATCGGCCTTGGTGGCGCAGGCGGTTGTTATTTGGATGATGGTTATTATGACTATTAACCCCGAGAGTGAAGGAAGAAGACAGTATAGAGAATTCAGACCACAACAGCTGTGACAGAAGTGACTTAGGAGAAGAAACAGGTAGAAAAAATTTGAGCATCACACATTCGACGGACCCCAGAATCTCTTTTCTCTCTAACACTCCCCCAAGTACAAAAAGAAGCTGAACGACGTGTCCCCTGCTGTCTGTGGACCGGAAGCCCGACGGTGCTTTAGCTCCAGCTTGTCCACTCGGACCCAGGGTGGCACCTACGAGGCGGGGTCCCTGCTGGGGCTGAAATCAGAGCCACCCTGCCCCTGGGGACCTCTCCGCCTGCCCAAGATTCGTCCCCAAAGAGCAGGACTGCCTGCCACTGCCCGCAGGAGCCAGTGGGTTCCTGGGCTGAAGCAGGCAGCTGGGCTTGTCCAAGAGCTGTCCCCCAGCCAGGAGGCCCAGGGCGCCACTGTGACCCTCCAGGGAGAGGGCTGAAGCAGAAGAGAAAGGAAAAAGAATCTCTTAGGGACCAGGAGAAGAGCCGGTGGCATTAAACCGTTTCCCCAGCTCAGAGAAGCTCCCAAGCCTGCCCTGACCCCACCCTCCCCTGAGGCCACGCCACAGCCAGCTTGGGCCTGGCTGCCTGCCAGCCCTCCAGTGTCGCCTTTAGTTTGGGGAACTCAGCAGCTCCAGGGTTCTGACCTTCCTGCCAGGGCCACAACAAACACCTGTCACAAGCATGAGTGCTAATGACAGGCCCAAGTGAGTGGCATTAAGGTTAACACCTGCATCAGCGCCGGCCCTCCGAAGGTCAACAGTGCCGGGCTGAGCAGCCTGGGGGGGATGAGGGCGAGGACTAGCCACCATGCAATCTAGGCAGGTGGCTCCATTGCTTGTGCTAAAGCTCTCCCCAGTCATCCATGTAATTGAAGGAACCCAGGGAACTTTCCACTCCCTCGCCCTGGAGCAGAAGGAAGAGGAGGGACAGGAAGACACACTCGCCGTAAGTGGCCCTGGTGACTTGCTGTTGGGACGGTGGGCTCTCCCGCACCTGCAGGAGCGGGGGCTTGTTGATGCCACCTCCTTCGCTCCTGGAAATGTCCTTCTCCCGTCAAGTGTGAACTAAGCCCCGAGTCACAGCGTGAGGTCGAAGGCACCAGCCTCTGCTCAGCTGCCAGGGCCAGCCGCTCCCGCTGTCACTCAAGCAAACCTTCTCCCCTTGGGGTCTCCCTGCTCAGCTTCCAGGCCTTCAACCCGCCCTGCAGCACCCTGCCCTTGCCACCCTCAGAGAGCCCACCTGGCTCCGTCTTGGGACTTGGAGATAGCTCGCCACTTTGGGACAACGGGAGAGGTTTGAACAAAAGTCCTGCCCGAAGCAGAAATCATCACCCGAATGCAAGTGTGAGACTAAACCGGAGGAAATGCAACGGGTAATGCTTATAAATGCCACATGCCTCTGAGGTTCTTTAGAAGGAACAAGCCATGGTCATTTCCCTTCTGGTCACTTAACAGTTGAGAAAGATCCATGAAGGGTCCGTTTTGAGCCAGATGCTGAGCACATTGCTGGGAGGCAGGACACGGTGTCCCCAAAGGGAGCTAAGACATAGGGTGAGGTGGCGGGAGAGGTGTGTGTTTAAGCGTCCCCACTGCAAAGGTAGCAGCGAGAGACGCCAAAACAGAGGTGCAGGCAAGGAATCCTGAGAGCAACAGGGAGGGTGGGACCAGGACCCATAGGAAGAGGGAGGAAGGCTTCCTGGAGGGGGTGGCATTCGAATCTTGAAGGGTGAGCCCATTTACATGTGAAGCCGTGGGGACAGCACATTCCCCTGGAAATGACAGAGCCTGCGGGGACTCCACAGATGGAAGAAGGTACGACAGGGTGCTCCCGACGGCAGCACGCCCTCCTGGCCCAGGCGATGACCGAAACGTCGGGAGGAATCTATACAAGGATAGCTGCTCCATTTCAAGAAGATGGAACAGGTGTCGCAGGGGGAAAAAAAATCCTGATGCTGATTTTTTAGGGGTCTGTGCATGTGATACGTGGTGGGTGGTGTTATTATTGGAGAAAGATGTCAGGAATAAACCACAGGCCTCCCCACAGATGCCACGGCCAGATGGGAAGACTGGCAGTATTTCGACCTCACTTGCACTCTGCGACCCAGAATTCTCCCAGGGCCTGCTCCAGAGAGCCCTGACACCAAGTGCTCTGTCAGCAAAGCAGAGGGGACACGACACAGCACCGCCCCGAGCTTAAACAGCACCCTTTGTCTCCCACCGGAGTGGTTTTATTATTCATCCTACATTTCTCATCGTCTCACAGGCTTCCGACTCGTCTCAGGAGGCCATTTCCCAGATGGGGAAAACTGAGACTGCAGCCACACAGCTGAGATCAAAGCCAAAGCAAGGTAGTGATGATGATAGTAGGGAACATTTATTGCACCCTAGCTAAGCCTGTGCCAAGGCTATTATCTCATGTAATCCTCACTTCATTATACTCTCCATTTTATACCTGAGAAGACTCAGAGAGGTCGAGGTTATTGCTCAAAGTCACACAGCCAGGTAGGTGGTGGGACAACTCTCAAATCAAGCCTTTTTTTGACCAAAGACACCAAGGGCAGTTTTTAACCTATGATACCCAGGTGAGAAAGGGCTTGCAGGCCAGGCTCGGGCTGTAGCTGCCAGGGAGGGAGATTCGCCCCCAGGGAGGGCTGCAAGAGCAGGGGGAGAATCCAACATACTTCAGAGATCATCTTCCATCTCTGCAGGACAGAGAAGTTCCCAGGGGCTGGCCAGGAAGACAGCCCGGGGCTGACCCCTGTATCAGCCTGAAGGCGGATTCCAGAGTGGGGAGGGCAATGAGAGAAGGGAAATCGAAGCAATAAAACCTCCTCTGCCACCTAACGCAGGTAGCCAGGGAGGAAACAAGGCCGGCAGCCGTGTAGCCCTCGGTCCATATTTCATAGGAGAGACGATAGCAATTGGACATGTCACTCCCGAAAACCAGAAATTCAGAGCAATTTTAGATGAACTTTCAGAATGATGAAACAGACGGCCATGTTTGTGTTATACACCAAATAAATCACACCAAAATGATAGTTGTAATTCCCCAAAGTACACAGAGAATTGATTTTCCTATGACACTTATCATGATGAACGGGCACACCCTGGGACGGGCCATCTTGAGTGGCTGCTGCTTAACCCCTCCCCTGCCAGGCCAGACCTCAGGGTCTCCCAGCTGCTCTGGGCACCCTGGCAGGGAACCTCCTCCCGATGCCAGCCCGAGGCCTGGCCCTGCCCAAGGGGTCCCGGTGAAGTGGGCACCCCAGCAATTTCCAAAGCACTGGGGGAGCCCAGACCAAGCTTCTACCTAAAACAGAAAAGGGGCCAGGCGCGGTGGCTCACGCCTGTAATCCTAGCACTCTGGGAGGCCGAGGCGGGTGGATGGCTCAAGGTCAGGAGTTCGAGACCAGGCTGAGCAAGAGCGAGACCCCGTCTCTACTAAAAAATAGAAAGAAATGATCTGGACAACTAAAAATATATATATAGAAAAAATTAGCCGGGCATGGTGGCGCATGCCTGTAGTCCCAGCTACTCGGGAGGCTGAGGCAGGAGGATCGCTTGAGCCCAGGAGTTTGAGGTTGCTGTGAGCTAGGATGATGCCACGGCACTCACTCTAGCCAGGGCAACAGAGTGAGACTCTGTCTCAAAAAAAAAAAAAAAAAGAAAAGGGCCTCCCTGGCCAGCTGCGTCTCAGTGTAGGGAGGGAAGATCGGTGCTTTCCACTGATTGCCTGCTTAATCTTCACGATTAATTCCCCGCACACTCGACGTCATTTCTCACGCCCCTTTTCAGGTGAATTCACTGAGGCCCAGAGTGGCCATGTTACCCAGGGATTTGAATTGAGTCTTAGTGACTCCGAGTTGGCTTCTCTTCCCGATGTGTTCTGCTGCCACCTGTGCTAAGATCCTCCTGCACACCCCAGGCTGGAATTCATTCATTCACTCATCCATCCATTCATTCATTCGGTCAGGGTCCAGCAAGTTCGGATTGAGCCCTGTGAGATGTCAGACACTGGGTTGGAGGCGCTATTTCAGCCTCACGGAGCTCTCGGCAGGTACAGGGTGGTAGGGAGAGGCGGACCAGCACACAAGGAGGGAGAAGTCGCAAGGGTGGTTTGGTCCTTCAGGGGCACACGTGGTGCCCAGAGGGCACTGGGAGGTGAGCTGCCCAGGTCAGGTAGAGCAGGGGAGGCCCCCTGAGGAAGGGATTACTGAGCTCAGAGCTCAAGGACGAGATGGTCCCAGCCAGGCAAAAGGACGACAGCACAGTGGGGACCAGGCCCGGGCAGCCATTGTGGCTGAAGTAGGAAGAGGGTAAGGAGAGTAGGTGTCAGAGGAGGCCAGAGAGGCCGGAGGGCCTGTCGAGAAGCTTGTCTCCACCATGGGTGGGAAGCCACTGCGAAGGTCAAGCAGGGCAGCAGACGCGGCCAGGTTTGTGTTTGAAAAGCTCACTCCAGTGCCAACGACGCAGGGACCTGCCGAAAGCCGTCAGGCGGTGCAGAGGCCACGCTTGTTTGCAGACTGGAGGCTGAGAAGGCGGATGACCTTCGGTCTTACAGGAGTCTTCGCCTTCTACCAACCGTAGGCAGAATCGCACTGGTCCCCGTGAGGGGCTGTTGTAAGACATAGAGAACAGAGAGTAAGTAGAAGACACTCTGTTATAGAAAACAAGCTATAAAAATCCAGGACAAAATTAAAGAGAGTTTCCGAAAATAAAAATACATTTCAGAGTGCATGTCATAAAGTCTTTAGATCTATATTACCCCATTCCGTTCACTGTTTTGTTTCATCAGGAGGGATTTTTTTCCCCGTTTTGTTTTGGTTTTTGTCTATTGTTTCCTTAATAGCTAGCGCAATCTCAGTTCTGCTTGGGCAAAAGCCATAACTTCTTGGAAGGAACTTCAGTCTTTCCTTCGGCTCTAAAATATCATGATCCTCTGACAAACAGAGATTCTGTAAGTGACACACATGTTCGTATCAGGCAGTGAACGGCGGTCAAATCCAAGCTCTGGGAATTTATAGCGTCCAACTTCAGAGAGCAAATAACAGGGCAGGCTTCCGAGCCCCCAAGTTCCCCAAACACAAGCTCTCTGGGCTCCAGGAGTCTGGCAGAGGGGAGAAGACATATTTGAAGGCAAACAATCCTAAAAACTTGCCCATATTCGCAAAGACAAGTCGTAATGGGACAGGGATCAGAATCCCAAAATTTTTAAAGGACAAAAAGCAGGAATCAAGTCATCACCCTATTAAGCTTATTCTCTCCTGACTAAAGACATGAAATGAACTGAACTAGAAAGGGGAAAATTTTTTTCATAACGTTGCCCTCCTGCCCCAAATGAGTTTAAAGTGTGACAATTAACAACAGTGACCACAGTATAGCTTAGCAAAACCTAGATACAAGCTGCCAGATGCCTTTAAAACAGTAAGTTCCAAACTTAAGTTGTAAAGGATACGAGCACATTTAAAGGGGGAAAAAAAATTGCACCGGTGCCCAGGGGTTGACTTGAATTATTTTACAGTAAAGTTAATACGTAACAAATACTAATCTAAGCATAAATCTATATGCTTCTAGCTCTCGTGCAAATATAAGATAAAAACAAATGTAAAGAACAAATGCAATGAAAGCTACCAAACCAATAAAATTCAAATTAACAACATTAATTTACCATCATGGATAATGAAGTTCTGTAGAACCTAAGTCTCTGGTGTTGGGGTTACCAACAGAGAGAGGTCATTGTTTTGGGTTTTTTCTCACTGTCATCTCAATTCTTTTGACTTTCACATCATGGACCATCATTTAATGCAGAGGTCAACAAACATTCTCTGTAAAAGGCCGGATTGTAAATATTTTAGGCTCTGCAGACCGTGCGGTCTCTGTCACCAAGTACTCAACTCTGTTTTTGCAGCACAAAATCAGCTATAGACAATACGTAAACAGATGGGCCTGGCTGTGTGCCAATAAAACTTTATTTACTAAAACAGGTGCCAGGCAAGATTTGGTCCAAGAGCCATAGTTTGCTGACTCCTGATTCAATCCATCATCTTTATTATGTCATCATTGGGCCTTTTGCCTTTGAACAACAAATTTCACTTTTAACCATTGATATATCATTTTTTATGGACTAGGCAATTCAATAATTCACTCCAAAATTCAACCTTGCAAAACAAATTAACAGAAAATGTTTCTTGCCTGTGTACTACTCAATCACTGGTAAAGAACTTGTACGTATTATCAACAGATATCTGCACCGCCATGTTGCTTGCAGCCAAGTTTATCAATCAACTATTCACAATAGGCAAGATACGGAATCGATCCAAGTGTCCACCAGTGGGTGAATGGGCAAAGCCAATGTGGCGCATACACACAATGGAATTCTATCATGTACAACAGGGATGGAGCTGGAGGACATGATGTTGAGTGAAAGAAGCCAGGCACAGAGAGACAAATATCATATGTTCTCATTCGTAGGTGGGAGCTAAAAAGTGGATCTCACGGAGGGGAGAGTAGAATGGAAGTTACAGAAGCTGGGGAGGGAAGTGGGGGATGAAGAGAAGTTGGTTAAGGGGTACAAAGATACAGTTAGGTAGAAGGAATAAGTTCTAGTATTCAATAGTACGGTAGGGAAGTTATAGTTAACAATAACTTATTATATATTTCAAACTAGCCAGAAGAATGGTGATGTTCCCAACACAAAG
>NW_012149163.1:1341772-1387347 GCF_000956105.1 Propithecus coquereli | reverse complement strand
GCTGATTTTGTTTTGCCACTAGAGCGGGTCAACCCAGCAGGAGCCAGGCTTGCTCACCAACACGTCGGACAGCGCTGTTATCACGTGGGGAGATCGTGGGTGCCCACGTGGTCTAAGCACAAACGCTCCAGAAGCGGAGTTGTGTGGCACTGCTGGTCCAGGCACAACCTGGAACATGCTGGCATTGCCATTGAGATTGCCTCGTTTCCGTCACCACCCTCACAGGATGGCCAGGGAAGACTGAAACCAGCTTCGGAAGGCCCCGGACAGGTCCCAGCTCTGCCACCTGCGAGCGCGGATGAGTTAGCCATCCTGTTTGTGGCTTGGTTTCCCCATGTGTAAACCTGGAATGACACGAATGCCTTCCCCGTATCCCTCATAAAATCCCTACAAGAACCAGATAACATAAATTATGAAAGAGTTTGAAAATTGACCTGCTAAGAGTTGGACTTCCACCCGCCTCCAAAAAATTGGGGGCCTGTAGCAAGGGGATTTGTACTGATATTCGACACAGCCCGAGGGTCCCCAGACCACTGGGCCCTGGCAACTCACAGTAGTTCCCACCTCTGGCCACCCCCATATCCATACTGGAGTTCTGTGAGTAAAATGTAGCTGTATTACTATAATTGCTATTATTACATTATTATTATTGCAACGTGTTGGAAAAAACTACCAACGACCGCATTTGTAGGGTGCTCGCTAGCTGAATCCTCTTAACAAAGGAGAGACCCTTATCTCTGTCCACATTCATCTTAACTTCATGAACATAATTAGTTGCCAAGCCTAAAGATTTTTTCTCTTTTATTTTTTCTGGCAAAAATCTCTAACCTTTTATAGACTAACAATATATATTATTCCTATTATCCTTTGCTTGAATCAGTTTCAAAACACTGCTCCCCAATCCTCGCTTTCATTGTATTTTCTTTGGGGCTTTGGGGAAGAGAAAAATGGAGCAAAATTTTGTGGTTCTGCGACCACGTTTCCACAGGTTACGAAGTCGAATAAGAACAGATATTCGTGTGCCTTGAATGTGGACGAGCGAGAAGACGTCTTTCCTAAAAGCTCTGAAGTCCTGCTCTACACACACACCCGTCCTGTTGAGGGGCCATGCCCTCTGTCCCTATGCTGAGTGCCCAGAATTGGAACAGACTTTATATGGTCACTTCATTATAAATCGCACTGCCCTGCAAACACGTCAGTCTCAACCAGGAGGGTGTACTGAACTTCTACTGAGGAACCATCACTGTGATATACACCTAGAAATACAAACGTGCACACTTCTCTTTCTCTTTCTCTCTCTCTCTCTCCAGCTGGCTCTGACCACGGACCAGCAGTTCTCACACGCACCTGGGGCAGCAGCCCAAGGTTTGCAAAGTCCAGTAATAATGCAGTTCCCAAGAGAAATGAAACATCATCCCCCACCTTCCCCACCCCCAGCCACCAGGGCACCCCGCTCCCAGGAGGCAAGCACGAGCCAGGCTGCCCCACAAAAAACAGCTCCCCTAAGATGACAACATTTTCAATTTGCAATTTGATTTTTTTTTTCTTTAATATACGTGTTGTGTGCTTTTCCCTTTGTCAAAAGAGCACAAGCCTTTCATTTTGCCTTTTATTTGTCTTGCGGCCGGTACAGTGAAAATGTATTGGCTTTTCAGTTGGTGATTACACATCATCACGTACCCAATTTATAACACCATGCCCCAAAGAACAGATGTAATAAAGCAAGGGCAGGAAGTAGCAACCTTATAAAACAGAGCTGCCGACTCAAAGGTCTTTGCACGTGTGCAGGAAAGAAAACAGTGCCGGCACCAGGCCTGGGAACTGGGATTTTGCAAACGATTGCAGATGTTCCAGACGTGGTGGGTGGGTGCGTGGGACAGAGGTAGAAAAAGCAGGAGATCCAGTTTCCTGGACCACGGACCCAAGCGCTGTGGCCACGGTGCAATGCAGAGATGGATAAGGTTACCTGCGCATTTAGCCTCCGGGAAACTGTCCATGCGCTCCAACCAAAAGCGGATCCAGGACCAGCTTCCCGAAGTTAAGGAACCCTTGGCTGGGAGGTCAGGTCACCTCTCTAGGGGGTTGGTGTTCTACTCAGTAGTTGTAAGAGGCTCCCCGAGACTAGGGTCTCTGATGGCCACCTCCTACTGAGACCTCCCCCCGGTCCTTCT
The DNA here is from genome assembly GCF_000956105.1 of Propithecus coquereli. NCBI lineage: Eukaryota > Metazoa > Chordata > Mammalia > Primates > Indriidae > Propithecus > Propithecus coquereli. The sequence goes on along the minus strand of NW_012149163.1, from coordinate 1,385,176 downwards.
CGGAGGCCCCCAGACTGCAGAAAAGATCTACCTCAAACACCCCAGCAAATATTTCCTTGGTTCCAAGACCATGTGAACCAAAATTATGTCAGTTTCCTCTAATTTTACTCTTTCTTGATAAAGGCAGTTAACGAAAGGTAGAGCTCTATGTAATGTATTTGCATGCCTGGGGCAAATCAGAAAACGTCCTTTGTCAAAGGAAGGGCCTTCGTTTTGGGCTCAGACAACCTGGTGTCTCCATGGAGGGGGAAAGGCCCCCATCTTCGCGTGGTTCCACCAGGGGCTTCTTCCCCCACGCAGGCTGGTCTCAGGACCGGGCTCCGCAGCAAGGCGTGGCATCCAGTCGTCCCCTGGGCCTAGACTTGTCTGGTTCAGGCATTGGGCCCTCGCCCCGAAAGCCCTGCTGCCTGCCTGAGAGCTGGGTGCCAGTCCGGTCGAGGGGACGCGGACAGAATGCCGCCTGCAGCCCCGTGAACGACCCAGTGAATGACCCTGCTCTTCTTCCTGTTGTCTGCGGAGCAACCTTCGCCTTAGCTCAGCCAGGACTCGGGGCGGTTTCCCAGCCCCGCAGCTGCCGGAAGACATGGGGTCTCCGGGGCTTCTTGTCTCTCTCTCCTCGCCACTCCTTGTCCCTCTGCTTCCCCACTCCATTTCCAGGACCAGGGAGGTCCTCATGCTTTTCTTCGCTGATCCAGGCCCCCTGCACTCAGGCAGCTACCTCCAGTCCTGCAGCGCCCTGTGCACGCACTGTCCCAGACACTCATACACACGTCCTCACACAGGCTCACACACGTGTACTCACCCATGCTCACACCTATACTTACCCATGCTCACACATCTGTACTCTCCCATGCTCACATATATGTACGCACTGCGCTCATGCATATACTCACCCATGATCACACATATGTACTCTCCCATGCTCACATATATGTACTCACCATGCTCATGTATATACTCACCCATGCTCACACATATATACTCACCCATGATCACACATATGTACTCTCCCATGCTCACACATACACACTTACCCATGCTCACACATATACTCACCCATGCTCACACATTTGTACTCCACCCGTGATCACACGTATGAACTCACCCATGCTCACACATATGTACTCACCCATGCTCACACACATGTACTCCATCCATACTCACACACAGGCTCACACACATGTACTTACCCATGCTCACACCTATACTTACCCAGGCTCACACATATACTCACCCATGCTCACATATATGTACTCACCATGCTCATGCATATACTCACCCATACTCACACACACATACTCACCTGTGCTCACACTCACACATGCACACTCACATAGAGATTCCTATTCCAACTGCTCCATCCACACTGATCTCAGGATTTGAACTCTGTACCACACTGTCTACCACTTCATCATTTCCTAATTGTTTTATGTCTATTAATCTCATATATCTCCCCCCAGCTCTGCCCCTAAACTCCGTGAGGGCAGCCAAACATGTAGGTAGGCTTCCTCCACCCCTGCTCCACAGCACTTCGCAAAGGACTAGACCTAAGGCAACGGCTCAGTGACATTTTGGATGCACTGAGCAAGGGGGACCTTGGAGATCACCAAGTCTCCACTTTCCCCACTCCAAACTAGATGCACTGATTGACTGATTGATTGATACATTGATTGATGGCCTGGTTGACTGGCAGCACCGAAAAGCCAGTCTGTGGGACTCTGGAGGTCATGCCCTGGTTGCCACCCTGAACTTGGCACTTTGGTGAAATGCTGGGATCCGGGGTCCTGACACTGGACACTCCATTCTGGGGAAATCGCTGGGCATCACGGTGGTCAGAGCTCTGACCTGGCCTCAGGCCCACTGGGTTCCAAGGCTGGCTCTGCCCCTGACTCGCTTTGTGACCATGAGCAAGTCTCTCTGAGCCTCGGTCCTTCAGCCTAAGGTGGGGGTATTAGCAGGCTCTACTTCACGGAGTTGCAGGGAACATTAAAGGAGACAATGCAGGTGGAGCAGTCGGCACACGGCCTGGCATATAGTAAAGACCCCATGTGTGATTATGGGATCTTCGAAATTACGCAATAAAAAGAAGCGGTGGTTTTGAGTCCTGGACCTGCCATCATTGCCTACGAATATCACTTTGCCTCCAAGCTGGCTTCTCTGCCTGTGTTGCTTTAGAGTCGGTTCGTTTTCTTATTGGCAAAATAAAGACCATAAAAATCCCACTTCGCGGAGCAGCTGAGAAGGTTAAATAAAATGTTAGCTCGGCAGCACCCAGCCCCTCACGCTTATGTGTGGGGAGAACAGCTGCCCCTCAGAGCTCTCAGAGCGCTTTCCAGGTTTGCTGCTGCTCCCGTCCCCACCTCTTTTATAAACCAGATCCACACTTGGCTCTGTGACTCCAGAGCTGGATTCTCATCGTCTTTCACACCGTGGAAAGATGGCGCTGCCATTGTCCTCACACCTCCGGAACGAGGCCAGAGGGGCGGTGCCAAGGCTACGGCAAGGGCAGCCACGGCCACGCGCTCACCAGGGAAGGGTTCAAATGTCTCAGCCTTAGAGGGCCAGGCGTTCGGTATTAAGAACTGGGGCTCGAAGTCTCTTTCCTAGGAATATTTTAACACTGAGATCCCTGTATGAAAAAATTTCACATCTGTTTTCCAGTTAATGTTACATATTATTACACAATGCATTCCCCATGTCATTGGAAACCTCTTTAATGACATCATCTTAAATGACTCCATAAATATTCCTTCATTTAGAGACCACTAATTTATTTAACCATTCTCCTACTCTTGGCCATTTTGCTTGTGACCAATTTTTAACCCCAATGACCTTAGAAGTCCCAGGAAGTATAGTTTGGAAATCACCGATCCAGACCAGAGGGGAGCAATCTGCAGCCCACGGGGCCACATGCGTCTCTTCCTCCCTCCCCCAGCTTCACGGTGGGGCCGTGATGTAATTACAGCACCAACGATCAGAAAGCTGCCTTGTGTTGCCTCTTTGCTAATACACCCAGAATTAACAATTTAATGTCTAAAGCGCAGCGCTGTTATTCTCACAGACGGTGTTCTAGTCAATAAGATAGGTGATCTAAATTATAGGGGAATCTGTTTTTACTAGAATGCTATAAAATTTATTGAATGAAATACAACCCATAAATAGTTTCTTTTTTTCTCACCTTTGATCTGGACTATTTTAGTCTAGATTCTTTTGATTGCAAGGATAAGAAACCCACTCAAACTAGCTCCAGTAAAAGGTAGGGTTATTGCGAGGACAGACAGAGGTCTCGAGGGAAACCAGGGAACACTGAGTCAGGCCCCGAGAAGGGCAGAAAGAGGGATTTGCTCACCTGCTCTCTTGCACATGATTTCTCTGCTCTTCTCCGGGTCCCCATGCCCTCCTCCTTCTCCTACTGGCTTCTCTGAGTCTCAGTCCCCTGTACATTTGGCAAGCACATCGTCCCAAATGGCACTTCTTGCCCCAACTCCCCATGGCCTCTCAGCACAAGTGCCCAACACCAGCCGGTGACTTGCTTCCAGTTCCTGGTTCCGATTTCCCAAACACGGATTCTCATTGGCTTAGGTGGGTGTCTTGGTCCAGTCCACACAAGCCTTTGGTTGTTCTCTGGCCGCCCCACAGGCAGGCCACTCCTGGCTCCCATGTCAACATCTGGTCCGATCAGTTGTGACAGAGGCAGGAAGGGTCACACAGGCCCTGCTCACTCAGCAAAACCATGCGAGGACAGTAGGAAGATTCCCCGAGAAGGGAGTTTGGGCCAAGCAGTGGCCACTGTGTCTAATTCCTACACCAAGAGCTATAAACAGTGTCACCGGGTCAGAGATTTTACTTCTAGAAAGGTTCTAGAAACACAGTCTTCAGGAAAGCGCCAACTAATGCTATCTCTCCCCATCATCAGGTGGACAAACAACATGGTTCCTGGAAGCTGTAGGCCCTGCGTAGCCTTAACTAAGGCCCCGATTCTAGTCAAGGACTTGAGCCTCCAGCAGGTTCTCCAGCTCGGCCAGGGCCTGGTCTACCTGCGAGCTCAGGGAAGCTTTAGGAACATTTGGGGTTAGAGTGAAGGTGTCCTGGCAGGCAGGCTGCTCCCTTACAGCTCCCCCAGATCACATGCAGGTGTCTGCCGTCCCACTGCAGTGGGCTCACTCCCCAAACAAAGATTTCATGAGCAGATCACAAAAAAGGTATCAGCCATAAGGGGAAATGTTGATATGTTATGCTGCACTAAAATTAGAACTTCTGTTCATTATAATATAACTTAAGAGAGTGAAAAAGCAAGCCACAAAGTAGGAGAAGATATATAGCAACAAATATAGCCAACAAATATATTGTAATTAAGATACAGTAAGAACTTTTACAAACAAAAAAAATGCAGTAGAAAAATGGCCAAAAGACCTGAACAAGCACTTCACAAAAGAGGATATCTAAATGGTTTACAAGTGTATAAAAATATGCTTAACCTCAGTAGCCATTGCGGAAATGCAAATGAAAACAACAAAATGAGATGTCACCATCCCTCACCAGAATGGCAAAATCAAAAAGATTGCCAATATCAACTGCTGGGGAAGAGGGAGAGTAACAGACACGCACTGCCACGTGGGGGTGTAAACGTATGCACCCATGTTGCGAACCTGTTTGGCGATATCTACCAAAGCCAGACCACACAGAAACCGCGGGACTCAGCAATTCTATTCTTAGGTATATGCCAAACAGAAACGCTCGCAATGCAACATCACGTGGAAGTGCCAAAAACTGGAAACAATCGAAATGTCCATCAATAGGAGAATAGACATGTTGGGGTATAATCATCCCGTGGGCTGTTCTGTAGCAATAAGAATAAGTAAATGAACTGCTGCTACATGCGACAACATGGGTGAAGCCCACAAGCAAGACCAGCCAACACAAAAAAGTACATACTGTATGATTACATTCATGTCGGGTTCAAAAATAGACCAAGCTAATCTATGGTGTCGGGACATAGGATTGTGGTCATTTTCAGGGAGGGGCCTGGGGAGCTGCAGGGAGAGGAGAGAGAGGGGATTCTGGGTTCTGGTAATGTCACAGCTCTTATCTGGGTGGTAGTTACACGAGTGTGTTCAGCAAGCTGTACCTTTACAATTTGGGCAGTTTTCTGGCTGTACATTATATTACATCAAGACACACATCAATTTTTAAATGTCTATTTTTTGCAAGCGTCATTAAGATGCCATGTGATACAGATAACTATCCCCAAACATTATTATATTCCACGTTCATGTATAATTCTTGTGGAACAGAGAGGTTAAGCAAGTTCTCCAATGTCACACAGGTTGTTAGTGGTGGGCCAAGTCTCAACCCAGGTTTTAGGATGCCAAGACAAGTTCTCTTTCTACTACATACTCTGTTGCTCCCATTTATATATCAAAGCCTCACCACCATTCCTGGCAAGACTTATCAAATATGCCTCCACCTCCCAGAAAAAAAGGAAGAAAAAAATAGATATTCAAGACATTTTTTAAGCCATGAACTAACCTTGATGTAATGACAGCTTTCTAGTGGGCATTAGCCAAACTCAAGACTCTTTCTCCTTGCATATTTAAGTCATTCCTGCAGAAACACCTCATCAAGAAGCCACCAAACCAAGGTGGCCCCCTTCTGCCAGCTCTCCCAGACAGCTGCGGGGAGGCTGACTTCATGTCTGATACTATAGCGTTGGCCAGGAGGCTCTATCGCACTTCCAGGCCCGCGGTTGCTTTAAGGATCTATTTGGTTCAACTTAAAACAAAAATAAGGAAAAAGTATAAAATTGTACTAAATTAAGAAGGTGGAGAGTCATCGCACTGGATTGCACCCGGACTTTATGAACCTCTTGAGCCCGTGGGTGTCTCGTGGGAAGGAAGAAGAGAGAGATTTGTCCTAGGAAGAGTCTAACATCACAGAATGTTAAAGTTGAAAGGAACTTTAAAGCTCAACTTCTGAGAGCAGAGAATAATAAAGACAGCACTTGGAAAGCATTTTACGGGTTCCAAAGTCTTTTCACATTCCTCTAATTGGCCTTCCAGGCGATCATTTGGAGTAAGATATTATTATACCCCTTGTAGAGGCAAGGAAGTCAAAACTCGGGCAATCTGCAGAGTCACCGAGTGATGAGCACCTATCACGGGTCCCAGGTTGGTCGAGCCTGAATTCCACGCTCTTTCCAGCACACCACACCGTAAACCACGCTCAGTTCAAGGGGGACGTCTGAAACTTGCTGTTGCTACTTCTCGAGAAGCACTGGAGTCAGAGACAAGTAGATTTCTGAGAAGACCGACTAAAGGATGTGTTACCAACAGCCTGGCTGATTCCATGCCGACTGTCTGTGGATTTGCACAGAGAGGCCCGCGGGTCCCTAACATACTGTTGCAGTCAGCCCAAGTCTGAAAGGCGTAACCCCTTCAGAGGACCCATCCACTTTGGCTGGAACCCAGGCCCGCATTCGGACAGAGGTACGACGTCAGCGGAGAGCCAGTGTGACCGCGATAAAGGATGCAGCCCTAACGCCCTTCGTGTCTCTCTCTGTAGACGCAAATGCAGCCCTCTTAGTGTTAATACCAACAGCAGCAGTTTAAAAAGCCCCAGCTGTGCTCCTCAGCTGACTCTCGGGAAGCCACGAAGCGCATCAGTTGGACGGTGTGTGTCAGAGGAAGTGCAGTGAGCACATGCAACGAGCAGCTCCAACGAAGGGACCAGAAGGTCCCACAAACCCCCCCGCTTCTCCCTCAGAGCACCTTGGAGCCCTCCTGGGGAACAGCCCACCAGGAAGAACCTCAAATAGGAGTCCCCAATCCCTGAGCCTCAGGCTAGAAATTCTCTGCCCGTATTTCTCCCAGCAGGGGAAGCAGATGACCTGTAGCCCCTTAGGAGGCCCCGGCACCTCCCCGCACCATCCACCCTCCTGGGGCAGGGCCCGCCGTGGACATGGGGGCCTGTATAGTATCTAGAATATAGATCCATTTAAAAACCAATTGCCTTTCAACAGTGAGCTTTTTTGTTCGGCGTGTGGCCCTAGACAATAACAAGGGTGAAGGAGATTTCCTCTGTCTACACAAATGCGGAAGGAGAACTCAGAAAGAACATTCCCCCTCGCGTCAGGAGCCTAGCTGCTGTCGCAGCCTTCCTGTTTTCAGGGTGACCTTCCTTTGCAAGCGTGCTGATTTCTCCCATTATCACCGTCTTCACTGGGCAGACTGGAAACAAGCCACGGTTTAAACACTGCGCTGCTGCCACTGCTGTAGAGCGTGCGCCCACAGAGCCACTTCGGTGGGCATGGCCGGCGGGCTGGAGGCAGTTTTGGGCCAGGAGCCAGGCCCCACGTAGCCGTCTATTGCCCTTTTCCTCCCGAGTTTCCTGAAGATCTGCTGACTGCAACCCAGAGGTCCAGGCTCTTCCTGAATGTAGCGTGAGTGCACACAGCGGCCCTGGGCAGGCCACGGGCTTGGCACAAGGGACGCAGCTCAACCAGTGGGTCTGCTCCCGTGGCCAGGGGACTGGGCCAGGCTGGCTTTCAGAGGAGCCAGCCCACAGACCTTGGGTTCCAACCTGTCAGAAGCCTTTCCCTATGGCAACGTGACTTGCAAGCTGGTGATTCTCCCGCCTGCTGCTGCCTCTGCAATCAAAAGGAAGAAAAATATCTGGGCCTGGAAAAGTGATTGCCGTGGGCTAGAGCCCAGCACAGAACAGCAGACACCCAGACATCCATCACGAGCGAGTATCGACATTTATTGACTGTCTGCAGACAGAGGCTGCATCAGGAGCTCTGGGGGTTACCAAGGATCAGCCTCAAAAGAAGGCTCAGAAATACCACATTACCTTTGCAGAACACTCTTCAAATCCTAGTCCCTGCCCAAGAGGGTTGCCCTGAGCAGTACAACCATCCCAGACACAACAGAATAATCACATCGACCAAGAGACGAATAGATACCATAATCCGGGAGGGGTCCCTTGGTCCAGTGGGTCTCAACCCCCTCAAGTAACACCCCCTCATGGGGCATTTGGAAACTCAGGGAGTGGGGTTCGGGTTGGTATAGTACCTGGGAGATGCTACTGGCCTTTACAGGGCAGGACCCAGGGATGCTAGGCCTCCGGCCACGCAGGAGACAGCCCTGCACGAAGAATTTGCCTGCCCCAAATGCCAATAGTGTCCTCGTTGGAAAAACCATATACCTACTATCACCCAGCTTTAATTCTCGGCCTGATTTCGTCTCATCAGCCTTGAATAAATTTCGTGTTCTCGTGTGATGTCCCGCGGTTTGGGGGACTCATTAGCACGCATGGGAGGGCGTCGTGCTAGTCGGCAGAGAAGCTGTGTGGCACAGTGGTTATAAGCCTGGACTCTGCTTAGCCTTCCAAGGTCCCACCCCTGCCTGGGTGACAGTGGTGAGTCCCCACTTGCGCATGTGGGTAACGATTTTCTCTCCCCTCGTGGAGCCGTGGCGAGGGTGCGGTGATAACATGTACTTACAGGCCGTGCGCAAGAACTATAGTGATGTTTACAACTTGAGAAAATTCTGTCCAGGAATTTGGGTTTAAATTCTTCAGCAGCAGACACAATGTAGAAAGTGCAATGAAGATTGGGATTTAGAATATCGAGCTTCTGGCCCCAGACCTGCTTCTTCTTAACCACGAAGTCTGAGACCAAGGAGCTGACCTGAGCCCCATCTTCTCACACTTGAAAATGTTAATATTAACAATAAATCCCTCGCAGGCGAGTATGGGGATTAACTGAAATGAGGAAGCGAAAGGGATTTGACTGTCCTAATGAGCAGCACAAAAGTGAAATATTCTCCACGCGTCCTGTCTACGCGGAGCCACCTAAAACCAGAGTGTCGTGAGGATGACGTCATTTCCTCTGTGAGTAAAAGTAATCAACACAATAACACAGAGAAGAGTGTGCAACCTCACTAATAATAAAAGATGCATATTAAAATATCAAGAGACCATTTTTCACTTAGCATTGGCAAAGATTCCAAAGGCAGATAAAGCTCAATATTGGGGAGGGAAGCAGGCTCTGTGGGTGAGAGTATTAATTGATACAATATTTCTAGAGGACAACGTAGCAAGATATACCAAAAAGTGCATATATATGTGGCATACAAATATATATTATACATATATAGAAAGCAAATAATTAGTGCTTACCAAAAGACCACAGAAAAATGTTTATTGCAACATTCTTTACAATGGATAAAAATTGGAAATAGCCTAAATGTTCTTTAATTGGGGATTGAGTAAATAAATAATGCCATATCTATACATTGGAATATATGCAGTCATTACAAAACATAAGCTGGAGCTATGTGTAGTCTCATGGAAAGATGTTTGAATTAAATTATTGAGTGGTAAATAGCAAGTTATTGGGCAGTACGCTGGTATGATCTCATTGTGGCAAGAAAAAATACAAATATTTTATAGATATATTTCAAAAGTCTTATGGAATATACACCAGACTTTTAAGCACCAGTGGTTATCTCCAGGGAAGAGACTAGGAGTTAGGGAGAGAAAAGATTTTCATTTTACATTTAGAGATACATTATAGCTGGAAGTACATTCTAGCTCAATGCCCAATGGCCAAGAGTTAAAATTCAACCGAAGAGGAGGCCAAAGCCTATGCATGACTTTTATAACACGTTATTATTGCAATTTTGTATTAAAGCTATAGCAAAATTTCAAGGGCTGACATGGGGTGCAGAAACAGTTTTTCTAGACTGTCAGCTTAAAGGGACAGTCCACGGCCCTTCTACCATCCACTGTGGCATTGAGAGTTGATCACTTCCAACCAAGGCAGTTGAGAAGCAAGATTATTTTGATATTTTTCTCTAAAAGTGTCTTTTTTCTTCATGTTTATATTCTCTTTTATGTCTGAATCAAGGAGTATTTATCACAGATGTTGTATGTGATTTTGGAGTGTTTCCTCTTTTTGAAATTTCAGGGTGGCAAAGTTGACTCCGTCTTTTTTTCATCCTCACAAGATGTGAAGGATTCTCAAATGAGACTTTTTCTTGAAAGATTCCTGGCCTAAGCAGAATTAAATATTTAACAATTAAAAGCAGTTCTAGGCAACACAGTGAGACTCTGTCTCAAAAAAAAAAAGCAGTTCTGAAAGGTTTTATTTAATGTCATGAATGTTGTCACAATAAATAAACCTGTAAAAATGAGACTCAATGACAGAATCTAATCTACTTTTTATCTTGTTATTTTTTAGGTTTTTATGATATTTTGGATTCTCTAACGGGATATAAGGACATAATGTTTTCCCTAAAGTTGTCTAGCTAACATATTATCCTACCACTCATGTTAAGTGTCAACTATTCCCCTATTTAACTATTAGAAAGTTGATAATGATTCTTGTGCATAAAATGAACAACTTTCACAATCATAGTTACTGCAGCACCTTAGTCTTGCAATAATAAATGCACATTTTAACTTCAACCGATTGATAGAATTTCAACGTATAAAGTACAAAAGAGATTCCCAATCTAAGCCACATCTAAAGGGATTGCCTCTATTTCAAAATGAATGTTTTGCTATTAATAAATCCGAACCCCATGCTTTGTTCATGTCGCTGCTGTTGTCCTGTTGCTTAGATACAATGCGATCACACACTCCTTGTTCACACCCAAGTTCAGTGACGCCATAAATGGTGCTGAAATCGGGATCAACAATCCAACCTTCCAAAGGCCAAGACCAGAGCTGAGGCCACATCGCAGATTTAGGCCACCATCCAAGGCCAAGGTGGACCTTTGGTATATCTCTAACTTATTCTTGTCTATATTGTTTAATTTTTTTTTTTTTTTTTACAAAAAGCATGTATTTCTTTTACGATTTTATACTGAGGTACAGGCTGCCCGAGGACAAGTGATTGGATTCAGAGAGACAGCTCCAATTCCACTCTCAAGATGACACTTTGTATTTCAGTGACAGTCTCACATTATTCTATTAAAATCACACACACAAAAAAAACTAGTACCTATCCTCTGAAATAAAAAAAAAGTATGGTGAGGACATTGGATTGGCTCTCTAAATGGTTCCCAACCTTTCTGAAGAGTGGTTGTTTACGATTATTATTTGAATGTGAATCACACAGTCTTAGAGCTTGCAGGCCCTGCAGAGATCAACACGACCCACTCAGAAGTTTATCATGGAATCAGCTGCGTCCCCAACGTCCCCTCACTCCAAACCGTCCTTCAACAGGTGTGCCAAAGGCAGCCACCTCCGACACAGATCTAACCACGTCCAGCCCCCGTGCAAAACTTTCGATGACTTCTTTCATGTACAGGATAAAGTCTTATTCCTTGGGATAGCGTCTAACGCCTCCCAAAATCTGGCGGTGCCCTGCCTGCTCCATCTGGTCTCGGGCCACGCCTCCCTTGCAAACCATGCTCCTGGCATGCCGGACGCTGCTCATCTATTCCCTTCATTGCAACTACTCTTTCTGGTGAACTTGCGCTTGTCCTTCAAGACCCAGCATAATATCACCCCTTCGGTGACCTCCTCCTCCTCCCTCCACGCGACAATGGAATCCATCTGTCCTGGCTACCAGCATGGACAGAGCGGCCCCCTCACTAATCTGCAAATTCCTGAAAACAGGGGCCTCGTCCTGGTCATCTTTCATCCCCAGCCCCCTGCACGGTTCGCTTTGGAGATGGAGGGCCGCTCTGGGGTGTCAGGAGAAGCAGGGCTCTGAGCCGTCCTTTCCTCCACGCAGATTCTGAGGGACAGTGTGTGGGTAAGAGGGGACAGTTTATGCTGCCAGAAAGTGTCTGAAAACTACTTCATTGGACCAAGAGGCCATCCTATGGCCAGCAGGCCGTATCTCAGAAGGCCACCCATAACGTGACACTGTCACTGAAATAAGAAGTATCAGCTTAAGAGTGGAATTGGAGCCCCCCTCTGAATGCAATCACTTGTCCTTGGGCAGCTGTAGCTCAGTATCCCCACCTGTAACGCCAGGGCCAATGCCTGCCCTGCGTGTGCCTGGGGAGGAGGGGAAGGAAGCTGAGCTGTAACAGACACAAAGCAAAGTCTGCACAGTGCATTTATCTTAAACTTATAGAGCGACAACTGGACTTATATATACCCTGTGTCATAAGCAAAGTCTGCACAGTGCATTTATCTTAAACTTACAGAGCGACGACTTGACTTATATATACCCTGTGTCATCTCCACCCAGATCAAGATACAGAGCCATTTCCAGCCCCTAGCTGGGGTCCCCAACCCCCGGGCTTTGGACGGATACCAGTCAGTGGCATGTTGGGGACTAGGCCACAGAGCTTGCCCAGCCCCCGCCCCATCTGTGGTCCATGGAAGGCGGAGGCTGCACAGCAGGAGGGGAGCGGCGGCAAGCGAGCAAAGTTTCATCTTTGTTGACAGCTGCTCCCCATCGCTCGCATCACCGTCTGAGCTCCGCCTTCCCACCCACCACTCCGCCCCCATCCATGGAAAAATCGTCTCCCATGAAACCGGTCCCTGGTGCCAAAAGGGTTGGGGACCGCTGGACAGGACCTCCTATGCCCCTTCCCACTTGCACCCCTCCCCCGTGGTAAGCACTCTTCTGACTGCTTTCCTGTAGATTCGTTTCACCTCTCTTCAGACTTCATGTAAGTTGAATCCTAGCATAGGTATACTTTCGTGTCTGGCTTCTGTCACTGAACATAATATCTAAAGTCTCATCCATGCTGCAGTGTGTTTTGTTTAGTTGTTGACATGGCCAAATAAAATGCCAAAGAAGGAAATAATTTAGAAAGAGTAAAATATAAAGATACATAAAGTGTAGCATTTTTGTTCATTTTTCATGTTTATTTTTTATGTTACTAGACTTAGGGGGTTTAAGTTGAATTTTGTCACATGTGTATATTAAATAGCAGCAGAGTCTGGGCTCTTGTGTGCCCATCACCTGAGCAGTGTGCACGATACCCCATAGGTCATGAAAAATATGTAAAGTGTAGTGTTATTAGCTGAGTCTCAGGCAGTCTGTAGACTGCAAGCTCCTTGAGAGTAAAAATGATGCCTAATTCATTTTTGTATTTTCAGCCCTTAAAATTATGCCTCACTCAGAACAGGGGCTCAACAAACTTTGGTGGAGCTGAAAATTATCATTATTGGTAGACCATCTGGCCCTTTTTTTAGCCTGCTTTTTTTTTTTTACCCAAAGCCTAACTGGCCTCTGCCTACCTCTCCCATCCACACCTGCCCTCCTCAGCCCTGTCCTTTGTCCATCCCGGTTTGCAGCTGGATCACTTCCTTCTCTAGACCCTGGAATGACTCACCGAGTAGAGAGAAGGGAGCCGGGAGAGGGCAGGGCTGAATGGCTTTACGGCCTGGACGGAAAACTGTCAGGCGAGGATCCTTCCCAGGCCAGGAAAGAGCTGGAAGCAGCGTACCTAGACCCGAGTGTCAGGCAGGAAACAGAGGCGTGCCCTGCAGGGTCCCAGGCCTGGGCTCCAAACCCGGGAACCCCCTGGTTTCCGTCTGGGGCCCGTGACCTTCCCTCGGTGATGTGCACTGAGGCCAAGTTGACAGCTCACCGCAGCTGTCGGGCACACTGTCACTCCAGCTGTTACTGAGCAATGGATTCCTGTTGCCAAGATATGGATTTGGTTTTAATAACAGTTAGTGCAAACACTGTAAATTTACTGCTGCGAGAGAGAGTTTTTGAAAACGTCCACTCTGGCTATAATTTTTCAGCCGCGCCAGCTGTTTGTGCTCAGCTCATACCTGACATGGTGCTTTGAAATAGCAATCACTGTATTTATAAGAAGGCAAGGACTCATAAATATGTCACGAGTGGAATATACAACGCCATATTTCACCATTTTCTATTTTAAAATTGTGAGTTATGGCTGCAGAAATGCACGCCCATTAAAGGTGATATGATGTATTTTCTGCCCTGTTCAGGAGTCCATCCATCATCAAGACAATAAAGAAAACCGCACTTACTTTTTTCCTGTCGTCTGTAATTTATGATCCCCAAAAAGCTGTAACCTTTTGGCAGGCTTTGCAGAAACCGCTGCACTGTTAGCAACTAAATAACCTTTTATAAGGTTTTAAATGTGTTGCTACAGTCTCAATGCACTTGCTGTATTGATCCAGAAGATCTTGGGGGGAAGAAAAAGGCAGGGGGAGGAATGGAAGAAGATGATCTATAACGAGATCGATAACGGCATATAGATTGTTGAAAGATGCTTCTAATGATTTCTGCCAGCCATCATCTTTCAGCACGCCACGCCCTATCTCTTAGGCTTCGGTCTGGGCTCAGAATTGATTGAGTTTGCTTTCCAACTGCCTCCCTTCCTCCCTCGCTCCCTCCGGTCCAGCAGCCAGACAGGGAGGAGAAGAACAATTGGCCGTCACAGACTATTTGCAGAAGAGCTCTGGGAATCACAGAGCCGGAAGGTACCTTCCAGACGGTCTCAGCGTACAGATGTGGAAACTGAGGCTGCCGCTTGCCCAAGATCGAGCAGCAATTTAGGAGGAGCAGAGCCCCGATCAGGATGCCTGGTTTTCTGTCCGCTCTTGTTCCAGCGTTAGCACGCCATTTCTCAGGTGTGCCCGGAGAAAGAGGGTGTGGAGGGTGCAGGTGAATGCGTTTTTGATGAGCTGTGCAGACCCAATCCGTCTGCCTGGCCACGAGGTGTGGTAGAAAGATAATGAGCTTGGGAATCACAGAGCCGGGCTGAGTCCTGACTCCACCTCTAACTCCCTCGGGCAGGTAAAGTAAGCTCTCTGGGGCTCTGCTCCTCCGCCTGCCTGTAAGATGGCAGTCATGATTTACCTAGGAAGGTGGGGAAGATTAGATCTAGTGTCTGTGAGACTCCCAGATCAAAGCCCGGCATGTGGCATGCGTGCAGCAGGTGAACAGGAAAAGCAGCTGGCTGCTGCCACACCCCACCCAGCCGCCTCCCATCCCCAGAACTTCCTGGGCTCTCTTTCCTCTCCCTTTCCCCTGCCTTAACCTCCAGGACAATGGCCTCGGAAACGTTCAGGGAAGAGCCAGTGATGGAGGAAAGTAGGATAATCTTTCCAAGCACAAAACCTTCGGTGCAGAGGCGCTTCTTCAACTGTGGCAGATGAAGGCAGCTGGGGTGAGTAGTACCTTTCTCCCTCTCTCTGAGCCTGACCTGAGCCAAGCTCCCAGAGCACAGACCAGGCCTGTGCAGTTTCCCTTAGAGGTGCCCCCAGGAGGCCGGGTGTAATTGAGCTTTGAACACGGCATTCTTGGTAGCGATAATTTGCAGGTTCAAGAAACGTCTACAGTGGATACGTCTCAGCACGTCTGTGGTCGGAGGATGTTCCTTCGAGACAGCTCTGTGTTCTCAGACCCAGTGCTCGCAGCCCCACAAGCCTGCTGCCCCGGAGCAGGGGGTCCCCAAACCACGGCCTGCAGGACAAATCCGACCACGGCCTGTTTTTGTAAATAGAGTTTCACTAGAACACGGCCACACCCATTCAATGATGTGTCGCCTGCGGCTGCTTTCTCACCACAACAGTGGAGTTGGGCAGTTCCAACAGGGAACACGAGGCACAGCACACCTGGAATACTCGCCACCCTGCCCTTTCCGGAAAAGTGGCAAATTCCTGTTCTAGACTCTACCCCACGATGCAACAGGACAGGGAGACTCTCAGCGGGAGGCTTTCAGTAATTAGTACACATGCGGCTATTGTTTACCGAGTGCCTTCATGAACCTGATCTTGAGAAAATCCCCCAGCAATCCCGTGTGATGGGGATTCTTATTTTTCCTGTTTCACAGAGGAGCATAGCGGCCCCCAGGGAAGAAAAATAATTTGCCCAAGACCACACAGAGAGGCAGCGGCCGGGCTGGGAGCTGAGCCCGAACTGGGGGATCCAAGAGCCCAAACATCCCTACTACCCGCCCTAAAATCAGGAAGCCCCACTCCCCTCGAGTGCTACCACTGCCCAGCTGGTGACCTTGGGAAGGTCACTCAGCCTTTCTCGACCTTGGGGTCCTCAAATCCAAAATGAGGAGTCACTAAACGGGGATTCACTGAAACACTTGTTTTGGAAGATGCGAAGGGACTCTCCGAGCAAAACCCACACAGCACAAGCACCCGATGAAACACTTCCCGGGCCAAAAACCCCATCCCTGCACCCCACCGGGCATCTGTCCCGGCCAAGGCCAGGCCCTAGGAGAAGTTCCTAGGCAGGCCTGTGGGTGGGAGGGAAGGGAGTGAGGAGGAACCCACTTTGGGGACTGCCCCCCAAAAGGCCACCAAGTGCCCCTGGACCCCAACATCCCCGTCAGAGCAGGGAGTCGTTCACAGCAGGCAGAGGAGGCCTCCGTGGAGAGAGCGGTCTGCGGGGCCAGGGAAGGTCCCCTTGCCTCACCTGTCGGGCGGGGCGGGCAGGGAGAAGCAGGGGTGAGGGCGCTCAGCCCTTTGCCACGCACCCCGCCATCTCTCTGTGTCAAAGTCATCGTCTCTTTCTCTTCTTTCCAGTGCTCTCCCGGAGCACCTCCCAAATCATTATTAACATTATAAATAAAAACGAGAGGCAAGTTATTAAACGTAAAATATGCAAAGTTCCTCCTAGAACTCGCCGGGCAGTTCATAAACGTGACGGCTTGATTCCGCCGCTGATGCAGGCAGCTGATGAAGCATCGCCAGCTCGTGGGCTAATTGAAGCTGTTAACGACGTCCAGGAAAGAGCTGATTATGGGGGCGCCTCTCCTGCCTGCGGGGGGATCGGAGGCCACGGTCCCCATCGTGTGCCCACAGCCACCAACACCGGGGACCTGGAGGTTCCCAAAGAGGAAACGTCCTCACTGCTCACAGCTCCACTCTGCTCCCGGCTCTCGGGGTCTCCATCTGGAGTCCAGTTTAAGAGCCAAGAGGAGTCCCCCACTCTCGCCTCGAGAAAAGCATTTTCAAACAGAGATTGGGACAGGGTCTAGAGAGGGTTGGCTTTAGGGTGACAGGGATTCTGGCTCTCCGAAGCCTTTGTGCTCAACACCCATGCTGAGTAGAAACAACCCAGGTGTCTACCAACAGACGAGTGGATAAACAAACTGGCGCACACAACTGGATAGTACTCAGGCATAGGGAGGGATAAAGTACCGAAGCTACAGCATGGGTGAGGCTTGAAAACATTATGCCAAGTGGCAGAAGCCAGGCATAAAAGGTCACATAGTGTATGAGTCCATTTCTATGAGACATCCAGAATAGGTAAGTCCAAAGAGACAGAATGTAGAGTAGAGGTTGTCAGGGGCAGAGAGGAGGGGAGAAAGGGGGGGACCTGCTTCCTGCCTGCAGGGTTTTATTTTGGGGTGATTGGATGGCCAGGCATGGTGGCTCGCACCTGTAATCCTAGCACTTTGGGAGGCCCAGGCGGGAGGATCACTTGAGGCCAAGAGTTTGAGACCAGCCTGAGCAAGAGCGAGACCATCTCTACTAAAAATACAAAAATTATCCTGTAGTCCCATCTACACAGGAGGCCAAGGCAGGAGGATCGCTGGAGCCCAGGAGTTTGAGGTTGCAGTGAGCTATGATGACACCACTGCGCTCTAGCCTGGGTGACGGAACAAGACCCTGTTTCCAAAAACACATGTTTTGGAGGCAGACAGAAGTGGTGTCGCACACATTGTGAATGAGTACATGCTGCTGAATCATTCACTTGAAGAAGCTCAGTTTTATGTTATGTGAATTCCACCTCAATTTTTTGAAATGGAAAGAAAAGACAAAACCTAGGCTGAGTTTTATTTGACCTCTCCACACCCGTGAAAGTGGGCTCCTTTTCACGGGGTTCTGATTTTTCCATCAGGAAACTCAGTCAAGACCTGGCTCTGTGGTCCTGGCTCCCTGCACAAAAGCGGGTGACCCGCGGGCCTCTGGCTTCTACCATCCAAGCATCAAAAAGAGCTGCCAGCCTTTCGCCCAGTTGGGGGGTGTGGGGCAGGAGCAAGGGAGCACCTGGGAGAGAGAGGTTAGTAGAGCAGAGCAAAGAGTCTGAAGCCAAAGGAACTTTACTGCTGTCCTGGTTCTGCCACTGTCTAGCTGTGACATCTTGAATAAGCTCCTTAAATTCTCTTATCCTCAATTTCCTCATCCATGAAACAGGGATGGTGATATGAGCCTCGCCCTCTTTATGGATTTGTCATCAGTGTCAAATGGAGATATGTATATATTCCTTATCGATAACTCTTCAAAAACCAGTGTATTAACCAATGAGCATTTACTAAGGAACTATGAAATTCCTAGCAGCGTGTTAACCAATGTACAGAAGCAGGAGATTGGCAACTGGGTGGGGAAGGTAGACAGTAGCTTTGAGAGACTGTCCCTGCCCTCCTATAGGACACAGTCGAAACCACTAGAAAGCCAAGAGCCGTGATCTACAATGGGTGCCAGTGCGTTGATGGGGGACACCGAGAGTTCTGAACACCGAAAGCCCAGGGGCCTACGTCACAGTCACACTCTGCTGGGCGATTTGGGAGTCACTTAAATATTTTGACTTTGGTTTCCTTGTTTTTCAGATGAGACAGAATAAAAGTCCTCAAAGACTCTTTCTAGCTTTAAGAGTTTGACAGTAAGCCAAGTTAAAAGGCAAAAGACAAATATATAGAGATAGATATGTATATATTTTTTTTGAGACAGGGTCTCACGCTGTCACCCAGGCTAGAGTACAGTGGCAGCATCACAGGTCACTGCAGCCTCAGTGAGCCCCCCAGGCTCAAGTGATCCACCAGGATGGTTTTCTGCTAGATAAGTAAGAAGACGAATGCTCTTGACATGTAAGGGGGAGATCGACAGGAAAAAGATGACCATCCCAAGAGGAAAAAAATATATATATATGTAAAGAACATAGAATTCTGTGCAAAGATGTTCCCTCTAATTATAATAAATAAAAATTAAAAACAGTATAAACCCAAAGCAATAAGAACAGTTTTCATTTTAATCATGGTGCAGTTACATTGCATAGTCATTGATAATTATGTTTTTCATAATATTTAATGATAAAAGAAAATGTTCATAATCAATGAGGGAAAAAGAATGAAAACTTTCACAATTCCAAGTTATGTTTTGTTTTTTTTCTGAAACACTGACAGCAGAGAGATGATTCAAAGCTGAGAATGAACAAAAGGCTAGAAGGATACTCACCGAAGAGTTAACAGTAGTTATCTCTGAGTGTGGATTAATAATTTTATTTCTCCTTTAGACTTTTATGTTTTTCTGAATTTCTTCAATGGGCACATTATTTTCTAATTTAGAATAAAATACACTTAATCTGCAATACAACAGAAAAGCAAATTCAGAGTTTTACATTCGGCTTCATTAAAATTTAATTCTAGCACCAAAGTGATAAAACCGTCACTAAAATACATTTCCAAAGGTTATTAAAAATGACCTTTATTTTTCTGTGGCTGTTTATAACAGCACCTACCTGACTTCCTAGTTGATGAGCCCACCTCTATTCTCAACCACACATAGGATTCCTGGGGACAGCACTCTAGGCATTATCTATGCGCAGCACCACGTACCATAATAGGTGCTTGATAAATGTTTGTTAAATAAATGGTTGGTAAGAATTGAGAGATCGCTGGTCTGGAAGAAATGGGGAAAGAGGGTGTAGAGAAGGAGGAGGCCTTGCAGGATGAGTAATAGTGGATATTTATAAATTGATTCATCTACACAGTGAACCTGCTAATCCCGCGCACGGTGCTGGACGCTGAGGGTACTGAGCTGGGCGTGACACCGGGCCTCGCCGAGAGGCACGACAGCCAGGGATGGAGGCAGACACGTGCAAAAAGGGTGGACGTAAAATAATAAAGCAAGAGCAGGGAGCACAAAGGAAGAAGCCCCCCATTCTGAAGGCTCAGAAGGCAGCAGGAGAAGCAGCAGAGAGGCACAGGCGTTGAGGACAGCGTTGGAGGCAGAGAGAGGGAGGTCACAGCACAGGCCGGGATGCAGGAGGGGCTGGGAGATGACACCCCGAGGATGCCTCATGACTCCGCCACCTGCTTCCTGTCACCTGTGTCCACACACGGCTCACAGGTGGGGCGCCAAGGACCCGGAAGCATGCACAGAGCCTGGCTTGGTTCCAGAGGACTGTCCCTGTGACCAGCGTCTCGGGCCTCTGTACCCGACTCCGCAGGAACCACACATCCGGCTCTGCCAGGGAAATTATGTTACCTTGAGAAGATGGCGTCACAGCGCCACCCCTCATGGTGACGACAGAAGGACAGAGACAGGCAGACGGAGGAGCTGTTTTCTCATGGTTGGCTCCCTGGTTTTAAATGGAATTGCCTTACCTGGTGGAACTTCTCCCAAGGACTGCCCTGAAAGCGCATCCTGTCTATTGGATACAGGAAGGGGTTTCTTTGTTTTTGGTTTTGTTTTTTGAGACAGAGTCTCACTCTGTGGCCCGGGCTAGAGTGCAGTGGCATCTTTATAGCTCACAGCAACCTCAAACTCCCGGGCTCAAGCGATCCTCCTGCCTCAGCTTCCCAAGTAGTCAGGCCTGCAGAAGCTCAACACCACACCCAGCTAAATTTTTTTAATTTTTAGTAGAGATGGGGTCTTGCTCTTGCTTAGGCTGGTCTCGAACTCCTGGCCTCAAGCAATCCTCCCATCTCGGCTTCCCGAAGTGCTAGGTAGGATTACAGATGTGAGCCACCGCCCCTGGCCAGGAAGGGGCTTTTTATCCATCCAGGAAATAACAGCACCTACCTCGGAGACCTTGCCGGCTCTGATCTGGAATGCATTATTTGAAATGCAGATTAATGTCATCTTCAAGCTGGGCTTCCCAGCGAGGTAGCAAAATGTGGACCCCAGCCCAAAAGTCAAGTGGGGCTCTGCGTCATGCAGTGTGACCTGCGGTGCTGACGAGCTGGCCCTCTGCTGTCAACCTTAGAGAAAGCACACGATTGGGAACACAGCTCGTGACCTCAACCACCTCCCCCAGTAGCCCTGGACGGCAGAGAACCCTGGCCGGGTGGATCCGAGGCGTGTCTTCATCCTCTCTGCAGGACACATGCATGACACCTTTGGCCGTTCTTCACACCGTTGCTGACTGTCTACCACGTGTCTGACACCACGGGAGGTACCGTTGGCAGAGGGTGACCTCCAGAGGTAGAGCAGACTTAGACCCAGCCTATGGAATCTTCCCACCGCAGGCCGCCCCCACCCAGGGAAGACACCAGAGATCTCCTCATTGTCAAACCCAATGACGACACTCATCCCTCTTGCTACCTGACCTTCTAACACCAACACTGTAGACATATCACTCCTTTTTTTATATTCTTCCCTTGCTTGTCATTGAATCCAAGCTTCTTGGCATGAAAAACCTTTTGTGATCCAGCTCCTGCCAACCTCCCCGGATTTGTCTCCCCCCACTCTCCCAAGCCGTGCACAGTACCCCTCTAAACACCACGCTGCCTCTTACTGCGAACCGTGCGCACGCCCCTTCCCCAGGACACGTTCTCCGCCCCACCCGCCATCCACCCGGTGGACCCCTCAGTGGCTACTTCCTTGGCGTGGTCGTCTCTGACTTCCTCCAGAGTCATCTACCCCTCCTCTGGGCCACCTCCGCTCCCTGTGCCCACTGCCACTATCATGCTTGGATTGTCACTGTTCATGTGTCTGTCTTACCCACCTGGTTCCAAACTCCTTGAGGGTGGAGACTGTGTCTCACTCTGTAGCTCCAGCTCCACGCACAGGGCCTAGCACTTCATGCAATTTTGAAAAATGCATATTGCACAACATGAGGGAGCTTTTTGTGTTAGGGGGACGTTGTAGGCAGAATAATGCCTGTCCCCAAAGATGTCCCTGTCCTGATCTCGGGAATCTGTGTGTTACACTACACGGCAAAGGGAATTAAGGTTGCAGATGTGATTAAGGTTAAGGACCTTGAGATGGGGGATTATCCCGAATTATCCAGGTTGGCACAACCTGGATACGAATCCTTAACAGTGGCGAGCTTTTCCCGGCTGTGGCCACAGAGAGACGTAACAACGGAAGAAGAACCAAGGACGTGCACTGTTGCTGGCTGTGAAGATGCAGGAAGGGGCCACAAGCCACGGGATGTGGGCAGCCTTTAGAAGCCAGAAAAGTCAAGGAAACAGCCTCTCCCCTGGAGCCCCTGGAAGGGGCACAGCCCTGCTCGCACCACGATTTCAGCCCAGTGAGATCCAGGCTCGATGTCTGACCTACAGGAGCGTAGGATAAATCTATGTTGTTTAAGCCACTAATTTTGTAACAGTTTGTTACAGCAACAAAAGAAATGTTAATACAAAAAAAAAAGGAGTTAATACAAAAATATAATAATGCAAAAGAAAAAGTGCCCAGTCCCTCAGCTGAAAATTCCCCGTCCC
This sequence comes from Propithecus coquereli, assembly GCF_000956105.1. Classification (NCBI taxonomy): domain Eukaryota; kingdom Metazoa; phylum Chordata; class Mammalia; order Primates; family Indriidae; genus Propithecus; species Propithecus coquereli. Next base: position 1,362,818 of record NW_012149163.1, on the reverse strand, counting down.
TTCACCAAATCTCACCGAAACCCAATTACACCTCTTTGATGGTACTGGGCTGCGCTTTCTGGGAAAGATGACAGTAGAGCTGGTTTTAGAAGATAATAGACATTAGATGCCAGGAATTGGGGGTCCACATGCTGCAGCTGGAGGGAGAAGCAGGGGAAAAGTGTGAGGGCCAGCTGTCCTGAGAGCAGGTGGTGGGTGGGCTGATCGGTGTCTCCCCAGCATGGAGGGCACAGGGAACTGGAAACCAAAGGACAGCACCGCCATGGGTCGGGCCCCTCTGGCTCTGCCCAGGCGAGGGGGCGCCACGTTCCTCGGGAAGGCTGGCACATTCCCAGCCCTGCCCCTTCCCTCGCAGTTGAGACCACTTTTCTCCCTTGCCCAGACAGGCGTGAATTCACTGAGAACTTCCGTCCCGACACTGGGAGCCCCCGGCCATGCCCCTGGTAGGCATTTGTAGCCTGGCGGGTGAGATGACACTTACCTACAGGAAATAGTTAGAGAACAAAATAAGACAATGCACAGTATAAGACGTAACTCGAATAGCACCAAGTGCCGAACCCACACAACGAGAGACAGAGGGGAAAAGAAGACATCGTTGCTGCCTGGGTTTTTTCGGGGAAAGCTTCATGGAGGAGGTGGGACTTGAGCCATGCTCTGAGAGAGCAGAAGTCTCTGTTAAGGGCAGGTAGGGGCAGTGAGACCCACCGAGGGGCCGGGCGTGGTGGATCACACCTGTAACCCCAGCGCTCTGGGAGGCCGAGATGGGAGGATCGGTTGAGGTCAGGAATTTGAGACCAGCCTGAGCAAGAGCAAGACCTCGTCTCTACCAAAAAGAAAGGGGAAAAACAAAACCCAGCCAGGTGTAGTGGTGGCAAGGGCCCATCGTCCCAGCTACCTGGGAGGCTGAGGCAGAAGGATCGCTTGGAGCCCAGGAGCCCAGGAGGTGGAGGTTGCAATGAGCTACAACGAGGCCACTGCGACAGAGTGAGACTCTATCTCCGCAAAAACAAACAGGGCAACTGAACACCCCTCCTCACAGCCCCTACCCCTAAAAATAAAAAAATTAAAGAAAAATAATTTGTGATTGTACTACCTATTCAGTGAACATAATTCAATAATAATGGCATCAAATGTCACCAAAATAAATATTGAAAACAAAATAAAGCTTTAAAAATAAATGAAAATGAATATCAAACAAAGACATAAAAAAATAAGACTGACAGAGGCACAGAGGAGAAAGTGATCCGGTCCCACAGGCCGTGGGGTGTGGGGGCGTGTCGGGGTGGGCAGGGTTGAGGAGGTCCCCCCAACAGCTCCCCTGGTTGAAAAGATGGCCGCCGCCACTCCTTGGGCTTCTCCCTGGCAGGAATGGCATGGGGTCTCGAGCTAAAACCTACTTTGCTCTCTTGCTGTTGGCAGTTCCCAGAGGATGGGGAGACCTGAACGAGGAATGTTATCCACCCTCTGTGGTGCGCCTTGGGTGACATCTGGAGCTAGAGGAGAGTGTCCCTTCTGATCTGGGGCAGCTGCCTCTGAGGAGCTAATTAATCCACGGGGAGCACGTCGCTCTGCTTCCATGCCGGAAACAACACAGCCGAGGAGGAGGAGCCAGCACCGGGCACACAGGTGCCCTTCCCGCCAGTCTCGGCTTGGATGCTGAAATAGGGGCCACAGCACCGCATGTCTCGGGGGGTTCCCTTAGTCTGGCGTCCCAGCCTGCTTGACAGACAGTACAAAGGGGGACACTAAGGAGCAGAAAAAGTACAGGATCACCCAGAATTGCCCCAGAAGGCAGTGAGCAAGTGAGTGGACAAGGAGGACAGCCCGGCCTGCGTCACTGGAGCAGCAGCAGGGACGCGGGTGACCGGTTTCCCCAACACGGCGGCCTGGCCGCAGGATGGAAGGCCAAACGGCATATTGGTTGAGTTAGACCAAAAGTGCTCACAGTTTTTCTTTATTTTTATTTTCTATCCTGATGAAAGTTCGTGTGTGCATGTTTTACATACACTGCCACAAGCTAATAGAACGACAACTTGTGCTTCGTGTGCATTTGACAGTTGGGGCATGTGTCCTGCTGCTGCAATTCTTTCTCCATCTGGGAGGAGGGAGGGGGTGGGGTTCACGCTCCCTGCAACCACAGCCCCCAAACGTTAGGTCTGTGCCACGCCTGGTCTGCTGCCACCTCCCGGCCCCACGAGAGGGCCATAAACCACAGCGGCTGAGCACGGCTCTCATGGCAGCCCCTGCCCATCCGTTTGGGGCGGACACCATTAAGAACCTGCACCAGCTATGCTCAAGGGCCCTCAGGTACAGCAGGACGAGGGGCGGGGAACCTGCGGCCCAAAGGTCACATGTGGCCTTCTAGGTCCTTAAGTGCAGCCTTTTGACCGAACCCAAATTTTACAGAACAGATCCTTTTATTAAAGGGGGTGAAGCAGAGAAAGATGAAGCTTTTCTTGCTTCTTTGGTGCTTCAAAAAGAACAATGCTGAAATCAGAAGGCTCCAGAAGACGGTAAAACCCCGAGCCCCGAGAAGAAGCCAGAAGACTCGAGACGCGAACACGGGCTTTTCAGAAGAGTCAAGGGAAGGGGGGCGGGGAGGGCGGAAGAGAAATGGACGAGCCCGGTGCATAATGTTATGTTTTAAACCACATGCCTTTTCCCAGACTAGGTTATTAAATTAATTCAGAACTTATGCTCACACTTAAAAGATTTCTGTCATATTTTATGAACACGATGATCTCAGAGTAATTTGCACTGGAAATGTGTCATATTAAATCAGGGGCACTAATAAACTTTATTACTTAAACTCCACATGGATCAGACGTGGCAGATAAACCATTCTACTTTTGCACTCGTCTTCACGCCACTGAAATACGGCCCCTCCTATGGGAAAACGTAAATAAACTTGATAGCATTCCCTCTGCCCCGCCATCAGTGGACCCGTCTGGGCTAGAGGCGACACCTGCCTGTCCTGCTCTCCCACACCAAAGCTCGATAAGGGAGTCAGAAGGTTTGACCCAGGCAAAGAGATTTCTTTGGGATTTTAAAACCCTTCAACGTTCATGGCTTTATCACCTGCCGTTCACTCTGGCACGGCCTTTACGCTGGACTGTGGGTGACAGCTAAGAATTGTTTCACAGGTACGAGAGTGATATAAAAAGTCCTGGATGGTGAGTTATGAGACCCGAGTTCTTCTGGTTCTGCTACCAGCTGGCTCTGTGATCGGAGCACAACCCAGGCGGGAGAATGCAATAGAAAAAGCACGGGCATTGGGATCAGAGGTTTGTTTCCATTTAGCAGATGTTTCTTGAGAGCCCAGCGTGATCCAAGCCCTCGGTGAGGATCTGGAAGATACAAGAATGAGAAAGAATTCAATTAGAATCCCAAGAGGGCTATTTGGGAAACCAATGAAATTATTACAGAATATGTATAGATCTGTACCATTCTATAGATTTAAAACATTTGGTGATTTTTCCTATAAAAAATGTCTGAGACTGGCCAAGAGAATTAAGAATAGTGAGGACGGACTTGCCTCGTCAGATATTAAATAAAAAGTCAACGTATTCAGAACGGTGTGTTAGCAATCTCGTGAGCTCATATACAGACTTTCAACCAACAGCCCAGCGGGCGTGGGAGTTGGGGTGAAAAGAAGAGAAGTTCTTGGAAATCTATATCCGGAGCATGTGGACGTCCCAGGGGTCCTTACCGAGGAGACAGGGGCAGGTGGCTACCTCTCCTCAAACTCAAGGAAACTGAAAGTCTTTTCTCAAAAAAAAGTTAAACCAAAGAGGTTCTGAATTCAGGGAAAGGGGTCCCCCAAAGGACCGAAGCTAAGCAAAGAATAAAAATAGGGGAATTTGATGAAAGTCTCCTCCTTACATGGTGACACGTAACAGCATTGGCCCCTTCCTGCTCTGTTTCTAGAATGCCAGCCGCCAAGTGCACCCCTACACCATCGCCAGAGTGCTCAAGCAGGAGATCGCGTGGTGCTTCTCTGGTGGGGAAAAAAAGACCCCGACATACTGACACCAGAGGGACATGGTGAAAAGGGACCCTGGTGACCTGCTGTCCCCCAGCAAGGCCCCACCCCCTACACACAAACAGCCCCCACCTAAGCACAGAGAGCCAAGGATCATCAGATCCTGAAGAAATCCTTCTCATAGAAGATGCAATCGAAAACAAACACACCAAAGGGGATTTGGAAGGAAAACCGACACGGCAGTAATATCCTTGGAGAGATAAGACGATTTCTCATCCACAAAAGTAAAATGCTATTAAAAAGGCCCAACTTGAAAATAAGAAAGAGCTCTTAGAACTTAAAATTGATAACAAAAATAACATTACTCGAAAGGATTAAAATTAAAAGTTAAGGAAATCGCCCATAAATTAGAACTAAATTGCAACAAAATAGAAAATAGAAGTAGGAAAAATATAAAAATCTGGTGGAAACACAAAGAGCAAAAATTCGAATCATAAGAATTTTAGCCGGGCGTGGTGACTCACGCCTGTAATCCCCACACTTTGGGAACCAAGGCAGCAGAATCGCTTGGGCCCAGGAGTTCAAGACCAGCCTGAGCAAGAGTGAGACCCCGTCTCTACTAAAAATAGAAAAATTAGCCGGGAGTAGTGGTGCATACTTGTAGTCCCGGGTACCCAGGAGACTGAAGCAGGAGGATCGCTTGAGCCCAGAGTTGGAGGTTGCAGTGACCTGTGATGACACCACTGCACTCCAGTCCGGGGCAACAGAGTGGGATCCTGTCTCAAAAAAAGAAACAAAACAGAAAATAACGTGTGTTGGTGAGGATATGGAGAAATGGGAAGCCTTGTGCATTGCTGATGGGAATGTAAAATGATGCGGCTGCCGTGGAAAATGGTGTAGCAGGTCCTCAAAAAATTAAACATAGAGTCACCATGTGCTCCAGCAATTCTAATTCTAGATATATACCCAAAAAAAGTGAAAGCAGGGACTCGAACAAGTATTTGTATACCCGTGTTCATAGCAGCATTATTCACTAAAGCTGAAAAGTGGAAGCAACCCAAGCATCCATCAACAGACGGATGGGTAAACAAAACGTGGTATATCCACACATGGGACGCTATTCCCCATTGAAAAGGAGCAAACTACTGTTACCTGCGACAATATGGATGAAACTCAAAAAAGTACGCTAAATGCAAGAAGCCAGGCATAAAAGAGTAAATATTACATGATTCCAATTATGTGGTATTTCTAAAGAGGGCAAATTGGTATAGACAGAAAGCAGATCAGTGGTTCCCTGGGACTCGGGGGGCTGGGCGTGGAGACCCACAGTGAACGGGCACCCAGGAGGCTTTTGGGGTGACGGCAACGTCCTATTATAAAATGATTGTAGTGATGGTTGCACAACTGTATAAATTTACTAAACTCATCGAACTGTCCACTGAAAATGGGTGAATTTTATGGTATGTCAATTATAACTCAATAAAGTTGTTTTAAAAAAAAAATGGCTGGAATTTGCTATTCTTTCCAGCAGTTACTGTATTACCTAAGCGATTTGTTCTGAAATTCTGAAAGTGAGCAGGATGGGGTTGTGTGGGTGAGGCAGGCAAAATGAAAAAGATCAAATTGTCCACTGAAATGCTTTCTGACACCCAGAAGAAAGCGCTGCAGGCTTTGGGGGCTGCTCTGTCACAAGCCAAGAAGAGGCAGGGCCAGGTGGAACCTCCGGCCCTCCCCACGCAATGGGAACGTGATGGGCAGCAACGTCCCGCCCTGAGCAACTCACAGGTGCCGTTTCTCAGCCTCCCCTTGAGACATCAGAGCGCTGGTGCAAGGTGAAGCCAGCTCTGGGGAAAAGGATGCTGTTTCTCCTCACTGTCCCACTGCCAATTTGCAACGCACAGAAGAAAGGAGTCATTACCATAGAGCGGTTAGAGAAAAGAGAGTGTGTGTGTGTGTGTGTGTGTGTGTGTGTGCGCGCGCGCGTGCACGCGCGTGCTCAAGTGTGCACACAGTTAAACCCATGTGCAGGCCCATTTGTTCGTGTGGGGGTGGGGGTAGGAACACACAAAATATAAAGTTTCATTGCAATTATATTGCACATTTTTAATTATAGGGACAGATAAGAAGGCAATACACTCAAATGCTGTTCCTGGTCGGGCGTTAATTTTTAAACTAGAAAATCAATGTTACTTAAAAGAAAAAAAAACTTTCTTTATTACATAGATTGGCCCACATGAAAATTGGCAGACAGAATCTGTACACATGAAGAGAAATGCTTAATTCAAGCTTTTGTGTAACGAAATTAATTTTAATATAAATAGGATTTTAAAAGGACAATCCAGAATGTTAATTTCAAATTTTACTCTGTTATTGAAACAGCTATTAGAAAACAAGGAAACATATTAAAAACACTTTCGCTGGGTGAAAACAAAAACTTTCACTAGCTGCTTTGGTTTGGAAATCAACATTCCTCAACACAACCAGAGCGGCGTGGTGCTGTGGTCGCTTTGAATGCAAGAAGATGGCGACGCCTCAGGTGGCAGAGGTAAATTCTGCGCAGATGAAACGCCTAAACGGCACGGTCCCCAAAGACAATTCTTTTGCTTGTATGTCCAGAATGGGCAGTTCCATATCAGATTAGCCAAGTATTTATAGAATTTCCACTGTCCCATTATGCTTTACAGACAAAACAGAGGGTGTAATTCGTTTGTACGGAAAAAGTTCATTGAAGACAAACATGGTTTTGAAGTCAAATGCCACTTACAGGCTATCCACCTAGGTGTGTATCAGTTTATGTTCATTTAAGAAAAGGAGAGTAATTCCCGTCTCTCACGGTTGTCTGGAGAGTTTAATGGTGCGATGTCTGGTAAAGCACTTGCCATAAATAAGACACCCTGCAAGTGTCAGATCTCTTTCCATTCCATTCCACATCTCACCCATTGTTTGCCACTCTGCGCAAACGCGTGCACACACACACACTCACATACACTCACACACACTTCATAAGTCTTACTCGAGAAGCTTTGCTGACATATTCCATGGAAAAATAAAGAGGAACCATTTCCAAGAGGAAATGCCCAACTGTGCCCAAGAAGACTATGAAGGTCGTTTCTGCTCCCAGAAAAGAAGAGCTGGTTACTGGAAACAGCAAAGGACACCTCATTCCCCTGCCCTCCCCCCGTTCTGGCAGGAAGAGAATTGGAGGATGCCAGAGCACCCAAATCTGGCGAGGAATCTGCTGAGTGAAAGGCAGAGCCTGGTGCACTTGGCTGATCATGAGGTCAAGGTTGCTCACTCAAGCCCCATAAGGAGATTTCTCCTGGCAACAGCCTTCCCCTGGCCCTGGCCCATTCGTGGATGTTTCTCACTGGATGGGGAGAGGAAAGATTAAATGCAATCTGCATCATAAAAACAATAATTTTTTAAAACTCAAAACATTGTTCTTCTTGACGGTGGGGCCAGATGTCCTTTTCAAATAACAGCACCTGAGAGAGATTGCACAGAAGCGAAGATCCTGAGTATAAAGGAGAACTGCATTACTTAGGGAAAACATCCAGTTGCTACAACAAAAGTCAAAATAATAGTGGCTCAAACATGATAGTTTATTTCTCTCTCACATAAGAATTCAAGTATAAATAATCCAGGGCAATAGGGCAGCTCCACAATATTAGGAACCCAGGTTCCTCCCAGCGTACAGCTCTGACAGCCTGAGCATGTGGTTTCCATTTTGTAATCTAAGATGGCCACTGTAGCTCCACCAAGACAGGTACCTCCCAGCTGGAACGGGGAAAGAGCAAAGCAAGGCAGCACCCTTCCCCTTTGTTTAAAGGTACAACTGGGAAGTTGCACATATTGCTGAGGGGGGCAACCCAATGCCTGGAACCTGGTAACAGGGATGTAGACACCTAGCTGCAAGGGAAGCTGGACAATGTATTCTTTTTTCTGGGTGGCTATTTGCTTAGCAAAATTCAGGTGGCATATTGGTTTCCTAGGGTGGCCATAACAAAGTCCCACAAGTTGGGTGGCTTTACACAACAGAGATTTATTCTCTGGCAGTTCAAGAAGCCAGAAATCTGAAATGAAGGTGTGGGCAGAGTCAGTTCCTTCTGATTCTCTGAGGGAGAAACAGTCCCCTGCCCCTTTCCTAGTTTCTGGTGGTAGCTGACAATCCTTGGTGTTCCTTGACTTGCAGCTGAGTCACTACAGTCTCTGCCTCCATTGTCACATGGCCTCTGTGTCTCTGTATACAAATATTCTTTTCCTTTCTTCTTTTTTTTTTTTTTTTGAGACAGAGTCTCACTCTGTTGCCCCAGCTAGAGTGCCGTGGCGTCAGCCTAGCTCACAGCAACCTCAAACTCCTGGGCTCAAACAATCCTACTGCCTCAGCCTCCTTAGTAGCCGCGACTACAGGCATGCGCCACCATGCCCGGCTAATCTTTTTTTATATATATATAAGTATATTTTAGTTGTCCAGATGATTTCTTTCATTTTTTTTAGTAGAGATGGGGTCTCACTTTTGCTCAGGCTGGTCTCGAACTCCGAAGCTCCAACAATCCGCCCACCTCGGCCTCCCAGAGTGCTAGGATTACAGGCGTGAGCCACCGTGCCCGGCCTCTTTTTCTTTCTTTTATCAAGACAACAGTCATTGGATTTAGGACCCCCACGTCCAATCTATTTAATAGTATGACCTCATCTTAAATTTGATTATATCTACAAAGATTCTATTTCCAAATCAGGCCATACTTACAGGTACCAGGAGTTGGGACTTGAACCTATCTTCAAAGGAGACACAATTCAACCCACAACCAAAGGGGGTTGCTACTGAAGGAAGAAGAGGAGAATGAATATTAAAGAAACAATAGCACGCTTGCCACAGGACACCAGGAAATCGCATCGGAGAACTGCCACTGCTATGCCAGAGCTCACACTCCCGATCAGTTACCCACAAGTGAGCCTGACCAACCTCCCTCCTCTGCAAACCCTTCATCTTCCAGGCATGGCACATGTCTCGTGTCCCCAACACGCATCTATTCTGCTACTGCTGGTCCACATTGTGGGATGTCCTCCCGTGCTCTTCCCCTCAGCCACGCCCAGATGGCTTCAGGGACTGGCTTTCCCTCTGCCCCACCCCACAGTGGCTGACAGTTGCCACCCTGTGACTTTTATGGAACCTAGGCACTGGCCTTCATGGGCCCTTTTCTCTATGAACGAAAAGTAATAATTACTTAAATTTTTATTTAAATGTTTATATTATGCTGGGCACGGTGGCACATGCCTGTAGTCCAAGCCACTCAATAATCTGAGGCAAGAAGATCCCTTGAGCCCAGGAGTTTGGGTCCAGCCTGGGCAACATAGCAAACATAGCAAACATATCCTGTTTCTAAATAAATAAATAGATAAGTGTTTATATTTCAAATGCATTTCATGACTGCACTGGTATAAAGATGAATGTATTAATGTTATATATAAAAATATTTTCTTCAATCTAAAAGATTCTTTTCCTCATCATTTTAAATAAATTAAAACATTATCATGGGTCCTTGAAGTATGATGGGCACTGAGCACTGTCCCACCTGCTTAACGGATAAGTCGACCCTGCTAAGGAGGATGCAGAAAGGGAAAACAGGAAGAACACTAGCCCCGCATCTGACCACAGACTTCCGGTCAGATGTGGGCAGTGCCATCCCCCGCCCTCCAACAGATTGAACAACCTTTGTGTGCTCTCACCACAACTTAGGAACGTGCAGCAAGGCACCAAACAACCCATTGTTAGGTCAGGAAAGGCAGCCTCCTCTCAGAACTATGAAATAAACGGCCCTCACCCTGACCGACCGTGTTCCCACCACTGATGTCAAACCCAACGTGACTTAAAAAGAGTGGCCATCCATACAACATGGCAGATACACAACCTTTATCAAAGGGAGAGAGAAACCTCCCATTCTTCAACGCCATGATCTGTTCAATACTTTACCACAAATCTGACTAATCCCAAAATACACTTCATCCCAAACTAGTCTTGCTTAGTTTACAAAACCACATAGATTTCAAATCTACTATTTCCTGACGAGTTTAGCTTCAACTCATAAACTGATTTGTAAGACACATTTGCCAGGGTGGCCAACTCATCCTAGTTTGCCCAGAACTCTCCTGGTTTGGGCACTGAAAGTCTTGCCTCCCAGAAAACTCCTTCAGTCCTGAGTAAACGAGGGCAGTGGGTCAATCTATAATGACATCTAAGCTTCATCATCCTCCTCTCAATGTTATGTGTTTAGACCAACGAGGTGAAAATCACTGAGAAATTTTTTTAAAGTAGTAATTGTTCTGGAAAGTTCCAGCAGGGTCCAATGCTACAGCTCAGCAAGATGTACACGGACACTAAATGTGGGCAGACCAGGTCCCCCGGCTCTGCTGGCAACTTTAGTGTGGCAGGCAAGAGCCGTGAGCCAGCTCCCTCTCTCCTGTGCTCCTGGGAATGGTCTCTTTCATAAATATTCTGGAAGAATTGCCAAAGGAGAAAAGGGATTTGGACAGTGGTTCTCAAACCACAGTGCACTTAAGAAAAACCCAAGGAACTTGTTAAAAATAGGCATTTCTGGGCCCAGAAAGTTTAGTTTGGGAGAGTCCAAGAAACACTCTTGTTAGCAAGTACCCTGGGTGACCTTGATGCATGGCGTTGGCGAACCACACTTTTCAAAACTCTGGATTAGGGGGAAAGCTATGAAGCTCTCTTCCTCTGCTGTCGTAAGTAAAGCAGGACAAAGTTTACGAGAAAGGAAGAGTAACCAAGTGCGGTCACGAAGAGGGAGGTACTTAGTGTTAGGACCACTGTTATCTCAGAAGCACTTTCTTGTAAATCTTGAGATTGTTGGAACATCTAAAGCTAAGTCTATCTGAGGTGATCAAGGTAACTGTGGTCTACGTACACACACGCTGTGTGGTGCACAGATCTCTGTAGCTATGATGTACACATAGATCACGGCACACGTGACACAGCAGCCATTAAAGTGCGGAGTATGTAACGGGCACTGATAAGTGTTTATTCATACATATGTCATGGATGTCATGGCGGGGTGTTTAACATATATGCTAACAAATCAGTTAATATTTTGTCCATGTGAAATCTGAGATGGCCATAGGATAGCCAAATACAGATGACAGACAGACAGCTGGAGAGTGGAGCGTACAGCTCTGGGATTCAGTCAGGGATCAGGTCGGGACTAGAGACGCAGGTTTAGGGAGTTGTCTGCACACAGCCTCCAGGGCATCCGTAAAACACAAGCCACAGGGCCCTGGTTTTGTGCAAGTCAAGGTCACAGGCCTCATGACCTCACAAGCATGGAACTGTAGAGCTCAGGCTATCCATAAACAGAAATTAGAACATCTTCGTTCACGAGCTCAGGATACAGCTCAAAGGCCATGCGAGGAAGTCCTTTGCCTCCCGAGGTGAAACCCCTAAATCAACTTATCCCTCAGTGCAGGAAGCCACAGGCCCCAGGCAGAAAAGAGCTCAGTAACGCCCCCCAGACAGGCCGCCACAACCCAGCACATGAACAGGAAAGAAATTCCACAGATGACATCCCCAGGGGACGGTGCACTCAGGCCCAAATCACAAAATATATGAGGAAATCCAAAACCAGGGCAGCCAGTTTACACACCCCACTATTCGCCCACCCCATCCCATCCCGGAAAAAAAAGAAAGAAATCAAAGCTGCAGAGGTAGAGGATAATTGAGAAATCTGAAAGGGACTTTGAAACCAGTGCAGGTGGAAATAGAAATCACTTAGGAGTTTTGAAAAAAAGGCAGAACATGCTGCAATTGGTGTTTTAGCATGATTAGTATGGCGATAACATGCAGAATTAAATGGAGAGAAGTGCGTTTGGAAGCAACAAGACCAGCCAGGAAGCTTCGCACTGTCCGTCTTCAGCAATTGTCTCTCCTCTCCTGAACTCCCGTAAAATTTAACTGGCACATCTCTTATGACCTTGTGACCTCACCACTTTATTCCCTGTTTTATAGTTGCTTTCACATACATAAACCATATAAAGGAACTTGCTGAACTCAAGGCTCCTTGTAGCAGTGTGTTTGTGTAGACAGGTAGACAGATGATAGATTTTTCTGTGTTTAACACAGTGTTGGATGCCGGGCGCGTGGGTGATGTTCTGAAAATGTTTCATAAATAAATTAACCAACCAATGAACAAGAGTATGTAAGAAACTGAGTGATCATAACCTTGGTCGGTGGACCTCTAGCTTGAACTAGAGCGCAAAACCAAAGTAATGGCCTGTCATCATTTCATCTCCCCAGGACCTGGTAGTCTCCCCAGACTGGTTCTCTTCTTGTTGTCCTATGTGTACATCATCTGTCAATACATTTAAAAGTCAGCTGAATTCAGGGACAGCTTTAAGCCCTGCAGCACTGATGAGAACCTTTTGTTATGTATGGATTTCCCTGGCGCAAATTGCTGTATAGCCTGTCTTCCTTTTCGAATTCACTGGCAATCCACAGCATTTGACTACATGTTAGAGTAGACCTCACTCTAAATCTGACTACCCTGCTCCTAATTAGGCAGAACCCTTCCCCTTCCGTCTTTGAGGAACAAGCCCTAACCGAGCCTTGGGAAACGGCAATACCAATAACTCGCACAGGGACTCACGGCATAACAACAGCAAAGATTGCAGGAGCCCCAGAGAGACCCAGAACCCTACTTACCTCCAAAGCTTTCTTACATGGTGATGACGATGATGACACAAAGCTGTCCTTTAGTGACCATCTAACTTTGCCAGGCATTGTCCTAGTCCTCTTCAATACCATGAGGCATATGATTCTCACAAAAATCTAGTAAGGAAGGTACTAGCATGCTGTCTTAGTCTGTTTTCTGTTGATGATAACAGAATACCTGAAACTGGGTAATTTTTAAAGAAAAGGAATTTATTTCTTACAGTTATGGAGGCTGAGAAGTTCAAGATGAAGGGGCTGCATCTGGTGAGAGCCTTCTTGCTGGTGGGGACTCTCTGCAAAGTCCTGAGGCAGCTCAGGGTGTCACATGGCAAAGGGGCTGAGCATCCTCGCTCAGGTCTCTCTTCTTCTTCTTTTTTTTTTTTTTGAGACAGAGTCTCACTGTGTTGCCCGGGCTAGAGTGCCGCAGTGTCAGCTTAGCTCACAGCAACCTCAAACTCCTGGGCTCAAGCAATCCTCCTGCCTCAGCCTCCCGAGTAGCTGGGACTACAGGCATGCGCCACCATGCCCGGCTAATTTTTTCTATATATTTTTAGTTGTCCGATTAATTTCTTTCTATTTTTAGTAGAGACGGGGTCTCACTCTTGCTCAGGCTGGTTTCGAACTCCTGAGCTCAAACAATCAGCCTGCCTCGACCTCCCAGAGAGCTAGGATTACAGGCGTGAGCCACCGCGCCCGGCCTCTCTTCTTCTTCTTATAAAGCTACTAGTCCCACCCTTGTGATAACCCGTTAATGCATTAATCCTTAAAAGGATTTAATCACCTCTTAAAGGCCCCACCCCTCAATACTGCCACATTGGGGATTCATTGAGTTTCAACATGAGTTTTGGAAGGGACAAAAATCCAAACCATAGCACATGCCCACTGTGCAGAAGAAAAAATTGAAGATGAAAGCAGTTAAATAAGTTATCTATTATAAAGATCTAGTAAGTGTCAAAGCCAGGATCCAAACCCAGGTCACTCTGAAGGCAGTTTGTAGTCCTCCTACTTCCCCACGCTGCTTCCACTACATATGTTCATGCTCCGGCAAAAGAGCAGGTGGCACTCAGCCACTTTGAGTAATTGTCTCAAGGACTCCAGATGATGTACATGGGTTTTGGAGCTGGAATTGCCTCCCAGGAGACTATAAGCACATACAGGCACCAGCTTCCTGTGTTTTGACTCCAATTTCATTCATGGCTTCGAGGGAAATACTACGTCTGGTCTTCTCATGCTGCCTCCATTGCACTCTATAAGGAATGAGCTGATCCAGTCCAGTTCCTAATCTTTTTGTCCCCAATGTGAGACCGGCTACTCACTCCCATGGCCAAAACAACTACAAACAAATAGCTCTGAAATTTGAATGGGCTCCTCTGGGTGCACAGAGTAAGGTCATAATGGAGAAGTTGTAGTCACAGCACATTCTAACACTTCACCATTGAAATGGTCCATTGCCAGCGTGGTCCAAACACTTTGTACTGGCCTGCTTTCTAGGCCCCAAATAACTACAGAATTAATTATCTGAAATGCTTTCAAGAAGCTTAAGATGAACTGTTTTCTTTAAACGGTTCTACAAACCACGTGACCATCAACAAGACAACGGAGCCATAAACTGTGGTCCGTTCACACTGTGGAATATTACAAAGTAGTAAAGAGAGATGAATTACAGCTACTTGCAGCAACATGGATGAAGCTTGGAAACATACTGTTGGGTGAAAAAGCAAATCCCAGAAACCTACCTACAATATGTGGTAATTCTTAAAGGTGTTCGCAAATTCTTTGACACCCCTACCCTTCCAAAGGCAGAGACTAATTTCCCTCTTCTTGAATGTGGGCCAGATTTAGTGACTCACGTCTAGTGAGTATGGCAAAAGTGATATGTGACTTCTAAGACTAAAGCAAAAAAAGATGTTGCCACTCTGCTTTTCTCTCTTGTATCATTTGTTCTGGAAAAGCCAATCACCAATCATAAGGGCATTGAAGCAGCATGTGGAGAGGCCCACGTGGGGAGGAATTTAGCCTTCCTGACAGTATCCAACAACAACCTGGGCCATCCTAGAAGAAGATCCTGCAGTCCTAGTGAAGTCTTCAGATGACTGAGGTCCCTACGAACATTTTAACGTCAACCTCATGAAACAAATCCCAAACCAGGACCCTATAGCTGAGCCACTTCCAAGTACATGATCCACAAAAAGTTCTGCGATAAATATTTATTGTCTGAAGCCACCAAGTTTGGCGGTCATTTGTTGTTCAGCAAGACGAAACTAATACACAATATGATACCATTTCTTATAAATCTCAAAATCAAGAAAATTGCTTATATAAACATATACATGTGATAAAACTGTTTTATAAGCATGGGAATGTCAGGCAAACCCTTCCACTCCACTGATAATGCCTATAATACTTAGATTAAACACATAAAACATTATCAGGAAGAAGAGGCCTGGAGGGGAAAAAGAATCACACAAAACAGTTGTGCAAAAGCATCAGAGAGCAGCCGAGTCTGGCAGGATTGGCGGGGCCAAGAGCACATGGAAAAGGGAAGTGAGGTAAGCCATCCATCTGGCTCTGACTTTTCCTTTAGGTCACCTGGCATCTCACGATGTGAAGTGACGACGGCTGAGGGCAGAGCAGCAGCGGGGTTTGCAGAAGAAGGCTAGGGCATCCGAGGTTGAAGATCAAGGGCCATTGACATGGAAGGGACCTGGTAGACACTTCGGGATGTCAGTTGAGATCCCAGAAGAGCTACGTCCCTAGAAGTGAGTTATGCTCTAGAAGTAAGGAGGACCATCACCTAGGAATCTTGGAATAGGGACAACTGTAAATAGACCAACCCTAACAAAGCTCCTAGACCCATCCCCAATTGTATAAGGATGATTTGAAAATACTCTAACTCCCTATCATAAGAAAAGTAAATCATCTTTGAAGGAAGATAACATCATCAGAAACTACAATTTTTCGTACATGATCTCTAGATTTCAATTGAAAATTACCAGGTATTCCAAGAAATAAGATCAAATGACTGAAAAACCAAGAGGGGGAAAAAAACAAATCCTAGAAAAAACGGTGATGGCAGAGATTGGAGTTATCAAACAGGGACTTTAAAATAACTATTATTAATATGTTCAAGAAAATAAAGGAAAGGATAGAGAATTTTACCAAAGGGAAAAAAAGAGTCAATGGAAATCCTAGAACAATAAAAACAATAAAATTACTGAAGTTAAGAATTTAATAGATGGGTTCAAAAGCAGGTTAAACTGTCTGAAGAGAGAATAGCAAAGCATAGAAACAAAAGAGTGAAAAATGATGGGAAAAAGAAGAGCATAAGCAACACAGAGAGATGGGAAAAAGAAGAGCATAAGCAACACAGAGAGATGATAAAAACATCTCACAGATTTGTAATTGGCTCCCAGATGCAAAGGAGAGAGGGAATGGGGTAGAAGCAATTTTTAAAGAAATACTGGCAGAGAATTTATCAAAAATGATGAAAGACATCAAGCTACAGAGTAAAGAATTTCTATAAACCTCATGCAACACAAATACAAAAAAAGAGCACACCTACATATATCACAGAAAAACTGCTAAAAACAAAAAGAAAACAAAGAGAAGCATCTTAAAAGCAACCAGAGGGGGAGAAAAACACAATAAAACTGATAGCTAAGTAATTTTTTAAAATAAAAACCAGAAGATAGTTAAAGAAAATTGTTGAAAGTGCTGAAAAGAAATAATTGTCAACTTAAAATTCTATACTCAGTTAAAATATCCTTCAAAAATGAAGGCATAGTAAAGACATTTTCAGGCAAACAAAAACAGAGAATTTATCACTAGCATATCTGCATTAAAAGAAACACTAGAGGGACTTTTTCAGGAAGAAAATAATCCCAGATAAAAACACAGAGAAGCATCTTAAAAGCAACCAGAGGGGGAGAAAAACACAATAAAACTGATAGCTAAGTAATTTTTTAAAATTAAAACCAGAAGATAGTTAAAGAAAATTGTTGAAAGTGCTGAAAAGAAATAATTGCCAACTTAAAATTCTATACTCAGTTAAAATATCCTTCAAAAATGAAGGCATAGTAAAGACATTTTCAGGCAAACAAAAACAGAGAATTTATCACTAGCATATCTGCATTAAAAGAAACACTAGAGGGACTTTTTCAGGAAGAAAATAATCCCAGATAAAAACACAGTAATGCAAGAAGGAGTAATCAGCACCAAAAAGGCAAAATTTATGGATAAATTTAAATTAATGTTTACCATATAAAACAATAATACTAATGTCTTATGGTATTCAAAATATATAGAAAATTAAATATATGTTAACAATAGCACAAGAGGCAGGAGGAGGGTAAATGGAGTTAAAGTGTTGTAAAGTTCTTGTATCATCCAGGACATGATATAAGTATCCACGGGTTTGGTTCTAGGATCTCCCTCAGATACCAAAATCCACAGATGCTCAAGTCCCTTGTATAAAATGGTGTCGTATTTACATATAACCTATAATACCTCATATAATATAAATGCTATGTAAATAGTTGTTATACTGTATTGTTTAGTGATAATGACAAGGTAAAAAAGTCCATACATGTTCAGTACAGATGCAACCATCCATTTTTTCTTCTGAATATTTTTGATCCCAGGTTGGTTGAATCCACAGATGTGGAACCCCTGGATACAGAGGGCCAACTGTACTAATTTAAGGTACATTATAATGTTGCAATCTCTAGGGTAATCATTGTCTTTGATTTGGCAGCACATACGCTAAAATTGGAATGATACAGAGAAGGTTAGCATGGCCCCTGAGCAAAGATGACATGAAAATTCTAGGGTAATCACTGAAGAATAATAAAAGAAGGTACAATTAACAAGCTTGCAGAGTAGGGAAATGGAGTAAGTTTTTTAAATGCACGATTTAAAAGAAGGAAAGAACAGAGAACAAAATTAACAAAAAAACACATGGAACAAATAGAAAATAAATTGTAAGATGATAGGTCTAAATCGTAATATCACTAATCACTTTAAATATAAATGGTCCAAAGACTCCAATTAAAAGACAAAGATTGTGAGACTGGATAAAAATAAATAAAACCTCGAGGACGTTGGTACCTTGAGACGGGAGTCTGCCAACCTCCTCATTTGCTGACAAATTAATAAACTCCTGTGCCTTCTCCTCAAAATAAATAAAGAAAGAAAATCTTAAATATAAAGATACAGAAAGAAAAGTTGGGTAGTAGTTTTAAAACATAGCCACAAATTTTTTGGTACGTCTTTCGTTAAGAAGTGGGGTCTACCTCCCCTCCCCAATCTGGGCAGGGTTGTGGTTCCTTCAACCCATAGAATATAGCAGAAGCAACACTGCAACTTTTGAGGCTAGGTCATAAAAGTCTATGCAATTTATGCCTTGTTTGGTGAAACAGTCACTCTTGGAGCTCTGAGCCACAGTGCAAGAAGTCTGACCCAAGGCTGCCATGTTATTAAAAAAAAAAAAAGCTCCGGCTACCTGGAGAGGCCACCTGTAGGCACTACGGTCAACAGCGTCAAGTTACCCAGTCCAGGTAGCCAATATGGAGTGAAGAAGTCTCCCCACTCATTCAGGTCTCTCCAACCAAGGCTCCAACAACGTAGAGCAGAGATAGGCATCTCTGCTATGCTATGCCTTGTCCAAATTCCTGACTCACAAAACCTTTGAGGATAATAACATGATTATTGTTTTATGCCACTAAGCTTTGGGATGGTTTGTTATGCAGAAACAGATGACTAGAAAAGGTTGAAAATGAAGGATAGAAAAAGATACACCAAGCAAACATTAATCAAAAGAAAGCTGGTGTAGCTAGACAAGTATCAGACAAAGTAAACTTTAGGGCAAGCAGTTTTACAGAATAATATTTCTTGATGATAAAGGCATCAATTCAATAGGAAAATAGCAATTCTAACTTTGTATACACATAATGTAGCCTCAAAATATATAAAGCAAAAACTAACAGAACTAAGGGAGAAGAATTCAGATCTGAAAGAATAGTTGGAGATTTTAACATATCCAAGGAAATTCTAAAATATTGAAATAATTCAGAGTATATTCTCTGATGACAGTGAAATTGAGCAAGATGTCCAAAAGATAACTAGGCAATTCCCAGATGTTTGGAAATTAAGGAATATACTTTTCTAAATAACCCATGGGTCAAAGTAAAAAAAAAAAAATCACATTAAAATATCAAGCTTCTAGTCAACAAAAGCATGCCATTAATAAAGAGAAAAGAAAAGCACACAGTTTGAGGAAAGATACGTACAATACATATATATGGAGGCCAGAAAATTTTTTGAACTGAATGGCAGTGAAAATAATATACCAAAAGTTATTGGATGCAACTAAAAAAGAGATAAAGGGAAATACATAACCCACTACACCTACCAAAATGGCTAAAAAAAGCTTTGTAACTAACAATACCAAGTGTTGGCAATGACGTGGAGCAACTGGAACGCTCACACACTGCTAGCGGAGGGTAAGTCGGTTCAGCTGCTTTCGAAAGTATCTACTATAACATGTACATACCTGGTGGCATAGCAATTACACTCCGTCATACCCAACAGAAATGAGTACATATGTGTACCAAGAGATGTGGACAGGAAAATTCACGGCAGCTTTATTTATGATAGCCAGAAAATGGACACAACGCAAATGTCTGTTAACAGTAGAAAGAATGAATAAACCGTGTGGCTTATTCCCACAATGGAATACCACTTACCCAGGAAAAAGAATGAACTAGGGATGTACACAACAAATGGGGAATCTTGCAAATATATTGCTGAATGAAAGGCAAGAGTATATGCTTAATAATTCCATAATTAATCTATGGTGACATAAATCAGAACAGCAGTTACCTTGGGATGGAAGATTGACCAGGAAGGGGCACCAGAGATGTTTCTGGAGTACCAGTAACATTCGGTGCCTTCATCCGACTGTGGTTACATAAGTGTATGCTGTGTAAAAATTAATCAAGCTATACACTTAAGATTTGTGCATTTTATTATTATGATGTGTACTTAAATTTTTTACAAAGCAAAGTTTTTTTTAAAAAAAAAAAAGCGAAGGGATAATAAACACACAATTCAGGATAGTGGTCACTTCTAGAGAAAGACCAGGAGGTGGGACAGGAAAGGAGCATACGGGGGCTTTGAATTTACATATGCAAGGCACATACCCTTTTATGTGCATCTAATAGCACATTAAATGCTAATAGACATATCATTTTAGCAAAAACAAATTCTTCAAATATTTACGAGCCATGTATGAACTCAGGAAGAATTTTTAAAGCAAAATTAATATAAATAACTTTCACTGGTGTTTAAATACAAGAAGACAATTGCATTCATTTAATAAGGGCCCTCCTAGCATCGTGCTGATTGTGTCTTCAAGAGACCACTTTGCATGAGGCAGGGTAATAATAATGACAGGCGTTATTGAGTGTACGCTATCTGTTGGGCACTGTTGTGAATGCTTTACATGCATTTAATTGTCATATAACCCTATGAGGCCCGTGCTGTTATCACCCCAATTTAACAGATGGGGAAACACACACAGGGAGTTCAAGTGATTTGGCCCTGGCCTCACAGCAGGCGAGCAGCAGCGGAGCCGGCATTGGCAGCCTGCTTTTGAATAGCAGTCTGGGCTCACTCCACCTCTGCACAGCTCTGCCTCTTTTAAGGAGCATGGCTTCCGGTTCTGGGAGTTGTCCTCCCCACTCCTGACCTCTGAAGAGGCCTGACATGGAGTTCCAGAGTGTAAGGGACACCTGCCTTACAGAGAGGGGTGTTGTGATGTGTCTGTAATTACAATGACAATGAATTACACTGTCACTACTGCCAATGACAATAACAATAAACAGGAAGCCCACACTATACTATATCACAGAGTATATCAAAAAGTTGCTATGAACAGTTGCCACGTTTCTTAATTCCAACTCTTCACTAAGAAGTAACCTGGATAAATTACCTTCTCTCTCTGAATGCTCTCCCACCCTTTCCTGGCTTAGGGTACCTACCATTTTTTTTTTTTAATGAAACAGAGTCTCGCTTTGTTGCCCGGGCTAGAGTGAGTGCCATGGCGTCAGCCTAGCTCACAGCAACCTCAAACTCCTGGGCTCAAGCAATCCTTCTGCCTCAGCCTCCCGAGTAGCTGGGACTACAAGCATGCGCCACCATGCCCAGCCAGTTTTTTCTATATATTTTTAGTTGTCCAGATCATTTCTTTCTATTATTTAGTAGAGACAGGGTCTCGCTCTTGCTCAGGCTGGTCTCGAACTCCTGACCTTGAGCGATCCACCCGCCTCGGCCTCCCAGAGTGCTAG
>NW_012149163.1:1291558-1341722 GCF_000956105.1 Propithecus coquereli | reverse complement strand
TCTCGCTCTTGCTCAGGCTGGTCTCGAACTCCTGACCTTGAGCGATCCACCCGCCTCGGCCTCCCAGAGTGCTAGGATTACAGACGTGAGCCACCGCGCCCGGCCGGTACCTACCATTTTATAAATGCATTGGATTTAGTCATGAACATGTCTTTTTTCTCCTCCAGGAGGATAAAATTTGTTGCTGATTCTTCTTTACCTCTTTCTGGTGCATATTACTGAGACATCAAAGGTGCTGAGCCAATATCTGTACACTGGGTGGACACGTGACAAATAAAGATGAAGTCAAAGACCCAAGTTCTTGGTACAGGCTCCCACATACGCCTTGACCTTGCCCATCCTATTCACTGTCGTAATCTGGGACGGAGAAAAGGGCCTGCGAGTTGTAAGTGCTCACTAAATACCAAATCTGGGGTTGGACGGATCAAAGTAGGAGTGACAGATAATCCTGGCATGTTGAAAAGTATCCACACGCCATTCCCACCATTCTTCATCTCTGTGAAAGGCCTCACGGCCACTGGCATGGGCCAACATTTCTCTCTCTCCACGCAGAGGAGCAAGGAACACGCGGCTGTGTCCTGATGACCGATGGCTGCGTGTGCAGGGCACCGGTGGGCAGCTGGCTCAGGAGACAGCCCTTTCCAGCAAGCCCCAAGAGCAGCAGTGGTGGTGGTGGCCTGTCTGTGCCATTTGCAGTGAGCAGCTCTTAACCATTCACGAGGGAGAACAGGGATGAGCGCAAATGTCTTGAGTATCTTCAAGAATTTTCTTCTCGTGTCTAGCAAGAGTTCACCCAGCAGAAGCAGTTCCCGTCCTCGGTTTCCCCCGCTCTGCTCCCATCTCCTGTTTTCTCTGGAGAATTATTTCTCCAGGGATGAGGAAGGCACGTGATGGCCCCTTATTAAATATGGAACATCACGAGTGAGAGCAAGCTACGCCTTGGGGCACCTCTGGAACCGCCTTTTGGGGAAAGACTCTTCTTTCTTTCCCTTAAAAAGCATGCCTTGTTCTTGCAAGCAGGATGCTCGACCATCCTCCTCCCCCTCCTCTCGATCCTGCACCTCCCGCCCCACCCCTCCTCCAGCCTGAACTTCAAGCTGTCCTGTCTGTGCTTCTCCCCACTCCCACCCTTTTTTTTCCCCATCTGCGGTGGGGAAAGTCAGAAGCTTGATGTCAGGGGCAGGAAGAATCCACAAGCCAACCCACAGGTGGCCTGGAACAAAGTGTTTCTTGGCGACTCGCTCTGCAGAGTATGAGAACCTGACCGCCTGGTCCGGTGTGTCTGTTCACACCGTTCGACTGCAGAAATCGAGCTCTGGCCATCACGCCCTTGGACGTCTGACGCGGGGCACTGCTTAGCGAAGCCCTGAGCTCTGTGTCCTCCACACCGCCACTCCCCTGGCTAAGGGACAGCCGGAGCGCAGGCATCGGCCTGTCCTGGTCCCTGTCTAACTCTGAGACTCAGAGCCTAGTGTCAGGGAGACTGCATTCAGAGATCTCCTTGTCTTCTGGAGGCATTTATCCATTCACAACATTCTGAGTGAGTCTCCGGGGCACCTGTCTCAGCCACTTTCGTTCTCCCTTCCACTTATTTCTGTCTCGGTGTCTTTCCCCTCTCTGGCTCCTTCATTTCTTCCTGTTCCGGTCCCATGGCCGCTCTGCCTATGGCCCTGTCCCCAGACGGCTCTCGGGCTCCGTCTCCCTCCTCCCTGCCCCTCCGCCCTCCCCGGGGCCTCTGGGAAAGGCCCGAGTGTGGCCGTGCAGGTTGCGCCACCGCTTTCATCCCGATCCAGGTGGCCGCGATCCAGGACGGGATTTACGCTGCCCTGACCCTGAGCCGTCAAGAAGGAACAGCCTGATTAATGGGGTGGGCGGGCCGGGGTAATAATCGTTTGTTTGATGTGACAAGCCTGATAGGCGTTGATTTACTTACAGACTGATGGGCTTTTAATTGAGCACCTCCAAACCAGTCACTTCAAAGGCAGGGGAAGTTGACAAGGGGCCCCTTTCACGGAGGGTTCCCGGTGACTGACAGGCCCCCTCCGCCGAGGCTGCGGCTCGCCCCGGATTGGCCCGGCCGCCCTGCCCGGCCCTCTGGCAAAGCGACACATTCTGCAACGCAGACTCGGCCTTTTGTCTGCTGCCAAGGCAGGCAGGCCCCGGCTCGGAGGGCCCCGGCTCCCAGAAGGGTGGGGAATGCGGAGGGTGGGGGACCCCGAGACTGGGCCGCGGAGGGGACCCCGGGAGGTGGGGGAGACTCGGGCCCCCGACGTGCAAATGGCCCCTCGGTCCTCCCCTCCCGCCGGGCCCGCTCTCTCCGCCTCGCTCCCTCCTCCTCCTCCTCACTTCCTCAACCCTTCTTTTAGCTTTACCCTTCCCGCTCTCAGCTTCTTCCTTCTCCTCCTCTCTCTCCTCCCACTTCCTGCTTCCTTCTCCCAGGAAAGGCCAGCGAAGGTGGAGTCGCTTCTGGAGTCCCCGGAGCAGCAGGGCGCCCTTGGACTTGGAGGCCAGGCCTCCTGGTGGCCCGCTCCCTCCAGTGGGCGACACCAAAAGGAACGTCCCTGCCTGAGGCCAGGGACTCGGGTTCACTGGCGTTTCTGCCCCATTCTTGTTTGGTCTAGAAGATGCTTTCCTAATACAGGCTTTGTAGAAAGTGTCCTTTGTGGGGGAAGTTCTGTCACTGCGGGTTTGTTTCTGTTTGGTTTGGTTTGGTTCAAGTCCTGATTTACCGGCTGCTAAACTTTCCTTATTCATGGAAAAAGATATGTGGAAAGCTGTCATTGCAGTGTGACTCCTTCCCCTAGGCCAGGATCCCGTCCCCATGGTCCCCGTCCACAGGGCAGAGTCCCCGAACTCTAGAAGAGGGGCTCTTAGAGCAGCCCCCAAACTTCCTCACTTTGTGGCGGAAGTGGAGGAGGTCAGTGACACCTCCCAGCCTGAAGGAGCTTTGCGGTCTAAGTCAAGCCCGTTTAGTGACTGCCCGAGCCTGGGTGAGTTCTGTTTCCTGCCTGCTTCTCCTTTCACCCTGTACTAACTTGTCCAAGCACACAGAGCCAGTACCTGGCTAGAAACACCACGGTAATAACTCACCTTTGCATGGCATTATTTCATTTGGAAAGTACTTTCACATATATTATCTTAATTGACCTTGCAACAACCATGTGAGGTAGGTAAGTGTTATGGCTGTTATGCCCATTAGACAGATGGTAAAATTGAGACTCAAAGGATAATGTGCTCCCAAGAGGCAAAATCGGGTCTCAAAGTCAGGGATTCTCCCTCCAACTCAGCTGCTTTTTCCACTGCCCCTCACTGCATCCCAAAAACCATTGTCCCATTCCTTTGGAAACTGCATTTTTTATTTATTTATTTTTTTTACTACAAATAAGTGGTTTGTTCCTGTTTCCCTTCCTCTTTTTCTCTTTTGCACGTCCTTACCTGACTCACCACCCTCCTAGCTGGGGTGTCCAGGGTCAGAACCTGCAGCCCTAACATGGGCAGCTAGACTTCCCTCCCTTTGCCTCTGTCGTGAAGGTCACTTCCAAACCTTGTCTGACAGCACGATGCCCCCCTAAGATCTGCTAACGCCAGCTTTCCTCTACCACCCATGTAAGCAGTGGCCACAGGTGAGACGCCTGTGTTATTGGTCCTCTGCCACTGAGAACATGCCCACTAAGGTTGGTATCACTTGGAGACCCACCCAGCAGACTCCTCCCTGAGCCAAGAAAACACGCACCTCTCCTGACCCACCAGAGGGTATTTTCTGCTACAGGGCTAAGCTCTGGGGCTGAGGCTTGAGAAAAATTAATCATCTCTCCCTCCTCTGCCTCTGTGCCTTCAATGGCGTAGTACTTCCACTGACCCACTTACTGACCTGAGGTATTATGACTTGTTAACGTGTTGGTCTTCACACTAGAGTCCAATGCTTTAGGGCGAGTACATATCTTTTCATCCTACACCCCCAGTGCCCAACCGTGAAAGCTTTGCTAAAATGTTTGCTGCTGAAATTTCTGTTGGAAGGCAGCATAGTCTAGTGGTGGAGCCAAGTAGCCTAGGATCCCATCCCAGCTCCACTGCTTGCCAACGATAGCTCAAAAACAAGTCATTTAAAATCTCTATGCCTCAGTCTCCTCATCTGTAAAATGGAACAAAAATAGTACCTACCTTATAAAGTTATATTGGGAAGCTTTAACGAGTTAATAACATATTTCATCTAATCCGCAATGCACCGTTATTTTAGGAGAAAGAAAGAAAGAAAAAATGCTGCTAAATAATGTGACAATGCCTTTTTTATCAGTGTCAGGGATGTTAAAAATGTGGGGAAAATTCATCTTAGAATTGATTAAAGGTGTCTCTGAGAGACACTTGGAACAGCAGCTGGCACACGGCGCTTGCTGTAGAAGTGAGAGCTTGCTGTCATCGTTGTTGAATTGCATTCTCACAAGAACCCAGTGATGAAGTGAGTTCATCGTCATTTTACAGATGAGGAAACAGAAATTCAGGGAGATGCAGTAGCTTGACCAAGCTCGCAGAGCCAGTGAGTCCTCGGCAGGCATTCAAACCTGCCTTTGAGGTGCAATAATCTATAGTTATTGCAATAGCTGGCAGCCGCCCACCAAGCTACCAGGGAGTTGGGAGCTGGGTTTTGTTCTCAATTGCATTAGCTTTCCTTAATCTGAGTTTTTTTCCCCTCTGGTATAATTACTCTCCTTCTTCCTCCCCCTCCTCCTTTGTACTTGGCTCTGATCTTTTTCCTTTGCTGTTAATGGCTTCGGGTTTTACTGTATCTGCGTTTTGAATTGTAAGCAACCTCAAATCTTTTATGGCGGTAGGAGGGGTATAAATAAATATAAAGGCAAAAATTGGCTTTTAAAGATGACATATAGCAAGAAAAAATGAGAGAGAATATGCCACGATCACAGGTGGAGACATGTAGGCTGCACGCGGGCAGCCTTAGGAACTGCCCAGCAAGAACCCCAGGGACATCCCGCTCTCCGGCTCCCTCCAACCCCCCGCAGAGAACCTCTCATGCTAAGTGCCCGGATAAAAATACAGGAAGCGCCACCTGTCCCTCAAGCTGGTCATCTGCCACACCAGACTCTTTCCCATGATCCAATGAGACACTATGGGGTGGAGGGGAATTTGGGAGTGGGAGGTGGGGGGAGACAGTTAACTCTTCTAGGACCTTCTCTGGCTCTTCTTGGCACCCCCCAAAAAAGAAGCATCTACTTATTTCTAACTCACTGTTGCAATGAGTCTGAGGCGAGGGAGGGAATGCTATGAGCTCCAGATGGAACCCACGTAAAAGGTATGTCACTGTTTTGACATCGGAAAGGAAGTCTCCAGAAGAGACTTTACTTGGGATTTCGTAGTCATCTCCCCACAGCCCTAGAGGCAGCCATGGCTGTCACAGGTCACAGAAAGATGCCACTTCTGCGTCACTCCCCCCAAGTGATGGGCCTCAGTATTCTTCCACTTCTGCCAGGCTTGCCATGGTCGTGTTAAAAGACAACGAATGAAATATGGCGCAGTCGTACTGAGTTTTTGCCTCCCAAGTAGGGAGGCCATGGGCCGGCGAGAGGGTTGTACTTGTGACTTTGCTTGGGTTGGTCAGGATGAGATCAGGGATGAGCAGGGTGCAGGGAGCTTTCCCAAAACCTCTCTGGACTCTCCCACGTGGTCTGAGACCTGCCGAGTTAAAGGCCGGGTGAGGAAGAAGGCTTATAAAGGGCAGTTGCATCCGGGAGTTTTGCCACGGCGAGGAGGGAGAGCATGCCACCCCTCAGGCCCCTGGATCGGAGCCTCCTGTTCTTCCA
The DNA here is from genome assembly GCF_000956105.1 of Propithecus coquereli. Taxonomy (NCBI): domain Eukaryota; kingdom Metazoa; phylum Chordata; class Mammalia; order Primates; family Indriidae; genus Propithecus; species Propithecus coquereli. The sequence continues at coordinate 1,335,909 of NW_012149163.1, read as the reverse complement.
GTTCTGCATAAAACGTACTCTAGGCTCAGATCCATCAGAAAGATCTATCAGCAAAGGAGGCGAGAGATGAAAATGGGTGTTCGGCTCTTCATTCACGTACGTGTAGTTCATCTCTTAGGGCTTCCAAGAAAGCAGCCGCACACCAAATCCCTTCCGATGCTGTCTGTATCTGAGCCTCCTGTGAGATAATCCTCTTAATGGAATATTTAAGAAATCGGATATAAATCACCAACCTTTTATCTCACGTGCAGATTCATATACCATAGGACGCATTGTGTATAAGTCTATCTACATACAGATGGTCGCAGCTGCCTTTTTGAGTGGATGTTGCCATGTTTTTAGGCTTGATACGTTTTTCAATATCTAAATCTATTTTTTTCCTGGAGATATGGGTGCAAAAATATAAATTTTAGAGATCAGAGCCCAGAAAATAGATGTACCTAGAGACGTTTCAACACACATCCCTCTGAAAACCTTTTTTGTCATTTGCAACCCATAAAAATGCCTATTGTTATGACACACTCATAAATAACTTGATTTTGGCATATGCTTTCATACCAAACAGAAAATGAATAAATTAAATTTGATTTACAACCTTTTTCATTTTTATTAGCACTGTTCTGAAGAGTTTATGTAAGGGACCTGCCAGAGCAGTTATGCCAAATGTTTTAAGGCATTGGTATTGATATTATATAAATTAAGGTGTTTTAATTTGCATTCTTTAATTAACTAAATACTGGCAGAAAAATAAAACACAAGGGCAGCCCTGACTTATTGCCTCTATTAAACTGCTGACATCTCCAAAAAGATGCTGTATGTAATCCAATTCACGCAGGGGGTGGGAGGGGGATATTAACACTCTCATTTGGCAAAACATATTGGGGTTTAAGAAACCAATATCCTGCTTTGCTTGCAGAGTGGTAAGGGGGTGGGTGTGTTCTTAAGAAGGTCTGAATTCCCATCCCCGAGGAAGAAGTTGACCAAATGCTTTAACTCTATCCCGCCCAGGCCTGAGCTGAGGGGTCGCTCAGCATGGCAGGATCCTGGGTACAGGCCCTGGAGACCTATGCTGGAGGCCGTTGCCACCCAGGGCTGAATCTTGCCAATCTGAAAAGAGATCAGCTGGTTGAATTAATCAAGCAGATCCCATATCAGCACGATGGTACCCGAGACCCTTCTGTGGAGTTGGCTACTTGGTACATTCTCTTCATCACACACGGGCCTCCAAACCATGAAAATAAGATTTCTAAAAAAATGTGCCCCTTTCCAAACCTTGGGTCCTATCACCACCTCCAGAGACGTGGCCCAATCACAGCTCACAGCAACCTCAAACTCCTCAGCTCAAGCCATCTTCCTGCCTCAGCCTCTTAAGTAGCTGGGACTACAGGAGCCTGCCACCACGCTCGGCTAATTTTGTAATTTTTTGTAGAGCTGGGGTCTTGCTATGTTGCCCTGGCTGGTCTCAAACTCCTGGCCTCAAGAGATCCTCCTCCTGCCTCACCCTCCCAAACTTTTGAGGTTACAGGCACGCCAGGCCCAGAAACTCTTTTTTAATTCACCATCACAGAGGAGACAGCAGCCTCTTTCCAGACTAAGTACGTTCTTTGTTTTCTCTCCTTGCCCTCATTTGTTCTTGGTTTTTGCTGTTTTTCCTCTCCTGCAGGAGCAGAATAAACTCTGGTAAGATCTCATCGTCTGTAATTTTCCCTCCAGACTTTTAGGGAGGAGCAGCTGTAAAGAGAAGACTCCAGTTTCCAGTTGTTGAGATTTCTCCTCAAGCACAGGCTGAGAAAACTGAGTTTTGCCACCCTGAGCCCACGGAGTTCTCCACCGTCCACCCGTACAACTGTTCTGTTGCCGATCTGAGGATGTGCCTGGCACTCTTAGCCAAGTATGGAAAGCACCATGTCAAGGGCAGAGATCTAGGGGCCTGGTGGGTACGTGCTGAGTTGAACAGAGACATCGCCCAGGTGATCCGATAACGTGGGGCTGGGCACAGAGCTCACTGCTCCTGGCACCCGCACCCCCTCCACACTGTCACTCATCATTGCCTCTTGGGACACTGCCCCCGTGAGACGCAGTTCAAGGGGCCCAGCCAAGCCCAATCTCCTGGGTCTCTGAGTACTGTCATTACGCAACGCCCCCACCCCAGCTTTCTCCCTGGACGGTTTTCTTTATTTGCTCGAGGAAGAAAGGATGCATTCCAACTTTCAATAAGGAAAACACTGTTCTCCCTTTGCCAGCTTCCTAGCCCCTTCCCTGCCTCAAAGAAAAAAAAAAATCTCACTTTCTTGTCGTCTCCCATCTTGCGGCTCTGTCAGTTGTTTTAAAACAACTGTTTTAAAACATGTCTCCTGTCATAAATAAAGTCGTCATTATGCCTCTTGACTGCAGTGGTGAAAAATTCACTCGGCTTCGAGAGAGGACAGAGACCAGGGGAGCCGGTTCAGGCCCAACGAGGAATGAGAAGAAACACAGGGGAAGGGACACGCTCTGCTCATGGTTTTTGCCTCCCGTAGCTCTTCTGGTTCTGGTTGTTTGGGGGATTTTTGTTGCTGTTGTTTTTTTTTTTTAAATCATTTGTATATTGGTTTATTTATTTAAAGAAATTAACAATAAAAACAAAGACAGTCTGGCAGAAGGCGGTGGTGTTGAACTTGTCAATATCAGGCCTTGGGAGACAGGGCAGGGGTGCCCAGGACGCCAAATGGAAGTCCTTCAATGCCCGGGGCAGGGCAGTGAGAGAGATGTGCCCAGCAGGAATTGGAATGCGTGCCAGAAGTTTCCTTTAGACATCCTGGAATTTCCATTTATCCTGAATCACAAACCGATCAAGACTCTGACCGGTCCTGATCCTTCTGCCAAGGGTCACAGGGTCAAGGTCACTAACCAAGAGTGAGCTTTGATGCCATGGCCCAAGGAGGCCCCAGCCCAAGCTACGAGTCCCTTTGAGGAGAAGCTGCGGAAACCAGAATACCTGGGGAGTAGGACGCTCAGCTTCACTTTTTTGCTTTTGGGTAAATTGTTGATAAAGCAGAAAATCCTCGTGATCTCAACCTTTATTGAGACATCGTATGGATGCACCCTTTGTACCTTTGAATTTCGCAGGTGATACCTACTCAAAAAATAAATGAAAATAAGGACAGGCGGAGTATGGTGGCTCATACCTATAATCCCAGCACTTAGGAGGCCAAGGCTGGAGGATTGCTTGAGCCAAGGAGATCAAGACCAGCCTGGGCAATATAGCAAGACCCCATCTCTAGAAAAATTTTTTAAAAACTATCCAGGCATAGTGTCATGCCTGTAGTCCCAGCTACTCAGGAGGCTAAGACAGGAGGATAGCTTGAGCCCAGGAGTTTGAGGTTGCTGTGAACTATGATGATGCCACGGCACTCTAGCCAGGGGGGCAGAGTGAGACCGTGTCTCAAAATAAAATAAAATAAAATAAGGACAAAATAAAGATGAATTGCCTGCCTTGATGAGTACTCTACTAACAATAACTATTTATTTCATGCTTTTATGTCTCCAGTGCTTCACAGAGCTCACTCTGGAAATTCATGGTTAGGAATGGAGGTGAACCTTTACCGACACCACCAAAATTATTTTACATATTGTCTTTAATGCAACTTTCGCCTTGTTCAAGAGCATGAACAAAAAAGGATCTAGAGTTTCGTTAAGGCTCACTTATTAGAACTCCTGCTATGTTAAAATATATATTTGTCAATATCCTGGATTCTTTTAGGCCAGCTTTGACTTATGCCTGTCCTCCATTTTCTTATCTCACTAAATGAGGGAGAGCATGGGAAGAAGAGAAGAAGCACATGAGAATCATGATGTTTTCTTACATCCAAAGACGGAAACAGAACCACCTCTTCTATGAGTCTTCATAGTTCTCCAAATGAATGCGACCAGAAGGTCCCAGAGGTATTTCCCATGTATTCCTGCCTGAGTCCCCAGCTGAATTTGAAACCCAGTTCAAGGCTATCCTACCAACTTTCTTAAAAAGGGCTTGTTTTGAATACGTGTAGCTTTCGACCCAGCAATTTCACACCTAGGAATTTACCCTACCATTGTGCTAGCACACACGGAGAATGAAAGACACATATATATTATATATGTCACATGTAGCTTTTGACCCAGCAATTTCACACCTAGGAATTTACCCTACCATTGTGCTAGCACACACGGAGAATGAAAGACACATATATATTATATATGTCACATATTCATATTACATATGTTATATATATTATAGAGAGAGCGAGTGTGTGTGCATGTGTTATTCACTGAAGGAGCAAAAGGTTAGAAACCATCTAACGTCCATCAGAAAGGGACTAGTTAAATCAACTGTGGCACATTCATGTAACAATGTCATGACACTGGGATAAATAAATAAAACACAGAAATTCAATAAGCAGTCTCTAAAATTTATTCATTTTTTAAGAGCAGAACAGTTTGTATGTATGTTACCATTCGTGTATAAAAGGAAGAAAGAATATGTACATACGCATTTGCTAATATCTGAACAAAACATCTCTGGAAAGACAGACAAAACAAACACACAGCGTTGATGCTCTGGGAAGGGAAACTAGATCGATGGCTGGAAAGAGGGTTTTTTTTTTATTCACTCTACATTCTCATTGCTTTGGAATTTGGTGCCGTGGGAATGCACTTCATCATTAATAAATAAATGCATTTTTCAACAAAATAAAAATAATACAAAATCACTTTTAAAGGGGGCTTATTATGCAAATCCCCACTCTGAGTGGGGCCGCTATACTCTTGGCCTTCGGTTTGGCTGGGCACCCCTCTGCTCCTCCGAGCAGAGGCTGGCAGTGGGCCACTGAAATAAACATGCCCCAAAATTTTTCTAACATATTGGAATTTGGTTTTATCGGATACAACTTGTGATAATCAAGCCACGGCCTGAGGAGCTCTCACCCTTTCTTAAATTGTGTTCCTTGAAATGAGTTTGAAGCTGCACATCCCAGCGGGTTGGAAGCCCAGCCTAGAAAGGAGCACACCCGGGGTGCGTTTAGAGCTCACTCCCCAGAAGGAGCGATCGTGGAAACATCATCACCTTCACTGCTGACGCCCACCGTAAGGGTCAGAGGCAGGTGGGATACCTGCCTATACAACTGAGCTACTCAGTCGGCCACCCACTGGGGTCTTCTGGAGGGCCTGGGGTGCCCATCGGTTCCAGTGGGTGGTAGCTCAGCACAGCGGGGGAGGATGTGGGGGACACTGGGGAAACATGGTCCCTGCTTCCCATCTCAGGGGCCTTTCACCCGAGTACTGGATTCCTCTTACGCCAAGATGAGAGAAGGTATGTGAACACACCTAGAATGGCGTCTGCACCTAGAAGGCAGACAACATTGATCAACTTTGGTTAACTTGCATTCAATGCACTTGAGAACAGTGGTAAGAGAACAACGGGGGCTGGGGCGGTGGCTCACACCTGTAATTCCAGCACTCTGAGAGGCTGAGGCCAGCGGATTGTTTGAGCTCAGGAGTTGGAGACCAGCCTGAGCAAGAGCGAGACCCCGTCTCTACTGAAAATAGAAATTAGCTGGAGGACAACTAAAAATATATAGAAAAAATTAGCCGGGCATGGCAGCACATGCCTGTAGTCCCAGCTACTCGGGAGGCTGAGGCAGGAGGATCACTTGAGCCCAGGAGTCTGAGGTTGCTGTGAGCTAGGCTGACGCCATGGCACTCTAGCCCAGGCAACAGAGTGAGACTCTGTTCGGCGCCCCCCCCCTAAAAAAAAAGAGAGAGAGAGAACAACAGGTACGAAGCAGGACTTAAGTTAGGGCCTCCTGACTTTTTTTTCCCCCCCAGTCTTCAAAAGAAGTCCCCAGATGCCCAGGGAAAAGGGCCATCCTGCCTTTTGGGAGTTGCTGAGCAGAGAGACGAGGGGCTGGGTCTTCGCCCAGCATGGATCACCTGCCAAGCGGCCCATACACAGTAACCGAGTGAATGGTTAGTTGAATGAACCAATTCAATCCATTCGATTAATTGAATAAATGAAAGTTCCCCTCATGTCCTTTTCTGCCTCAGTTTCCTGTCTACAGTATTTCTCATTTCTCAGGATGAAAGGAAAACCCTCATGGGGAAGTCCAGCCCTCTGGAAAATGATTAAAGTCCTTTTTCTCCACTTTCTCCTGCTGTTCTCTCCCTGCTTTGAGCCTCCCTCTCCTTTCGCCCTGGTTCTCTGTGGAGCAGCCCAGGAACCAACGATCTGGATTCGAATCCTGGACCTACCACTTTCCAGCTGTGTAACTCTGGCAAGTTCCTCAACCTCTCTGGGCCTCAGCGCCTCACCTATGAAACAGGCATAATAACAGCGCCCACCTGGTTGGTTTGCTGTGAGAAGTACATGAGTTATGACATACAAGGTGCTCAGAACAGTGTGTGGCACGGGATAAGTGCTCCAAAAATGTCACTATTACCCTGGGTGGGACTCTCGGTCTGCTAATCACAATTGAGGTGTTGGCTGATAACAAGGGTGTGATGCCTTCCAACAGTATTTGCAACTTAAAAGAGGAATCTCTAAGAAACTTGAAGGTCCACAGGAACAAAGTAGTCAAGGGTGAATGCCCAGGGCTAGGGTCAATGTATCTGGGCGGGCAGGCAAAGGAAGGAGAACTTCAAAAGCACACCTACTCTCATCTCCTGGCGGAGGGCCTGCCTATCTCCCCAGGGGCTGATAGGAGATAAATGAAACCACCTCTTCAAAGCAGCTGCTCAAGGACCCGGATCAAACGCACTGGCTTGCAGATAAGCTTCAGTCCACATTTCCTTTTGTCCCTTCCTTCCCACCACAGCTCTAAAGGAAATTCTTGGGGGAGGACAAGGAGTTAATTCTTCCTTCTTTTATCAAAAGGAGCTAGCTGCCCCGTCCACACAGCCGTGGGGCAATGGAAGAAGGTAACAGACCAAGCACCAGGGAGGGGGTTGAAAAGGCCTCGCTCTGTGCCCAGCCTGCCAGCCATTTGCTGTGTGACTTTAGACTCTCCCTTAAGCTCTCAGAGCCCATTTCTCCATCTGTCAAACAAGGCTAAGAACACCCGCCCAAAACAACTCCGAAAATTATTGAGATGATGGACGCAAAAATGCACATGGAAAAACACATTTTAACATGTTTATACAGTCAACATTTTTGAAAAATACAGTCATCCTCCTTAAATGTTTGGAGAATACAGTAAGCTGTGATAGAAATAAACAGCCCAATACATAATATGTAAAATTCTTATTCGTCCATCAACAAACATTCACTGGGCACCAATTGCACTGACACTGCCTGAGTTCACCAGCCCCAACCCCACCCCCTCTGACCAGCTAGGACATCAGGCAAGTGACTTAAACTCTCTGTGCCTGCGAAATGGGGGCAATAGGACCTACTGCATAGGGTTTCTGTAAGGATTAAATGAGATAATGCATGAAAAGTGCTTGAGCACTGTTCTAAGCGCTTGAGCAACAGTCAATGTTGGCTGCTGGGATGGCGGTTCGACACTCCGCTAGGCAGGAAGAATACAAGGAGGTTGAGGAAAACACAGCAGCATTCACGGTCCAGTGGGAGATCAGACAAGGAAACAAACACTGGCAAATACCACGCGATCGGTATGACAATAGAGCATAATCGGAACTGTGAGAACAGAGAAGAGAGAGCTCCTTGGGTCACTGGGAGGGACAGCTTCCTGCAAAGCAGGCTGTCCTCCCTTTAGCCTGTTTGTTCCCACTGTTCCTGGGTGTCCCTGTCGTGCCCCAGGCTGTGTCTGAAGCCCAGGGATGGGACAGACAGCAGAAGAGCTGCCTTGCAGTGCCCCGAGTGCAGTGCTGCTAAACCAGGGCTGCCGGCCAAGGCAATAATTGCCAGCTGCTGAGAGATATCAAGCGCCAGGGAGGAAAACCAAGTTCTCCATGAGGCAGACCTTTTAGAGTTCTTACAGCTTGTAAAAAAAAAAAAATGTAAATAGTTACCCAGTGAGATATTATTTCATGTTGTTGCCATTAGGGTTTGAGTGTCATGCAGAAAGAGGCCATGATTCAGGCAATGCTGCCTGGGAGGACGGACACCACACATTAACCCCACACGGCAAATCAACCACCTCTGGTCTTAACCTGACTCAGGTATTGTTTCCCGGGTGGTGAACTTTATGTAAATTGAAATCAGGGGCAGAAAAATCTATAAATATTCACTATTTCCTAAAGGATTTTCTTGATGGCTTGGGGGGGTGTTTTTTTTAAAGACACATTTGACTGGGGGCTGGGTGAGGGTTACTGTCATTGCTGTAGATTTCTGGGACAACCTGGGTTCTTCTGGTGGGTCGTCAGGGCTGAGACCTTCGGGATTCGGTCAACGACGTGACTGCTCCTGCAGACACAGATGGTGTGGTCAGTGGCTGCCATCATTTACCTGGGACTTTCTTTGTGGCAAGCACAAAACAGGTGACACGCATTGCCTGGTTTTGGTCTCCCAACTCTGAGCTGGCCGCGCTTACATTTTGCACTGGGGGAAACTGACACCTAGGAAGGCTGACTTGCTCAGGGTCACCGCAGCAGCGTGGTTCAGAGGCCTGACTCCAAGGGACCACTCTGCCTCTCCCCGGTCACCTCATTCTCTTCAGCTTTAACTGGAGATGTTTATTAAGCCCCTGACATGTGTAATTGTCATTCTTCACCACAGTGTCATGGGGCCATTCTCGGGCAGCCCACTTCCCTGTCCCATTTTAATGGTGGCTGCTTGTTCCCTGGGCAATGCGAGAAGGGCTTGGATACGGGAAGGCTCCCTAACCCCACATCTGCCACTGTTTTGCAAGGGGAGGGAGGACTTGTGCCATATGCGCTGTACAGCGGTGTCTTACGCAGACTGTCCAACCACACCCCTAGCACCATGCACGGGCCACAGGTGTTCCTCAGTAAACACGGCCCATCTGAACACTGAGCCAGATTCTCTCCCAGGTGGCAGGCAAGCCGTTCCTCTGAAAACTACACTTGCTTTCAGGCCACCAGGGCCGCATTTAGGGCTCTGTATAGGTTAGCATTTCGGCTAAGTGAATGTCAAATGCTGATGGTAATAGTCATCTAGTAGTGTTTTAATTAGGCCTCTGGCCTGGCCAAGTATGGCTTTCCATTTCCTCTCCTAAGGCGATCAGTTGGATCCAGCCAAAGAAACCCTGCTGCCCGTACCAGCAAGCAGGCCAAAGAGTGTCCCTCCTTCCTTGTGTACTCCCCAAAGCCAAGTGTGTCCTGCCCACCTTCCAGGTGGGGAGGAACAGGCCTGGCCAACACTGCAGTGCTGTCTGACGCCTGCCCCCATCAGTGGTTACTGCTGGGAGCTCAGGGAGGGAGGGGTTTTTAAAAGGACAAACTAGTATTGCCAGGCAAATTCTCCACCCCCACCCCAGCCGGACAGCCTGTCCTCACCTCCTCTTTTCTCTCTTCCTTTCTTTCATTCACCACCTTTTATCCCTCTTTTCTTCTCCAAATAGAGAGTGAATATTCTATCGTCCTCCTTTCTCCTTCCAGTTCTCCTTTCCTTCCAAATTCTTAAATGCCTCTTTTCACTCCCTCCCTCCCTCCCCTTTCCTCGGACTTATGTCCCATTAATCATTTCCAACACACATCTGCTTGGGCCCTAGAAGGAAGCCGGGGCTGGCTCTCACGGCTGGGCTGGTCACAGTAACCAGGGAGCCTTTCATCGTTCACGGCCTCCTAGGTCTCCCCTCTGCCCAGCTCCTCCTCCGCCCGGCGTCCACGAAGCCCAGCCCTTCTGCACCCTGGCTTCCTCTGCACAGCAGCCTCCTGAAGGCCAGATGGCTTGTAGGTGGAAGCCGCTTACAGTGGACTTTTAAAGGTGGTGTCGGCAGTGACAGCAATGTCAATGCACAGAGGCCGGCATGAGCGAAGGGGAGGTAGGGGAGGGTAGAGCCAGCCACGGTCAAATAAATGGGACCACCCCCTCCCCTTCCATCCCTGTACCCCTCTTGCTGCGATATGGGAAACACCTCCCTGTCAGAGCGTCCCTTGCCATCCGGTTTAACCTGATTTTTACCAAAATTCAAACTGGAGGAAAGTTTAACTACAGCCTGGGTAATTTCTAAGAGTTCTATCTGTACTACCCAAACACCAGCATGCATCCAGGGAGTACATTCAGTTTAGTGTAGGGTCGACAGGGCCTGGGAGTGGCGCCTGCTGTCTTCTCTACTGAGCACGACAAAGGTTCGTGATTGTTATTTCCGTGACGGTTATTTTCTTCTGTTGGAAGAACCCCTTTGAAATCACCTATCCCCATCTTGGGTTCTCATGTCCTCTGAAGGAATCAGTCAGCGTGGCAGCGTGAGGAACCGGTAGTCCCAGAGCAATACGCCCCGAGTTACAGGCCTGACAATCTGAGTGACGGCTTGGGACTGGGAAAGTAGTACTCCGAGCGAGGCAGCGACACCAGCGCGCCTCAGCTGGCGGCCGAGGGCACGGAGACCTGGTCTCCCCCGAGGCCGGCGCCCAAAGAACCAGCTTCTCCAGGAACTGTGATGTCAGGACTATGACTACGTAAAATCTCTGCCAAGGGCGAAGCCGGTAATGCACATGTTATCCAAAAAGCGCGGGGACTCTGGGAGGGTGTTGTTTTTAATTAAAAGTTTTTATCCTGAAATTTCCCTGGGCAAAGCTGGTGCATTTTCTTTCTTCCCCCCGCGAGAAGGACAAATGAGGCGTATCTCTGGAGTTCGAGACGACATGCGGCACATACAGATCTCCCCTCCTCTAGGATACCGGCGTCTCGTGATCCCGGGTCCCCCCAAAATAGCAGCTAGGCACAGTACGGCGAGGAAAGTTTACGCCTTTAAACAGGACACGATGAGAAACCTGAAACACCCAAGCAGCGAACCTATAAATCAGTGCGCAGGCACAGCGCGACAGGCGCGCCAGGGCGGCGCGCACAGCCGGGGGACCGCGCTTCGCCGCGACCATCTCACCCCGGAAGGGAGTCAAACTTGCAGGCTGCGCTCTGGACAGGCTCAAAGTAGTTGGAGCTGCTTACGCCCGTCTGGGAACGGTGGACGCTCCAAGGCTCGGGCGCTTCCAAGTGAACACACCCGGGAGAGGCCAGTTGGGGGAAAGAGCGGGACCGAAGCAGAGCCGGAGCCGCGCGGGAGAAGGACCCGGGCTCGCGAGGCGCGGCCCGCCCCCGGGCGGCCTCTGGGGGAGGCCTGGACGCCGCAGCACCCGAGCCGGCGCCGCGCGCTCCCACCCCTACCCAACCCCAGACGCACTCCGCCAGCGGAGTGACAGCCCCCGCCAGCGCCACCCCCCCGTGGTGGAAAGGCAGAGAGGAGAGCGCGCGACAGAAAAGCCAGCTGAGGGTAGGGCGCAGGGCCCAGGGTCCCGGAGAAGTCCCGTCCTTGGTGGGACCCCGAGGCGGGCGGGCGCAGTCGGGGGTGGGGGAGGAGCGCGGCGACCGGCAAAGGCCCAGGCGGCGGCGGCGCGCGGGCGCGGCCCCTTTAAGACTCTCCCCCGGCGGCGCGGGCCTCCGCCCGCGCTGTCCCCGCCCCGGGGTCCCGGCGAGAGCTGCGATTGGGCGGGCGCGGCGATTCCTTTGAAGTGTGGCTGCCGATCGCGGCTATTTGACGCGCGGCTCGCGGAAGGCGAAGGTTTTTGTGTTGCTCGCCCGGGCCGGCGGCGGCGGTGGAGGAGGGGAGGCGGCGCGGAGGCGCGGCCACTGCTGCACCCACCGGCGCTGCGGCGCGAGCCCACCCGCCCGGAGCTCGCCGCCCCGGCGCTCCCCTCCCTCCCCGCCCCCAGCGGCGCTGCCTCCTCCAAATGAGCGATTCGCCCGCTGGATCTAACCCAAGGACACCCGAAAGCAGCGGCAGCGGCAGCGGCGGCGGCGGGAAGAGGCCGGCGGTGCCGGCGGCGGTGTCCCTCTTGCCCCCGGCGGACCCCCTGCGCCAGGCGAACCGGCTCCCGATCAGGGTTCTGAAGATGCTGAGCGCTCACACCGGCCACCTCCTGCACCCGGAGTACCTGCAGCCGCTGTCCTCCACCCCTGTCAGCCCCATCGAGGTCAGTCCCCCTCCTGCCCGCCCCTCGCCGGCCCCATTCGCCCGCCGCCGGGCCCAGAACCCGCTCCCTGCGCCCCGCACAGTGCGGCGCCCCGGGCTGGCCACGCTGGCGGGCTGAGCGCGGAGGGACGGAAGATGAGGGGTCGGAGCCCTCCAGGTTCTCCCCGTGTCCCTGCGGAAGGCTCTCTCTTCCACGCTCGCCCTCCGGAGCTGCGTGCTTTCTCTCGGGTTGGGTTTGCTCCTGTAGCCCCCACCGGGTCCTTTACTCTTCCCGCGGCACCCGGTTTCCAGCCCAGAGGCGATCTCTCCCGGGCCTTCCCCGCCCCCACCCCGGTTTGTTCTCTTTGAAGCCGGGGCGCCCGGGGTCCCCCTCCGCCTCGGTCCCACCCGGTCAGGGCGCTCTCCGCCCGGGCATTCCCGACCCCAGGTCTTTCTTCCGCGCACTTCCCCGGGTGCCCTCCCCGGAGGGAGGGGCTACTAAGGGAGCGCCAGCTACCGCCCCTCCCTTAGAATCCTGCTCCCCGCGCCTACCCCGCGGCGCCATCGCCAGAAACCTGTCCCAGGCGAAGTTCCCCCAAACTGGAGGAATAAGTTTTTTCCTGGGCCCAGAGGAGGGGGGGTTAGAGGGAAGGGGAGAGCCACAGCCCCAACTCCAGAGAAGTGGCTTCTCCCGCGGTGGTCCTGGACGAACCCCTGCCACTGCCCCGTTCCCCGAGGCCGTGGTGCACTCCGGGGCCGACCGGCAGCCCAACCGGCCCGGCCCTCGCCCTCGGCCCCTCGCCCCAAGGCCCTGCCCGCCCTGTCGCGCCGCCCACGCGCCGGCGCCTCCCGCGTCGCCGCGCTCGCTCTGGGTCTGCTAGCCTCACTCCTGCCTCCCCTCGCCGCTGTCTCCCACAGCTGGACGCCAAGAAGAGTCCACTGGCGCTGCTGGCCCAGACCTGCTCGCAGATCGGCAAGCCGGACCCTCCGCCCTCCTCCAAGCTCAACTCGGTGGCGGCGGCGGCCAACGGGCTGGGAGCGGACAAGGACCCTGGCCGCTCCGCCCCGGGCGCCGCCTCCGCGTCCGCAGCCCTCAAGCAGCTGGGGGACTCCCCCGCCGAGGACAAGTCCAGCTTCAAGCCCTACTCCAAGGGCTCCGGGGGCGGCGACTCCCGCAAAGACGGCGGCTCCTCCTCGGTGTCCTCCACCTCCTCGTCGTCCTCGTCCCCGGGAGACAAGGCGGGCTTCAGGGTCCCCAGCGCCGCCTGCCCGCCCTTTCCCCCGCATGGAGCGCCAGTCTCCGCGTCGTCTTCCTCGTCCTCGCCCGGCGGCTCCCGCGGCGGCTCCCCGCACCATGCTGACTGCAAGACCGGCGGCGGGGGCGGCGGCGGGGAGCTGGACAAGAAAGACCAGGAGCCCAAGCCCAGCCCGGAGCCCGCGGCCGTGAGCCGCAGCGGCGGTGGCGAGCCGGGCGCCCATGGCGGCGCCGAGGCCGGGGCCTCCGGGCGCAAGTCGGAGCCGCCCTCGGCTCTGGTGGGGGCCGGCCACGTGGCGCCGGTGTCGCCCTACAAGCCGGGTCACTCGGTGTTCCCGCTGCCGCCCTCCAGCATCGGCTACCACGGCTCCATCGTGGGCGCCTACGCCGGCTACCCGTCCCAGTTCGTGCCTGGCCTGGATCCTAGCAAGTCTGGCCTCGTGGGCGGCCAGCTGTCGGGGGGCCTGGGCCTGCCGCCCGGCAAGCCGCCCAGCTCCAGCCCGCTCACCGGGGCCTCCCCGCCCTCCTTCCTGCAGGGATTATGCCGCGACCCCTACTGCCTGGGGGGCTACCACAGCGCCTCACACCTCGGCGGCTCCAGCTGCTCCACTTGCAGCGCGCACGACCCGGCCGGGCCCAGCCTGAAGGCGGGCGGCTACCCGCTGGTGTACCCCGGGCACCCGCTGCAGCCCGCCGCGCTCTCGTCCAGCGCCGCGCAGGCCGCGCTGCCGGGCCACCCGCTCTACACCTACGGCTTCATGCTGCAGAACGAGCCGCTGCCGCACAGCTGCAACTGGGTGGCGGCCAGCGGGCCGTGCGACAAGCGCTTCGCCACCTCGGAGGAGCTGCTCAGCCACCTACGGACTCACACGGCCCTGCCGGGCGCCGAGAAACTTCTGGCCGCCTACCCCGGGGCGTCAGGCCTGGGCAGCGCCGCCGCCGCCGCCGCTGCCGCCGCCTCGTGCCACCTACACCTGCCCCCGCCCGCCGCCCCCGGCAGCCCCGGGTCGCTGTCGTTGCGGAGTCCACACACTTTGGGGCTAAGCCGGTACCACCCCTATGGCAAGAGCCACTTATCCACAGCAGGGGGCCTGGCCGTGCCGTCCCTCCCCACAGCCGGACCCTACTACTCGCCATACGCGCTGTACGGACAGAGACTAGCCTCAGCCTCCGCGCTCGGATACCAGTAACTACAGCTCTTCCTCCCGGCCCTGTCCCTGCCCGTCCCCCGCCCCTCCCCCAACCGCTGTCGCCGCTGCAACCTCCACTACTGCTCGTCCCTGCCGGGATTCCCCGCCCAGACCCTCCCCACCGGACCGTGTATTTATTTACTGTAATGTTAGCTTACAAGCTGGGAATATAAGTGCATTAACGGCCCACATGAGTCAATGATATGCAAAAAGTCTGTGTTTCCCCAAATAATAATATTAATCACACAAATAACTACATGATCCCCGCCCCTCTTCCTTTTCTTTCCTTTTTTTTTTTTTTCCTTAGGTACAGGTTTTAAATTTTTATTCCTTTTTCCTTTTTTTTTTTTTTTTTATTTTAGGGAGAGGAAGGAGAGTGGAGTACTTGGGTTCTTCTGTTTTGATTTCGCTCCCTGGGGAGTTTCTTGCATGAGTCTTAACCGATAAAACATTTCCCCCTCTCTCTTTCCCTCTTTCCCCTCATTCCCTCTTGTTTCCTTCCATTCGAGGTTCTGTTTTTTCCTTTGTACAAGTAACAGAGAGGAAACTCTTTATTTTTTGGCAACACATTTGGGGGAATGGAGGGGGCCGCCTTGGTGGCAGGAGGTCCTGAGCACTATTGAACTGGGAACTCTGCGACTCCTCCCTAGCGACCCCTCTCCTCTTAGGGTCCTGGGCCTGGGCCCTGGCCCCCCAAATTAGAGCTTTGCTCCCCTGCCTTGCTCTGAGCACGGAGAACCCTGACCCCAACAGGTTCCTCCTACAGAGGGGCCCAGATGGCCTCCGGCAGAGCCTCTCCGTCCACTTTCACCTTCCAGACCCCCTCCCGGCCCTGACGCCCCGCGGTCACACTGCCTGCTGGTGGGGCACCCGTAGGGCTCGTCTTACTCAGTTAAAAGTCCTAGAAGGCCCCGCTGGCGCTGGCGTGAAACTGCTCCTTAATTTTGCAAAGTGCTTTATAGTCATTGTTTTTTCTCGCCCTGATTGGGGCAATGACCCCTCCCCTGGCGGTAGGGGCGGGGTCGGTGATTCTCGCTAGATCCCCCCAAAGCAGACCCCAAAGCAACGTCAGCGGGCGATACAACCTTGTTAGCTCTGCTGGGGGAACGTTGGGGCGTCGGAGCACACGGATCACAGCAGCCCCCGCCCTCTCCCGCCTGACCCGGCAGAGCCCCCAAAGCTGGCCGGGGGCCTCCGCAGGCGCCCGCAGTGACTGGGGTGGAAGACCTGGCCCCGGGGTCTTCTGCCCGCACCCCTCCCGGTCTTATGCAGCAGCGCGGGGGCTGCGGGGCCTGTTCGGGATGAATAGAGCGCTCCCTTGGTAAGACTTATTTTGTTAATAAATGGAATACTTGGCTATATTCACACCGTGGTGTTTCTCTCTTGCATCACCCACCGCCCCACTTCCAAACACCTAAGCAGATGCCCTCCTTTTATTCTTGTTTAAAATACCTTATGGTTTCCTTCTGTGATTTCCGTTCAAGGACAAGTTTAATGCCTTTCCTCCAGAAAGGGGGGAGGAAACAAAACTTCTGCCAACACATTACGAATAACATAAAACCACTTTTATTTTTTTTTCCACTTGCTTATTTAGCTCCCAGCCTCACTTCAAAGGCCTTGACATTTCCTGGGGCCAGGGTGGAGGGCGTGTATGAAAGTGGATTTTGCTCCCAGCCCAGGTTCGAGGTGCGCCGGGGGCCCGAGAAGGGAAGCAGCCCCGAAGGCTCCAGCGGAGACTCGCCGCAGCGCCGTCCGGAACCCGCGGGCGGGGACGACGTGCCTTTGGCGCCACCTGGTGGCCGGAAGACGCGCGACATGCAGAGAAGCCGCAACCGGCTCCAGCCCCGACGGCACCTGTGCGCGTCCCATCCTCTAAATACAGAGGGTTTCTACTTGCTGTGTTTTTTGCGGGGAAGGGGTTCCTCTTTCCTGACCAAAAGGAAAATGCGCCTGCTTAGAAGGTTGCTTCTCAAGGCTTGGGGGCTCCCCTCAGCCAGCGCTGGGGTGTGGACCTGCTTATCGGCACCCCCAAAAATTTTTGGAACGGGGTTTGGGATTTTGCTGAGAAGGCACGGCTATTACTCAGGACCTTGAAGCCACTCTCGGTCCAGTGGAGCCGGGCTCCTAGGCCGGGCTTGTCTGTCTTCTCGACCTCCCACGACCCGCACAGGCTTCTGCATCCTCGGGCAACCGAGGGTGGGTGCTGTTTACTGGGATGTTGGCCAGGACACCTGTCCATTGCGCGAGAGACAGGCCCCGCGCGAGTGTGCGGGGCCGGAGGAGAGGACGCCCACGGGGCGCCCCAGTCCCCTACTGCCCAGTGCCGGCTGCTGCCCGCACCCTCCGGCGGTGAGAGCCGGGCACCCGCCGAGGCCCGGCCGCTTCGGCTGCGGCTGCGCTGCCCGACGCCGGGCGCGGGCTCTGCTCTGCGCGCACGCGGCCAGGACGCGCGGGCTGTCGGCCTCCTGGCTGCGCTCCCGTCCGTGGGCTCCGCGTGCCTGGGGACCTGTTGTGCTGCTCTGCTTGGCTGCTTCTGTGAGGAGCGTGCCTTAGTAGGTTGTCGGTGCTCGGCAAACTGTGTGCTTCTGAACCGTCTGTAGCCCGAGGTCAAGTGTGGGAAGGTGGGATGCGTCCCGCGCGGGTTTAGTTCTGCAGAAACCGCCAAAAGCAAAAGCGGGGGCGGTTCGGCGGCAGCTCCGCGGGAGGCCGCGCCACGTGGAGGGCGCTGGCTGGGTCCTCCTGGGGACTCAACGACGGGACTGCAGCATAAAACTGTTTGTACGCGTTTCTTTGCCCAAACCTTTGGATCTGGGCAAAATCCCTTCCTGGTCAAGAGAACATCAGGACCCCTTCACAAGGTCAGTGCAGCCGCCGTAAGACCCCGTGTGCGTGCGTGTGCGTGCGTGCGTGTGTGCGTGTGTGTGTGCGCGCATGTGCGTGTGTGTGCGCGTGTGTGTGTGCGTGCGTGTGTGCGCGGGTATGTGTGCGTGTGTGTGCGCGTGTGTGTGTATGTGTGTGTGCGTGTGTGTGCGTGTGCGCGCGCCCGGGGACTGGGAGCCTGGGCTGCTGGTGTCACCGGCATGGGAAGGGCCCGAGTCAGGGACGGGCAGGATGGGCTGGACGGTCGCCCTGAGACCGGCTCGGGGTCTTCCTGGGCAATCGGCATCACCCCATATCTCGGGGTTCGAATAGGCCCGAATCTTTAAAAGACCTGCGATGTGGCGACTCTTGCTTAATTCTTTCTTTTTCTCTGTTGTTTTGTTTGCTGTTTATTGGTATTCTCCTCCAAGTGCCCCCTTTCCTTCAGAGACCCTCCTTTCTAAAGTCCGCTAAAGCTGACGGAAATGGCTTCCTCTGCAGGGGGACCTGAACTTTCCTTTCTCACACTTCATGGCGGACCTCCCTACCTAGGGACCCAAGGCCTCCTCTTGTGGGGAAGAAAGGAAGAGACGCAATCTCCCACAACTAGCCAATTCTCCATATACCAAAAGAAACTTTTCCAGTAGCTGTTTGGCTTACACCTTAGGTTAGAGTTTGCCCCATAAAATGTTTTGGCTGCCTTTGGAGACTCAGGAGGTCGCTGTTGGGCCTGGTTGGTCACTGTTGGGCTTGGTTGGAATAGGCTGTCCCCGAGTATCATGGTGACCCCAAGGTTCAGGTAGCATAATCCAGAGTGTCTAGCTCGTACCCTGAAATGAATGCTCTCCCCGCAGTAAATTGGTGACATTCCTAAGAAATGTGGCTGTTTTAGCTAGCTGGTAGGGAGTTTGTTATGTTTAATAGCTTAGTTCCCATTAAAGTTGCCATTTTAACAGAAATGATAGTCCACCCACCAACTGCTTATTTGCATAATTAATTTATAGAGCAACTGTGTCTTTGGGGATCACCTCCACCTTCTCTTTCTCCGCCTCCTTCTCTTCCTACCTCTCCTCTCTCTCCTGATCTCGCCCGGGCACCAGAAATGGGGCCTGTGTTCCCAAAGCACCGGGAAGGGTGGAAGCCACAGAGCTGGAACTTGAGACACTGGACGTTCCTGGCTCAGGGTCATAGTTTCACACCTCTTGCCCGGTTATTTTTGTGGCCTTGTGGCAGCAGAGAGAGAAGCGGGGAGGAGGAGGAGGGGGAGGAAGAAGGGAAAGGTTCACCCTGAGATATAGGTTGGACTCAAACAAAATGGTGGGGTGTTAAGTTTTTAACTTCCCAACTATCCACCCACAAACCCTTCTCCTTAAGAAATTCATAGCCCAAGCGGGAGGTGAGGGGCCCTTCCCCATCCTTCTGCAGCCATGATTGCCTTGCCCTACCCAGCATACTGTGGCTGTGTCTCTCAATCCACGAGCTGACTCTCTCCCGATGTACGTCTGGGTTACGGTGGAATTCGTCTTGCGATAATCCTGCGGGCTCTGCACTTTATTAATCATTCTATAGGGGAAGCTGCACTCCAGTTTTCTGTTTGATTTGATTTCATTCATCCTGTCTTTTTGCAAAATAGATGGTTGAGTGCATCCGATAATGTATGGTTTAATTTGGAGCACTATGGGTTTGAATTACCATTTTCATAATGTGCTGTGCATTAATGTGTTACATCATTTATAAAGAGGAATGTGCCGGGTTTCAAACTTTCTCCTGAAAGCCAAAGTCACCTAAAGGAAACAAAGCCAAATCACTTCAACCCATCTTCTTACCTCCCTGCCAGAGAAACTCCTGCCTCCCCAAGCCCAGTTAAATCTGCCAAAGCTCATAAAACCCAACATGAGGCTTTTGTGTTCACATAATGCAGGTGGGTGTCGAGGTTTGGGGGGAGCTTGCACATGGCTGCCCGGAGCCGTCAATGGCAGTACAAAGCTCCCCTCATTATTGCATAACAACAGCTTTGCAGCCAACCCCGTTTTCGATTTTTTTTTTCCGGAGACCTCCAGTGGATGGCTCTCCTTCGACCCTAATCCCAGCACCACCACCCCCCCCATGGCTGTAATAACACCAGCTGTCTGTTACTCAAACTCTGACTGAGGAGGAAAAAGCACTGATTATCCAAATACAGTCATTAAAGGGGAAATGTGTTTTTAGGACTGTCAGAGTGATTAATGAGGGCTAGCCGTCTTTGCAAATGCACTTGTTTAGTCTAACTGGCAGCTTCTATTTTCCTATTGATTTATTGCAGCCGTTGCCGGGCCTTGGTGTGCGCAAAGTCAGGGCACTTCACAACTGAGCCCTGTTTAAACAGGAAAAGCATGCACCATTCTGTCCGGGAGGGAGGGAGCAGCCTAAAGTCTCTCCCTTCAGTTCATTCTCCAGGGGCCCAGACCAACAAAGAAGACATTAAAAACCTGCAGCCCAGAGAGGGAAGGAAACCGCCTCCCCTGGGTCGTCCCTAGTCACTCGGTTCCAAGGTCAGTGGAGACACACCGTGGCCCCGGACAAAGCCCGGCCTATTGTGACACTCAGCATGCCCACATTTTCTCTTCAGTCCTCCAAACCAGCTGTCAGCCGCTGAGTCCAAGTACAGGAAAGGCCCCCAGCAGAGGGAGAGGCCGGGGAGGGAACAGATGAGGCAAGACAAGGGAGAAAACGGGGCAAAGCAACCCCTGTAGCCCAGGGGTGGGGGTGAAGGGGGCTGGAGGGGGCTAAATTGATACAGACCAACAGCTGGTTTCAACTTTTTGTTTTCCAGTAGAGATGGGATCTCGCTATGTTGCCCAGGCTGGTCTCACACTCCTGGCCTCAAGCGATCCTCTTCCCAGAGTGCTGGGATTACAGGCATGAGCCACGGCAGCCAGCAAGTTTCAACTTTTACAAAGAGGGTGGGGTGATCTCTTTAGTCGATACTGATATCTATTTCTTTCCATGTGTACATTTTAAGTTTTGCCAAAGGATGTCTCTAATGACCAAAATAGAGAAATGACAGCTTGAGAATAGAGTCCCAAGTATTTTGGGGTTTTAGTTCCAGGTGGCGAATTATCAAAGCGAACGGAATTTATGGAATTCCTCTTAAGTGCCCGGTACAATGCTGGATGCTGTAAGATGCGGAAGAAAACTCAGACGAACTTACCGCCCGGTTGAGTCGGGCGAGACAGACATGTCGCGAGACAGGGAGCAGCACAGCCTTATACATAACTGCGTTTCTATCGATCTGGGAAGGCGCTAAACCATCCTGTGCAGACGGTGGGGAAGAGGATGGGCTATAACAAGGTGCTAATTGTGCAGATCAAATGGTCTAGCAGGAGCTGCAGGAGGGAGAGCTCGCTGGGGCTAAAGTAGGAGACCTGAGGCCCCCAGGTCCTCCTAGGCCCTTCCTCCTCTGAAGGCTAAAAGAAGGATGTGAGCCCCCGGGCCGGGAATGTTCCTTTCCAGAGCAGGCGAATGACCAGGCTTGACAAACCGACACACAACACATCTGAACCTTCTTCCGCTTACTTTCTCCCTACTCAGTCGCACCTTCCACACGGCATTCCAGGCAGGGAAACGGTTGCTATTTCTTCCTAAATGACGTACCTTTCCACTGTCCCCAAGGTGGCGGCCTACCACCAGCATTATCAACACTTCCTAAAACAAGAAAAGTTGTTCCTGGATTTGGATCGCAGATGAGCTGGGTCTCCCTTTTCCTTAAGAGAAAAGAAGTGGAACTTGCTAGAAAAGAGGAAAAGAAAGTGACCGTATTTTATAAACTTCAGGATGGAGACAAACGGTGTGAGTGCGCTTTGGTGAGCTTTAGGACTATGCTGGAAAGTCCAGAATGTCTAGTCATTACGTCTATAGTAGAAAGAGCATTGAAATGAGAGCTGGAGAACCTAGATTTTGTTCCGGTTTTAAAGCTTAATTGCTGTGTGGCTTTGAGCAAGTCACTTAGTCTCTCTGAACCTATTTTCCCATTTCTGAAATGAAGTTGTTGGGCCCGACAATCTTTAAGCCCTTTCTAACTGGAATATTCTGTGAACTTACGAAGCATTTAAAGAGTGAAGCATTACGATTGTCAGAGTTGGTTAGGATGCTCTGTCACTGCCCTCATTAACCGCAGTTCTAAAGTTCATGAATAGCAAATAAGTATCAGAACAGCAAATACGGAAGATCCAGAAAAAGAAGCTTCGTGACTTCAACTCGGTAACGGGGAGTGGGTAGCTGGTGCACAACAGAATATTGTCATGTGGAATTTTTCACCCAGAGAACTGACTCCAACAAAGTGAATCATTAAAATGGTTTTAATTCGATGAAATGCTGAGTATAGGATGATGCAGGATTTGGGGGTGCTCAAGTGGGTTCGAATTTATTTAAAATAATTTTGAGTATCTTGTGAGTTCCAACCCAGGCCTATGAAAAGAATCAGCTATTTCACGGCCTACAGCCAATTGCTCTGGGAAGATGGGACTGGCAGGAGAAGAACGAAAAGCAGATAGAAGTCAAACCACAGTGCGGGGAGCTTTTGCTCTGAGCAGGCAGTGGGCATGTCCACGGCTCTTTGGAACATAAAATAAAATGATCCTTCTGGGGTCCAATCAGAGCCAGGTTTTAGAATAGAAATAGCAATTTAGAAAATGCCACTGCATGTCCCCCAAATATCCTGTGTGCTTTTCCGGGCATGTGCACGTGCGAATATACCCGTGTGCACGTGTGCGAACGGCGTGAGTTATGTATGGGCTCCTAGTCAGTGCGTGCTGGAAACAGCGTGACCGTGCTGTCCCTTCTTACTTTTGACACCTTCAAATGCAAGTACCACCAAACACACAGAAAAAGTCAGGGCCACCCTAGGGCGTCTCGAGAAGCTTCGTTTTGTGGATGCCATGGTACAGTTAAACATTGTCATATACGCTGGACATTTAATTCTTACAACAAACCTCCAGTTCCCTTTAATAAGAAAACTGGAACGTCGAGAGGTTAAGGAAACTGCCCAAGATCTTGCAGTTTCGTAGCTGTGGCATGAGGGTTTGAATGTGGTTCTGACTGTAAAACTCTTTGCCCTTGGCCAAGCTGCTTCTGACTTTGCATCTGACATGTGCAGATGCCACAGGTAGATAGAATGAGGGGACCTGTCCGTCAGAAAGTTTCGGCTGTGCCTGCGTGTGTTGGGACTATGCTAGGCTTCATACAACTCAAGTAAAATTGGCCTTGCCGCTCCTTTCCAAGGGCTGAGATGCCGGATAGCGCAATGGGTTTGACGCTTCCAGCAGACATTCCCAGAGTGCGCACGACATCGTGGGACTACAGAGTACTGTGGTCTGCCCTACTGGGAATTCAAAAGACAGGAGGATACTGGCCTTGCCTCAAGGAGCTGACAGTCACGTAGGAGGTAGATGTGTAATCTAATTAAGATATAATGCACTAAGGGCTCTATTAATGCTGCTGCCGTCATCGGTATAGGCTAGATTGTGCTGTGGCAACAAACTGACCCCAAATCTCAGTGGCTTAACACAACAAAGGCCTTTTGTCCCCCTTACGTATGTGTCCATTGTGGATGGACGGGGATCTCTGTCAGCCAGGATTCAACCAGAAAAGCAGAAGCAGTAATGTATATTAAGACGTTTGTTTCAGCCAGGCGTGTTGGCTCACGCATGTAATCCTCACACTCTGGGAGGCCGAGGTGGGAGGATCGCCTGAGCTCAGAAGTTCGAGACCAGCCTGAGCAAGAATGAGACTCCGTCGCTACTAAAAATATAGAAATTAGCCAGGCGTCTTGGTGCATGCCTATAGTCCCAGCTACTCTGGAGGCTGAGGTAGGAAGATCGTTTGAGCCCAGGAGTGTGAGATTGAAGTGTCCTGTGATGACGCCACTGCGCTCTACCCAGGGCAAGACTGTCTCAAAAAAAAAAAGACATTTGTTTCAAGGCGTTGGCTTATGCAACTGTGGGAGCTAGCTAAACAAGCTGGAAGTCTGCAGGGCAGGCCAGCAGGAAAGGAAGATCACAGGCTGGCTGAAACCCCCTGGCATGAGCAGTTTGGAGGCTTCAAGCTCGGGGAAGGCCTGAGCCCTCTTTTGAAGGGTTTGCCTGAGTAAGTCAGCCTAACACCCCCAGATCATGCCTCTTTTGATCAACTTAAAGTCAACTGATTAGGGGCTTCAATCACATCAGCAAAACTCCTTCACAGAAGCATTCATGTTTGAATTAATTCGTGTTTGAATTAATCACTGGAGACTGGAGTTCATCTAGCCAAGTTGACGCATCAGAAAGCATCAGCTGTGCCCGTAATTCACCAGGCCCCTGACGGACAGGGAACCACCGCAGAGGAGAAGCTGGAGGATCTCGCCTGCACGATTCTGTGTTTCAGGCCGAAAATGACATCTGTCTCTTCTGTAACCTTCTGGCCGGCAGTGGCCCCACGGCTCCCCTAACTGCTAGGGTGGGACACTGCCAGGAGGAGACAAGGCCTAGAGGTGAGCCCACCCCAGGCGTGGTCTGGGCGGTTTTTACACTGCCCTGCCCGTGATCATTTTACACATGGGGAACTGTGTGATGAGATGAAGTCACCTCGGGCCACGCTGTGAATAAGGGAGATGCAAGGATTCACCTCCTCTCCCCTCCCTGTGCCCGCCTCCACCCTGCAGCCTCAGCCCTCGCCACACAGAAGCCCCTTGCGAACCCACTGAGCTCGGTTTGCCTGGAGAACGTTTACATTTGAGATTGTAGGAAACACAGGTGCCTCCAGGGATGGAATGCTCTAGCCAGACAAGGCTGGCTTCCCCAAGGTTAGGACAGAAGGCTCAGGCCTGTGAGACCATCCAAGTGCTTCATAGGACTGAGACCTCCACTTGGGGGCTTGCAACGAACCACCTGTTTGAGCGTCTGAGAGGGACCTTTGAGGCATCAGGCTCCAACAGTGCTTGCCTCCGTGAAACTTACAAAAAGCCAGAATTGATACAAAGTGATAATGACCAATGATCATGACAAACAAGAGCTGTCACAGAATGTGCTCTAAGTTCAAATGAAAAAGTCTGGGCGACAGGGACCAGACATGAGCCTTCTTCCTCCTCTAACATTTATCGAGTGCCTGCTGCGTGCCAGGCACTGCGCTTCATTCAGTCCCGGCAGTAATTCTCTGCCGCGCGTCTGCTACTGCGCATATCTTGCCTAAGGTCACAAGCCACAAGCCAGCGGTGGAGGCCAGACCCCTTACCAGGTCTACCTGATTTAGAAAAACCTATGTTCCTGCCACCAGGGCCACCCACCACGTGCTACTGTGCAGGTGGTGCCCCACGTGAGGGCATCCGGCCACGGGCACAAGGGGGGACTCCAGAGCCACCATTGAGACCTCGCTTGGGGCTGCATCAGGTTGGTCACGGTTGAGCCTTACAATGAGCAGAAGCTTGCGGAAAGCCACTTGCCCATCAGAAACAGTTCTGATGATCCTACGGCGTGTGCTAAGTGCTACTGGAGGACGGCAGAGGCACAGGACGCAGCCCTCACATGGAGCTGCTTACAGTCTAGTAGGAGAACAGTACAAGCACACGCTGACAACACAAGGTGAAGGAGGATGATGACACATGAAGGGGACCCATAGATCGCGCAAGGCGTTCAGAGCACCCTCAGAGCGGGAAGGATTCATCCGTTCACTCAGTCCCAGAGCAGGAAGGAGAGGCCTTTGAGGCCAGAGGGGCAGCCGGAGCAAGGCCCACGGTGTTGGGGACACCCCTCCACTCACACCTACCAGCGTCCGTGTCCGGGGAGCACGAAGGCAGCTGCAAGCCTAACTTAAGGCCACCCGCAGAGGTACAGCTGGCCCGCAACCCGGCCAAAGCAGGGCAGACAGCCTCGGCTCCGAGAGGTAGCATCGTTCCGGGCTGCAGCCAGAGGGAAGGTAGGCTCTGCAACACGTAGCTGGGGGCCTGGAACCGAAAAGGGTGTCACACTTGCTGGCCCGGGTCCCCTGGTCCCAGCCACCCGCCCGGGGCTCTCCTGTCCCAGGGCCCACCTTCCTGGCGCTTTTACAGCTTCAGGGTCCAGAGCACAGAGAGGGGGTCTCAGGAGCCTCTTGATGGCCACACTGACAGACGGGACTTTCACTCTCATCGCTTCTTGATACTCACCTGTCTCCCCCACCCACCCAGCCCACTCCCCGCGTTGGGAGCGCTGGACAAAGTGTTCTTAGCACCCTTCTCTGCACCCCTGTTCCTAGGCACAGCCCTCCCCCTGCCCCTCCCCCAATGCCATTCCTTCCCCAAGACGCACACACTCACGCTCCCTCTCCCTCACCTCCCTGCCCTCCCCCACCCCTTCCCCTCCATTTGTTTCAATGAACAGCCCCTTTTATCTATTCTGTAGGTACAAATGAAGCTGTCAAATTTGATCAGGCGCTTGATATGACAGGCTGTGGGAGTCAGGACCCCTTGAACAGAGTGGGCCTTGTCTGTCACAGCCTGCCTGACACTTCCCATAATGCCCAGACTGATGAGATTCTGAGTAGGGCCCAGCACATTTTCAACTCTATTTTGGGTGAAAACCCTTCTTGAAAGATCTTGAAAGGAGCTGGCAGTTCAGCCGCCCGGATGATTAATGAGGGTTGGCTCCGCTGGATGGATTTCTCCTGGTGCCAACGGCGGCCTCCCAACAGGCTAGGACGCGTTGCCGTTGACTTCCCCCGGCACTGCCCCCGCACGGCGACGGCCCCTGAGGAACCCTTCCCACCAACCCCGGGACATCCCCCCGGCCACCCCTCATGGCCACCGTGGCCACCCGTAGCCGCGTGCCTCTTCCAGTCCTCTCGCGTTCTGATGCCCGGGCAGCCCCCGCATATGGAAAAAGTTAAGCGTCGCAGCTGAGCGAGGCCCGGCTCGGGGAGCAGGGGGAGCTCTGGGAGCGAGGGGCGCCGAGGGAGGGCTGAACAGTGCAGCAGGGGACAGAGACCCAAGCTCTCCTTGAGGGTACGTCCCATGCCCCAGTGGTCAGGGTGGGCCTCGCTATTTTCTCATGCATCTCAGGAGCTCTAGGGACAGAAACCACAGGCTGCCTAAAGCCCCAAAGGGGTGAAGCATCAAAACCCCTGTTTTTTTTTTTATCTCGCAGTAGTTCTCAAAGGGGACACTGTTGACATTTGGGGCAAGACAGTTCTTCACTGGGCAGGACCCTCCTGTGTAGGATAGAAGGTCTCAAGACGTATCCTTAGTCTCAAAACGCAATGGCTTGTAACACCTGCGTAACCATGGAGACAACCCAAACCATCCCCTGCAATTCTGAATGTCCTAGTGGTGGCACCAGCCTGGGTGGAGAACCTTACTCGCCGCACACACCACGAGAGCTGTGCCCACTTCCCTGTCCCCTTCCACTCCCACCTGTTCCCCTCCGACCCACTCAGTGAGGGGACGCCTTGAGACAGGGGAGGGAGGAGGGGAGGGTGCTCTCCCCGCACCCCCAGCACTGGCTTTTCTCCTTCGCTGGAGCCTCAAACCACCCCTGCCACCAACTCGGTACCTCTCCCGCCCTGTGCTGGCTCCCCGTGCTCCCCAGCAGACCCCAGCTCACCCACCCTTAGGGAAAGAATGGTGCCCAAACTGCTTTGGGGTTTGCAAGCTCAGAATCCTTCAGGAACAGGTAGGAGGAGGGTGGTTGGGTGGGAACTTGCTATTTCTTTTTGGAACATCCATAGATTTCTTTTTCAAGCCAGGCTCTGAGGTCTAGGATACGTCTGTCCCGAGGAGAAGCAGCCGGGTCCCTGTAACAAGGGTCGTCACCCATGATCGCTTGCAGAGCGGGCTAAACACATGCCATGAGGCCAGGCCATGAGGGAGGATCCCCAAGAACCTGCTTTGCTCCCTGTTTTCTTCTCTTCCTTTCCTTCTGAAAAGAGAGAAACCCCGTAGTCCCCAGCAGCCCCAGGCCACTGGGCAAATGCCCACCCAGCTCTGAGATCAGCCAGCCCACAGCCGGGCCCAGGAGCCTCTGTTCATTCCTTCAGTGCCATGTGCTGAGCATCCACTGCGTGCCAGGCACTGGGCTAGACCCTGGGGACACAGAGGCTAGCAGTGAAAAGACATGCATGTCCTGCCGCCACGGAGCTTACGGACGAATAAGGAGACGAAAACTAAACGAATCAATATGTAATTGTAACTGTGGCAGCAGTGACGAAAGAGAAGTACAGAGTCCGTGTGGCACCTACGGAGAGGGTACAACGAGGAAGCTTCGTTTAGGACTAGGGTCAGGAAGAGCCTCCTTGGGAACATGACGTTGAAGCGGAAAGCGGCAGGCTGAGTGGGGTCGGACGGGGAAGAGGGAGGGTGTGTCGAGCTGGGGGAAGCCACACCTGAAGGTGCCTTCCCTTTCAGCTGTGCCTCCCTGGAGGGACACACACAGCTCAGTAACTCAGCTAAGTCCTGGGGCAGCCAGAAGAGGGAAGAGCCGGGAGGGGACAGGGAGCCCAGGGTGGGCCAGGCATGACCTCCATGCACCTAGGCAAGCCAGCCAGGAAAGGGGGCCGAGCTCCGCAGGACGGGATCTCCCCAGTGAGTGGCAGGGACGGCCTGGGTGACAGCTTTGAGCTTCTCCAGCTGCTGGAGCCGCAGCGTGGACAGCTGCTCACGGAGACTAAACTTCAAGTAACAATCACGCAAATCAATGTATAATTAATAAGGTTCTCGCTGGGCGTGTGAAGCTTGAGGGAAACTCAGCCTTCTCTCCTCCAGAAACAGAATTTCTTAATGAAATACAGAAGAGTGTTTTTCACTTTGGGAAACTCACAGGCCTTCGTGGGCTCCTTATTGGCTAATAAGGCCAAGCCTTTAACCCAGCCTTCAAGGCTTGCCCAGATGTCCCCAGCGTGACTTCCCGCTGCCCCACCAGAACCTCACAGCAGCCAGACACAGCTCACTGTTTCCTGGACACCCGGCTCTAGCCGTGAGCTGCGCCTTCTGCCTACAAAGCCTATCCCCCTCCCCACAAATCCATCGCTCCCATTTTCACCCAGAGCAGTTGTGGTTTCCCCTGGCTCTGACTATCTCGGCCTCTTTATTTTTATCTCCTTTCTAATTCTTCCCCATGTGAGCACCTCTCATCTCCCTGCACTGGACCATACGTTGCTTAAAGGCGAGAAGGGTATTTTATTCATCTCCATGTCACCTGTGCCCAGGACAGTGCCAGGCACATGGTGGCTTTTCGAGACACGCTTGCTGTATTCCATCCATTGAAAACGGCTAAAGGGCTAAAATATTTGTCTTTGAACTGAGGTCACCAGGTGGGCGAGAGAAGAGACCCAGGCGGTGAAACTCAAAGCAGTGACAACAGAGAGAGTGATGGCCCTGTTGTTCCGGAAGGCTTTCTGTCGCTAGTCGGCCTTCCCGGTCTGGAGCAGGAGTCACGCTGAGGGCTCTGGCTCCGGCAGCAAACCCTAGAGGCAGGGAGGACCCACTGGGGACAGGACAGTCAGTGACCTCCGTCCTCTACCAACTTGCCATAGTGGCTGAGATATGCCCTCAAGTCAGTCCTAGGAATTAAAGGACAAAGTCCTGAAGAAACACCCGTGAAAGGGTTGGAAAGAGCCGGCATGGAGGTCACAGAGGCAGCGGCTGAAGGGAACAAAACATGAGACCACTGTGGGGTGACAAGGGCTCTGACGCAGGAACGTTTCCCAGGAAAGGCAGAGCCAGGGCTGGCGCCCCAGGAGGAGCTGGCAGCCGGCAACACACACACCGAGATCCGGAGCGAGAGCGCTTCCCTGCCACAGTGCGGATTCTCCCGTAGACGCTGCACTGCCCCACGGAAGGCAGCCGCCACGGGGACGGGGACCTTGACCGTGTGCGCATTGCCGTGTCCAGGGTCCAGTCTGTGCCTGGCAGCTAACAGGCACGCAGTAGATACTTCTCGAATAAATAAATGAGTGAATAGATAAGGCCGTAGAAAGGTGATGAGAATGGACCCCAAGAAGACACCAGTCCCTCCCCTCGATTCTGCCAAGGGACCTAGAGAACCTGCCAAAATTCAGGCCCGAGTTGCTGGACGCGAAACCGGAAGGGAGTCAAGTCCCCCTTCTAGCAGGCACAGGTCCCCACCTGATCGGCCTGGGACGAGCTGGACTTTACAAACTCACCCCAGCAGCTTTTGGAAGAGGACCGAGCTCCCTGCTGTCTTTTAGAATTTCTTCGGGGAGAAAAAGAATTTTCCTGGCCATCGGGCCAGAATATAAAAACAAGGCTACATAAAACAGGCCTAGGAGGGACAGAGGAGGCCAAAAACAATATAATCCTCTCTGCCCTGTTTGTTCAAGACCTCAACGTCTTTTCCCAGCGAGGAGGAGGAGGAGCGGGGAGAGGCCTGGTGACCCTCTGCCCCCATGCCAGGACACAGGCCCTCGCGGGCAGGGAGTCAAAGAAAACTTTTCCGAGACTGATTACCAAGAGGGTAACTAGGCACACAGAGCACATGTGAACAGGCTCCTCGCTTCCAATTCGGGACTGTCAGATGGTGATTAATGACTAACAGCCACGGAGCAGCCTTGATTGCCAAGTGCCGTATTGTTAATCCTGACATTTAATGAGGCCGGACACAACTCCAGCACAATTCCACACCATCATCCGCAAATAGCACTCGACGGACTTAATTGGTTAAGTATTTGAGTGTGTGTGCGTGTGTGTGTGTGTGTGTGTGTGTGTGTGTGTGAGAGAGAGAGAGACAGAGAGAGAGAGAAATAAAGGCTAGAAGAAAGAGGCAAGATATCTGTGTGTACATTTGCCCTCGGTGGACGTCTATATTTTAATGTGTGTACCTGTGTTACCACGTGACTCAGTAGTGTATGTTGACCTACAGCATGACCTTGGCCCCCAGCAGAAACCTCTCTAATACCGGGAAACCTCCTGCCCCAGCCCTCCCCACCCCACTGCTCTGACCCTGCGGTGGCGTCTCTGACCGCCACCACCATCACCGCTGCTGTCTCCGAGGGGCAGCTGGGAACTGGCGTGTTGGTGGCGTTAAAACACGTGAAAGGAAGTTGAAAGGAGAAGTTGTCTAGAAGTGGGCCAGGATCCAGGGTTCCTGAGAAGCCACTTTTTCACTGGACTCAGATCAATGGTGCCTTGGCCCTGCCAGACCGGGCAGTTCCTCCTTTGCCAAGAGAGAGGACTATGTTACCCCCATTCCGGAACTCAACACTCTCTTAGGAGATGAACGGGCTCCATCTTATTGTTCTAGAAACAGAGTCCCAGGCAACAGGGACAGAGGGACTGGCCCAGCAAGGATTCTCTGGGTCAACGGAGCAAGGTGACAAGGGGCCCAGGAGAGGAGACGTGGGTTCCAGAAGGGCAGATCAATTAAGGAATCAGCGTTCATGGAATGCTGGCCATACCGCAGTGTCGTGGCCGGGCCCTGCAAGGACAGAAGGAGGAGGGAAGCCCATGAAACACGGGGAGCCGACCATCTAGCTGGGGAAATGACAGATGGACACAAAAAAGCAGCCTAAGCCAGGTGCGGTGGCTCACTCCTGTAATCCCAGCACTTTGGGAGGCTGAGGCAAGAGGATGGCTTGAGTCTAGGAATTCAGGACCAGCCTGGGCAACATAACAAGACCCATCTCTACAAAAAACAAGGAAAAATTAGCCAGTGTGGTGGCCCGCACCTGTAGTCCCAGTTACTCGGAAGGCTGAGGCAGGAGGATCCCTTTAGCCCAGGAGTTGGAGGCTGCAGTGAGCTGTGACCACGCCACTGTACTCCAGTCTGGGAGACGGAGCGAGACCCTGTCTTCTCCAAAAAGGAAAAAAAAAAAAAAGCAGCCTCGACAGCCAAATGCGACGGCCAAGTGAGGAGACATTAAGTGCCACCAGCCCTCAGAGGACAGGTCAACAGGGGCTGAAGTGTCCAGAAACAGCAGGGAGAGTAAAGCACCTGAAAGACGGGCAGCGCTCCGTGGAAAGGACCACAAAGGCCACCGTCCAGGGGAGGGTTTTGGAAAAATTAATTCTCACTAATTACCCCTTTCACAGCTTGTTCCTCAAAGTCTGGCCCTCGAACCTGCAGTGTCCTATCTCTCGGAAGCCTGGTAGAAACACAGGCGCTTCATAGAATCATGGTCACCAGGGACCAGACCAGGCAGGAGGGCGGGATAGGGGCAGGATGTTTAACGGATACGGAATCACGGCGGGGTAGGAGATGGGAGGAGTGAGTCCTAGGGTCCTACAGTACCGCAGGGGACTGGAGTTCCCGGTCATTTACTGCATATTTTCAAAGAGCTGGAAGAGAAGATTTTGAATGTCCCCACCACAGACAGATCATAAAGGCTTGAGTGCTGGTTATGCTAGTTACACAGATTTGATCATTATATATTGCATATGTGTGTTGAAATATCACTCTGCACCCTATAGATATGTACAGTTATTATGTGTCAATTAAATGTAGAAAAGAAATTCAGACTCTCGGGTCCCACTCCAGATCCATGACTCTAAATCTCCAATTTTTTTATTTTTTTTTAGAGACAGGGTCTTACTTTGTCACCCAGGCTGGGGTGCAGTGGCATGATCACAGGTCACTGCAGGTCAAACTCCTGGGCTAAAGCGATCCTCCTGCCTCAGCCTTCCGAGTAACCGGGACTACAGGTGCGGGCCACCACACCGGCTAATTTTTCCTTGTTTTTTGTAGAGATGGGTCTTGTTATGTTGCCCAGGCTGGTCCTGAACTCCTGGCCTCAACTGATCCTCCTGCCTTGGCCTCCCAAAGTGCTGGGATTACAGGTGTGAGCCACCGTGCCCAGCTTATGCTGCTTTTTTTTTTTTTTTTTTGAGACAGAGTCTCACCGTGTTGCCCGGGCTAGAGCAGCAACCTCAAACTCCTGGGCTCAAGCGATCCTCCTGCCTCAGCCTCCCGAGTAGCTGGGACTACAGGCATGCGCCACCATGCCCGGCTAATTTTTTTTATATATTTTTAGTTGTCCAATTAATTTCTTTCTAATTTTAGTAGAGACGGGGTCTCGCTCTTGCTCAGGCTGGTTTCGAACTCCTGAGCTCAAACAATCCGCCCACCTCGGCCTCCCAGAGAGCTAGGATTACAAGCGTGAGCCACCGCACCCGGCCTATGCTGCTTTTTTGTGTCCATTTGTCACTTCCCCAGCTAGATGGCCGGCTCTCTGTGTTTCACTGGCTTCCCTCCTCCTTCTGTCCTGCAGGGCCCGGCCACGACACTGCGGTATGGCCAGCATTCCATGAACGCTGATTTCTTGAATTGATCTGCCCTTCTGGAACCCACGTCTCCTCTCCTGGGCCCCTTGTCACCTTGCTCCGTTGGCCCAGAGAATCCTTGCTGGGCCAGTCCCTCTGTCCCTGTTGCCTGGGACTCTGTTTCTAGAACAATAAGGTGGAGCCCGTTCATCTCCTAAGAGAGTATTGAATTCTGGAACGGGGGTCATATAGTTCTTTCCTACACTTTCAGAATGGCCTACATTTCCACTTGAACAAGCTCTCTTAAGTAATCGTATGCACTTTAAAGTTTGAGAAGTGTACTCGAAAGGCCCTGGCCAAGAAGCCACACAACAAAACCAGGCCTGACCCAAGGACTCGCTGTCTAGCTGTCCCCAGACATGTGCCCACCGTGCCACCACATCGAGATGCTTCCTGAATCACCACACCTCCTCGGGAGACCAGGGCTCCCTGTATCTCCTCTGTCCCCCCGCCTGACCCCCCGTGGCCTGTGAACCACAGCGGGAACCTCTCAGAGAACGAGGCGTGGCAGGATGGCAGGACAACCTCGGTCCCAGGCCTGGCTACAGCGAGAAGGCCCAGGGTGGCATTGCGAGGCTGTGCCACCCTTGGCGCCGAAGGGCTTAAGTCATAGGCAGGGACGGGCAACTTCCCCCCCAGGGTGTCCCAGGCTCGTGTCTTTGTTCCAGTCCGGTGGTTGGAACCTCAGGGCCCCACGCTGAGGAATTCAGTTCATCAGAGGCCTCGTGTAATTACTGGTGCGGCCTCCGTGCAGGCAGACATTCCTACCCTCCCTGATTGTCCTGCTCCAGACACCCCAACCGTGGGAGGGTCGGCCTCAGAAAATAATAATTAAAAGCTAATGTTTCCTCTTGTGACTATGGGCCTAGAGGTGCCCCCGGTGTGACCCAACCTCCCAAACCCCTGTCTTGAACTGTCACCTCCCTGTGTGAGCCTCTCCCCTTGGAAACAACAAACCCTCAGGAGCTCTTCCCTCCGAGGGCCTGTTTTTTCTCCCCCTGACAAATCTGGCTCTTCCCACAGCTTCATTTATGCTCCTGGGACCTCAGTCCTATAACACTCCCCATTCTAGAAAATGTAGGAAAGAAAGTCATCTGGATGAGAGAGCCCGGGGTTACATTGGGGTCTAGCTCCCCTGCTTCCTGGGTGACCAGGGTGAAGTGCTTCACAGATCTGTGCCTCAGTTTCCTCCTTATAGAATGAGGGGATTGGTCAGAATGGAAGATCTCCAAGGTCCTCTGCAGCTGGGGCAACCTGTGATTTTTACTTCAGAGAATTCTCGTGAGAACTAAATGAAATGGGATAATGGACGTTTGAAAACACTGAAAAGATTTCAATGATACAAACACCTATGGTACTACGGAGTGTCTTTTCCTTGAATCACCCACGGGCAAATGTCCTTTCGTTTCCTGGTTCCGTTTTCCTTGCCAGATTGGGAGCGACACGAGGGCAAAGATGAGGTTTCTATTATTTTGCGTGTCGTCTCTCAGTGACTAATACCCACCGAAGCCACTCAATAATGCTGTTTACTGGGTGACCGACGGATTGCCCTCCGGGCTCTCATTCGTTTAAATGGACCCGTGGGAAGCGGAACAGAAAAGTGCTCCCCTTTGCTTCGTAGGAGGGGAAGGTAAAGAACCTCTTTTAAATACGTGTGTCTCGCTTCTCTTGAGGGAAAAAAAATAGTTTGGCCCCTAAAAATGAATTGGATTTGGAAATTCAAATGGAATTTGTAATACTGCCTTGCAAATGAGCACATACCAACATGCCCAAGGCTTAACTCCATTCCTCAAGTTCTTACGACACGTACCGTGTGCTGAATGCCAGGCTGGGCCCGATCGTGGGGGGAACACAGAAGAAATACTATAAAGTATTAAATGGTTTCAACAAACACAGCAAGACTTCGATATCAAAATAAATATTGCCCCATTCAAAATGTCACTTTGGAAGGATATTTACTTATTCTAATATGTCCCCTTGCTCAAAACTCTTTGGAACTTTTCAAAAACCCTCTTCAAAGCACATCACATTCTTTACTGAGGGTGGCACATCTTTAGGTGTTGATTTGGCAGGGGGAGAATGTCTCTTGAAGCCAACCCTGGGGAGTAAGCTGGATGCTCAGGTCAAAAATATAAATAACGTGTGTCTTATAACAAAGCCCTTAACGAGCACGTAGAATAATGCACAGCCCCCTAGTGGGGATACCTTGAAGGGTTTTTTTCACTGAGCTGCGTGCATCGGTGGTGTCTGTAAAGATCAGTCTCCTTCCCTGGTCCTGCTCCTATCTCCCCGTCCTTGTCATCTGTTCTCAACACGGCAGCCCCAGACACCTTTCCGAAACCTAAGTCAGGTGATGTCATGGACTCACTGGCTCGAAACCCTACAAAGACTCCCGGCTCACTCGGAGTAGTGGCCAAAGTCCGCAGGGTGGCTTCGAGACCCAGTTCCCTGCGCCCTCTCTGATCTCCTCTCACGCCACTGCCTCCTTCTGTCACCTTATCTGCTCAAACATACCAAGATACGCCCGCGTAGGGCCTTTGCTCTAGCTGTCCCCTGTCTGGGAACCTCTCTTCCAGACATCCACATGGCCAGCTCCCTCACTCACTTCCTTTCTGTCTTTGATCAACTCTCACCTTTTCACTGAGACTTAGTCTGCCCTTGTATTTAATATCTCTGTCAATAAGGCCTTCCCCTTGATAATGCCGTCTACTTACCACCTTCCATCTAATGACCATGCAAACACGCATCATGCTCATCCACACACGTTCACCCTCGGTTCCCGTTACTCTGTCTTCTTTTCTTCTTGCCGTGGTACTCACCATCCTCCACCATATTTATACAATGCATCTAAGTGTTATTTATAGTGTTTATTGTTGCGTATAACTCCCTGCTAGAACTAAACTCGGGAGGGCCAGTGTCTTTGTCTGTGTAATTGAATCCCAAAAGCCTAGAAGTGGCACATAGCTGGCGCTCCACGCATATGTGTTAAATTGAACTAGACGGGGTTGGATTGAATTGCATCAAATAAGTTCCAACTAATGTGAAGTATAGTTCCTGCCTTCTAGTTGCTTACAATTGGAAAGAATGAGAGACCTACACATCAAAGAGACTGCACGGTACCCAGCGATACATGACCAAGGGAACTCACAGTCGTGCTGCAGGAATCGTGGAGGGGGTGGATGCCAGCTGCACGAGGAGAAGGAGCTTGGGCTGAGCCTCCCATCTCGTCAACCAAATCTTCTCCTTGTCCCCAGCACATGCCCTGTCATTCCAGCCTCTACTCGCTCTACTCGTGTGCTCTTGCTGTCACTCTGCCTGAAGTCCTCCACCCTTCCTGCCCCCTTAACCAAACCTACCCACCCACCAACCACATCTTCTGCTTCTGTCTTCTGCACGGTGCCAAGCGCTATGCAGGTGGCGGCCCCTGATACACGTGGCACCAAGGGATTGGTTAATAGGCAGAGAAAAAAGAGGGCATTTCGGGCTAGGGAAACCTCAAAAACAGAGATACCATGGTGAGAACTGCCATGATGGGTTGTTAAAAAGATTCTACCCGTAGTTCTCAGCCTGAGCTAAGACTTGCATCATCAAAGAGCTTTTAAAAATATCTCCATGTGCGGGCCCCACACCAGACCAATTTTGTCAGAGTGGCCGGGCGCGGTGGCTCACGCCTGTGATCCTAGCACTCTGGGAGGCCAGGTGGGAGGATCACTTCAGCTCAGGAGTTTGAGACCCGTCTCAGCAAGAGCAAAACCCCATCTCTACTAAAAATAGAAAAAAATTAGCCGGGCATGGTGGCACACACCTATAGTCCCAGCTACTCAGGAGGCTGAAACAGGAGGATCACTTGAGCCCAGGAGTTTGAGGTTGCTGTGAGCTATGATGACGCCACTGCATTCTGGCTGGGGCAACTGAGTGAGACTCTGTCTCAAAAAAAAAAAGAATGTTAGAGAATGTGTCCCAGGCATGACTACGTTTAAAATCTTCCGAAATTATTCTGATGTTAAAAACAACCATAGTGTTAAAGAAAACATGAGGATAAAGAGGAAAAGGGTACGTAAGAAATTGGAAAACAGGCCTCAAATACTACAACGAATGCCTGTCCTTTGGTTCCATTTTGTCCCTATTAGTTTGTCACGGGAATTTGTCTGTGTCAGAGCCGTCTGGATGGATCGACTGTGGACAGGCGCTTCTGTCCCTGCCTAAGGTATAATGAGCAACAAGAGGCCAGGGGTGCCGTGGAGAGAGCAGACACCACCACAGCTGGGGTGTCTGTACCCACGCAATACAGAAATGTTTGGGGAAACTGGAGCACTATCTTAGGCCCCTTGAAAATGTATGTTGCAACTTCTCCCCTGCCCTGGTCGTTAGTGTTCACTTTACTCTCTCTCATCCCTGCCCATCAGAAGAGCCAAAAAGTATGTAAATTATTTTGAGGCTACTGTTTCAAAAATTCCTGGCTAATTCCCCACACCCCTCCTCCTATGAAACTGAGCAGGAATTGGACCTCCTGTCTCTGAAACATAACCAGGCTCAAGTGCATTGAAGAGTAGGTAAGAAACTTGAAGAGAGAAAGAGAGAGAGAGAGAGAGAGAGAGACAGCCTTCTCCTGGTCTAGTCTGTAGATGTCCTCTAAAGTCTAAACCATCACCTCTTCCCCTCGGGTCCCTCCTTCCTCTGCGTACAAAACTCAAAGAAACAGACCAAACAGCCAAGCTGTACTCTCTGTGAGCTGATTTCAGGGGCACCTGTGCAGACCAGGCCTCCGGTCCCACCCCACGGACAGCACCTCTCACACCCAAAACACTGCCCTTCACCAAGTGCCACAGCTAGAGACGAGGCTGAAAAAACCCGTCCCTCTGGGAAAGGAAACGGGACTTAAATTCAGAGTGAGACGTAAAGGACGGAGGGGAAAACTTTTCCTGGGAGCAAGATCTGCTTATTTGGGAACGCAGTGTGGGGGGTGGGAGGGGTAGGGAAAGAAACATAAAGGGAAATATGTTGGCACTCAGTGGGGGAAGGAGGGGGAGAGGGGTGTGCCAGGGGATGAGGGGGTGGGTGTGGACAGACGGGGCTGGAGCGCTCACAACAGACAAACTTCGCTGCTTCCACAGCCTGCCGAGAACCAGCCCTGCATCCCAGAGGGGTCACAGCCGAGGTCCCCCCTCTGGAGGCCACTACCTTCCACTCTCTCGCTCCCCAGCCTCTGTGCACGAACCACTGGCCACCAGGCTCTGGCCAACCTATAGCCGGTCCACGCTGACAACGTCCCCCTGGAAAAGCCACGGGAAGAGGAACCCAGCACGCAGCAGCAGCGAGGCGCATATATACCAAGAGGTAACTCTAAACTGTGAGCCGGGCCAGGGGAGGAGGGGAAGAGCGGAGGGGGGATGAGGTTTTTCCACTTCCATTCGCAACTGTCAGGCGGGTGATTAATGACCAACAGGTTTGGAATCGCCTTTATTGCCAGATCAGTATTGTTGCCCGTGACAGCTAATGAGGTTGGACAGGCTTCTCCACACTGAGCTGTATGGGGCCCCGCTCCCTCCCCTGCAGAGCTCACAAGCTGGGCCAGCTTTGTGCACAGGAATGTTCAAGCCCCAGGCCCCTCTCCCCCAACTTCTTCCAACACCACCTTCCCCCAACTCCCTGAACCACCATCTCACCCCAGAACCCTGCCGGTCCACACAGCAAGCTGGGGAGCAGGGCCTCGGAGCCCAGCCTATCCGAGATGCCATCTGTTACACCCACAGCCCCAAAGGCCAGCTGCCCACCCCCCTGGAGCTTGAGCAGTGGGCCCGCAAGGAAGGAAAAGCAACAAAAACAAAAGCAAACATCACAGCCCTTGGGTTTAAGACAAGGGAAGACTCTTCCAAGTGCTTGCTCTGGACGGTCCAACCGGCAACCTTAACGAGCCCTTCCATACTCAGCTGTAAAGTTCGAGAAGTATTTTACACACTCACCACTTCAATCCGGCAAATGTGTTAACAGGGTGAGGATGGAGGAGTGAGTGGTTCAATAACAGTTAATAACGATTTTTAACCAACTACCTTAAGCCTAGGTACACAAAGCCAGGTTTCAGTGCAGAAATCAACCCGGTCCTAGGTCTAAGGGTAAGGAAATACTGGCTTTGTTTTCTGCTCTCTTACAAATAATATTTACCTTTGTGCTAGTTCACATCTTGATACGGTTAAGCACGTGTTTGCCTGTGGTTTAATATTTGAAGGAGTCGGAGCAAGGTAATAAGCAAATACGCTTAAAAGGCCCAGAAAGTCCCCCTCAGCTTAAAAATCTATTACTTTTCAGTGTGATATAAATGTATTTTGCTTCTGCTCAGAGCAATTTCCTAGTTTACTCTTATTAAACCAGGAGACGGCTTAGCAGAGTTCTTGATTTATGAAACACATATTAGATTCATTAAAACCTTAAAAGATTTAATACATTTTATCAGGACATTAAATCTGCGCAGGCTTTTTAAATCAAATACCTGCCATATTTCATCCCCACACCCTGCACGCTTACTTAAGAACACTAAAATGTGGACTGACAAACGTTACGGGTGTTTCGGCCGATTCCTAAGTGGCATTAAAGTCCTCCCCTGCACGATTTACGGCCCGGCCTCTCCCCAAGTCTGATTTTCCAAAGAACAGGTGACTCCCCTCTTTGGAATTAGGTTCAGTAGGATGAACCGAGATCTATATTGCTCACACATACACACACACGCAAATGTTTCTACCTCTCCCATCCTACTGCTGTGGTTCTATTCTCGTGGGTTCTCTAGGACCCCACCCAGCACCCACCCCCACCCCTCAACCCCCTGCCCCGATCTTCTGTCTTCCTCTAGAGCTCCTCCTGGCCTCTGTTCCCGTCCACGCTCACCGCGTCTCCCTCCATCCTCTGCTTCCCAGACTCTCCTAGCCCGTATGGTGCTGCCTCCGTACAACATCTGCCACACCTGGGGGGCCTGGAAACGCTCGCCCTCTTGTTCTGAATTCCTTCCTTTTTAAGTCTATCTACACACAGTGGTTCTCAGCTGGGGGCGATTTTGTCACACACACACACACATCAGGAACATTTGGCAACGTCTGGTTGTCACAACTGGGGGAGGGGTTGCTACTGGCATCTAGGGATAGAGGCCAGAGAAGCTGCTAAACATCTGCTAATGCACAGGACAGCCCCGACCCCCACACTGGAAAGGAAGGAAGGGAGGGAAGAAGGAAGGAAGGAGGGAAGGGAGGGAGGAAGGAAGGGAGGGAGGAAGGAAGGAAGGGAGGGAGGAAGGAATGAAGGAAGGAAGGGAAGAAGGAAGGGAGGGAGGGAGGAAGGAAGGAAGGAAAGAAGGAAGGAAGGAAGGGAAGAAGGAAGGAAGGGAGGGAAGAAGGAAGGAAGGGAGGGAAGAAGGAAGGAAGAAAGGGAAGAAGGAAGGAAGAAAGGGAGGAAGAGAGGGAGGGAGGGATTATCCAGCCTACAATGTCAACAGGGCCGAGGTTGAGAAACCCTGCTGTAGAACCTTGACAGGGATAAGTGGTCTCTTCCACCCTTGTTAAATCGCTTTTATGACTAAGAATTGTGGCTTATAGTGAATAGTTGTTTCAATAAATGTTTATTAAATTGAACAAAATTTCTGTCCTGATACATTGACATTTTCCCAATTCACAAATATAGAAGGAAAAAATAGTAGATTTACAATCAGATGATCTGCCCATGACCTTGAGGAACTGGCATAATCTTCTAACTTGCCCGTTCTTATCTGCAAAGTTGGGCTATGGTGATACTCATGGACTATTATGAGGATCAAATGAACTGATGTAACTGAAAGTACTTATATATGCTCTGGTCTAAAGGATCATGTGACGTTTATCATTTCATTCAACAAGCACTACCCGAGGGCCTATTATATGCCAGGACTATGTTAGACCCTCGGAGGGTGGGAGGGCACAGAGATGAGGAAGACAAAGCTCCTGCCCTGAGCAGCTCACAGCCTTGTGAGAAGCACTGATGAAAAACCAGAGTATTTCAGTGTTACAATTCACCGAAATGAGTGCTATATGAGGAGAATGCACAGAATGCTGTGGGAACAGGCAGGAAGCATTTAGACGGGTCTAGAAAGATGAGTAAGAGTTAGTTTAGCAAAAAACAAAAGCAGCAGAATAATATCATAAAAGCTGCAGGTGTAGGAAGGGATCATATCACTAAAGATCTTCTGTGACGATCTAGGAGTATCTGAACTCTTTTTCTGTGGGAAACCCATTAGTGCACTTTTAAGCAGAAAAGGTACACATCGAAGATCACACGGGGCACAGTGTGGGCGACGCACTGATTTAAGGCTAAAGGGAAAGGCGGAGGAGAGGAGGTGGCAGCTTCAGATCACTGCAATATCCAAGTGAGGAGTGATAAGGCCCTGAACGGTCTCAGAGGAAGGCACAGGGTCAAGGCGTGGTTGGAAGGGACGGGGCAGCTTACGAGGTTGAGTGTCTGGCGTGGCTGGCTGAGCGAACGGTGACGCCTTCCGTAGGAGAAGTTCTTTGGAGGGGAACTATAGGTTCAGTTGTAGACATGATTCATTTGTCCCCATCCAAAATCCAAACAAATGGTGCTCTAGGCTGTAGCTCATGGCTATCGATACGCACTTGGGAGCATCACCAGCCACCGCATAATTAGAATACTGAGAACACGAGAGGCCTTCCGGAAAGGGACGGCAGAGAAAGAGGAACAGTAGATCAAGGACAGAGCTCTGAGGAACAGTTGAGGGTGACTCACAGTGGAGTTTAGAAAAAGGAACATTTGGAAGCGCGCTGGGACAGGTGCCCTCAGCAGGGTGCACAGGGCCGCGTGGCGCCCTCAAAAAAAAAAATAAAAAACTAAAAGAGAACATTCGGACAAGCGGAGGAAAACCAGGAGGGAGCAAGTCATTGACAGAGGCCAAGGGTGGAGAAGTCTGAGCTTTTGAGGGTCCATCAGCAGCAACAAGTGCATCAGAGAAAGGGACCAATGAACTAAAAACCAAGGGACCGGAAAGTGAGGAGGTAATGACAACCACTGCAGGCTACTTTCTCAAGAAACTGTGCTCAGAAGGAAGAAGACAAATCAGGTAAGAACTAGAAGCCACACAGGATCAACAGAGAGGCTTAGAGGGAGGGCGTGGAGAGACTTCTACAAGATTACAGGCTGAGGCTAAAGAACTGGTACAAAGAGGAGATAATTGAATGCTCCGGGTCCCTGTGGAGAGAGGAGGGATGAGATTAAGAATTCAGGAGGAAAAAGAATGGCCTAGAATGGACATGGGTCACCTTATCCGCTGAGACTCACATACCAAGTACATAAGGTATCTCTCTGTCTACGGCAAAAGGAGTCTAGCAATGATATAGAGAGAGCTATGTGATAAATATACGGAGATAAAATTCCACACAATCTTTTTAAAAACTTCCTAATGTTATTAAAAATTCAGAGTTGGAGTATTAGAAATGGCAAAAGGAAGGTC
The DNA here is from genome assembly GCF_000956105.1 of Propithecus coquereli. Lineage (NCBI taxonomy): Eukaryota > Metazoa > Chordata > Mammalia > Primates > Indriidae > Propithecus > Propithecus coquereli. The sequence continues at coordinate 1,293,824 of NW_012149163.1, read as the reverse complement.
ATCCCAGGCGAAACAGGCCAAGCCAACTGCAAAGTGCTAAGCCTGCCGGCACAGAATCCCCGGGTAGCAGACTCGTCATCACCCCCAAAGCACTGGGGACCTTGGCCAAGTCTCCTTTCTGGAGATCCTCTCCTTGGCCTTCTGCTTCTTTATGAGTAAAATAAATGTGTTGGATTAAAATCACAGCCAATAACCTATCTGTCCATCAACAGATGAATGGATAAACAAATTGTATAGCCGTACGATGAAATACTACACAGCAATAAAAAGGAATGAACTATTGATATACTCAACATGGATGAATCTCAAAATATTATTCTAGAAAAAAAACCCAGACACCCCTCCCTCCCCAAAAAGAGTACATACTGTATGATTCCATTTATATAAATTCTATAAAATGCAAAGGAATCTAGAGTGACAAAAGCAGATCAGGGGTTTGGGGGGAAAAGGGGACAGCATGTCCCAGAGACGGACAGGAGAGAAAGATTACAAAGAGGCATGAGGAAATTTGGCGGCATGATGCAAGCGTTCATTATCTTGATTGTGATGATGGTTTCATAGGTATATACATGTTGAAACTCAAATTGTATACTTCATATACAGTTTATTATGTGTCAGTTATATCTCAATTAAGCTGTAAAAATACATAGTCACAAAATGACCTTTAGGTGACTTCCCACTGACTTCCAATTTAATTTCTTTCATGATGATTCTTTGATCTCTTTATTCAACTCTCTTAAAGAAACATCATTAGCCCCAAGCAAATATGCTTTTGTTCTTGGAAGGCACAAATCCTGGTTTTTCCAATTGGTAAAAAAAAGAGAAGAAAGTTCTAAGTAAGCCTCTTAATAATTAAAGATATAGTTCTTCACTCTTCTTCCCCTAAATTCACCAAAATCTTACTGGGATCAAACATCCTGAAAGATTACCTCTATTCTCTGTTTAAGAGCCTAAAGTAAAAAAGAAAAAAAAATCTAAATCAAACAAAAACTTTTGCCAACAACTTCCACTCTTGTGATATAAAAGAACTGAAGCCAAAGATGTTTAAAGTTGCCCAGTTCCTTTGGGGTTAACCTAGTTATTAATAAAAAGGGGCTCTAGTGATGAAGGAAGGAGGTCTCTTCTCTGCTTGGAGTGGTACCTCACTAACAATTAGCTTGATAAGAGGACCGAACAAACAGCAATCCAGAGATAGGAAGATGTGGATTACTGAGGGAGAGTATTTTTTATCCTACTTCAACCTATAACTGCAAAATGAACTGGCCCAATTTAAAGTTTCACAATTTCTGACCACAGGTCTACATTCCTAAAAGGTTACATGTGAAATAAATGTGGGGTGTGTGTGTGTGTGTGTGTGCGCGTGTGTGTGTGTTTAATTGAATTATTTCTTAATTCATTTACTGTAATAAAGAAATATACTTGGGATGATTCAAATTCTGCCTTTGCAATTTACTGGCATTGTGATCTTAGGCAATCCCTTTATTTCTCGAAACTTCAACTTCCTCCTCTACAATGGAGTTAAACTCACGGGGCTGACCCGAAGGTTACATAAACAAGAAAGTGTAAGGCATTGGGCCTGATACATAGACAGTACTCAGTAACGCCTTATGAAATCTGTATTGTAAATATCTCTTGAGATATAATTTCAGGAGCCCTTATCTCTTCTTCTGACAAGCCTCCATTTGGTTATTACTCAATATCACGTCATTTTAAACTTATCCTTCTCTCACCCTGTGTCACGTTAATAACCTGAACCCACAAACAGGTAAGAACACATTAAGGGAATTTGCTATTTAAAACAGCAACAGCTAACAGTGAACACTTAAAATGTGCCAAACCTTGTGTGTAGTTTTCTTGATCTGTTATTTAATCCTCACAACAGTCCTGTAAGGTTCATACTATTTTTACCTCCATTTTACAGATTAAGAAACTGAGGCACAGATAGAATTGTTTTCCTAAGGTTACAGGGTTAATAAGACGCAGGGGCTGTGATTTGAACCTAGGCAATCTGACTATGGGATATCTGAGCTTAACCACTACTCTATACTGCAATATTTTCAAAAAAATGAACTTTTACACACTATTGTTAAACAAATCACCACAGACTTACCTGCTTGGTAACTTTGGATTCTTAGTCATAAAAATCACAGATCTCTTAAGAAAAGAATTTTCTGGCCGGGCGCAGTGGCTCACGCCTGTAATCCTAGCTCTCTGGGAGGCTGAGGCAGGCGGATTGTTTGAGCTCAGGAGTTCGAAACCAGCCTGA
>NW_012149163.1:1286534-1289173 GCF_000956105.1 Propithecus coquereli | reverse complement strand
GCAGAGTGCCCAAGTGTGTGGGAGGGAGTGTGGCTTCAGTCTTGTTCAGAGTCTGTTCCGTTTGGGGCCAAAGGAATAACTGGGAAGGTGGATGAGAGGCCAGAGAAACCTACGTTGGAACTCTACTCGCATGCTGCCTCTGTCACTCCAGCGTCTGAAAGGAGTAAATAATGGTTTCCTTTGAAACGGCAGGCAATTAGGACAGGGAGGCTCTGACCAGAATTACATAGCCACAACTGCCTGTCATTTGACATCCTCTGTAATTTGGGCCAACGTACCGCAGCTGCCTGTCTTCCCCACTGCTACTGTGAGAGGCTCCAGTGACAGCACATTCGTGTTCACAGGAAGGGAAGGCTGTGTTCTGAACCCTGCCCAACTGGCGCTGCTTCTCCTTTGGGCAATGGCTCTATCTGGAGCCATTGCCTCTTCAATGCAGTGGAGGATGTAATTCCACAATTATAGAACGGGAATGTTGACTGAGAACATGGATGAAGTGCGTTGTAAATCTAGCCTTGTGTTCATCCTATACCAGGCTGGATATGAGTCACTTTCAGGGAACTCAGCTTGGTGAGGTGCTCTGGCCGTGGTAGCTTTTCCTCTGCACACTGGACCACACACGTTTTCCTGTATCTTTTCCCTAGGATAAAGGCTCGCTGATGGCTCAGTTGGGAGCAATTGTGGCAGTGGCTTCCAGTTTCTTTTGTGCATCTCTCTTCTCAGCTGTGCACAAGATAGAAGAGGGACATATTGGGGTGTATTACAGGTAAGGCAGAGACAGGTAGAAACTTGCAACTTCCCGCTAAATGACTCCCTTTCCCTCTGGCAGTCTTGGTTCCACACTAGGAACCTTTTGTAGGTTGCCTCTACAAAAGCCAGCTGAGTCCCAGTTCTTGATGACAATTTGAAAAGATAACCTATTCCGCTAATTTGGGATACTCTTTTCAGATGAACAATTCAGGAAAAATGAAAGAGCCTGCAGATTGATTTATGGCAATCAAGGCAAGTCTTATGACAGAGGTTCCTACAATAAAGTAGCTCATTATATCAGTTTATTTTATTGCTTGTTTTTTTAAAAAAAATTCTTTGACTTCATAGTATAAAGCAAAAGAGCACTTGTAAATCTTGGGTTGCTTTCCTTTTAGTAACCTCTATGACCATGTTTTTTGCTTTAAGTCTTTATGAATCCCTTCTTATATGTGCCCTATGACGCTTACCTCTGGATTGCTGAAAACAAGTTCTAAAACTCTCATTGAGTTTCCCCTCTATTTCTCCCTACCATCTCCTTCTGTGTTCTTGAAAAAGGCTTTTGTCATTTACATACAACTTGATTAGAAAGGTAACCGTACTGCCAAATATATGTATATATTTTTTTAAATGACTTATATACTTAAAATTATTCTGGCAGGTCATGTCACTGGACTCCAACATTAGTACAGTTAATTGATGACCATATTCTGTATTTAACTGCCCTAATGCATTGCCACAAGCTCAACAGACATGACAAGTAAAACAAATTTCCTCTCTTTTCTAAGTACAGTCAGAGATTCTGCTGTCTTTATGCCACTTAGCCTGCGTGCCTATTTTTCCCATTGCCAAAGCATAAATAATGGTTTATGTTTTACCATCAGCCTTCCTAGAATATTAAGGTCGAGCCGAGAGGACGAAAGGGATCTGCGGACATGGCCCTGGCACATGTCACTCTCTATTAAATGTTTATAGGGCCGAAAAGAAAGTTGGCCCACATGGTATTGATGGAATAGATCCCTGTTGCTAAGCCGAACCTGCCCCTCTCTCCCTCCTCTGCAGAGGTGGTGCCCTGCTGACGTCAACCAGCGGCCCTGGTTTCCATCTCATGCTCCCTTTCATCACGTCATATAAGTCTGTGCAGGTAAACTTGGCTGTGTGCTATGGTTGGATGACTGCAAATTTGGGCTATTGACTTGTGCATTATTTGAAATTACGTAGCCTTTTTGGATGAGTAAAATGCGTTTTCAGAGAATGATTTAAGGATACGTGTACGTGTGTATACACACACATGTACACACACGCATAAAAGCCAGAGAAGACTCTCTTCCGAATGTATAGAAGGAAAAGGTGGGTGTGTGTGTGTGTGTGTGTGTGTTTTAAATCACAGGCTACCATGACAAATGTAAAAAAAAATGGTAATTTTGCTGATCCTTATTTGAACTTCAGAAATGAGACTATAATTTTTATGGGGGTGGGGGAGTTGAACTGTGTATGGTGAAGTGACATCTAAAATAGGAGTGGGATCGCTTGTGACAAAGCTAAAGCCCGACTAAGTTAGACAGAGATGGCCATCTCTGAAGTATCTCTAGCTAAGAAGAAGAAGATTTTCAGAATGACCTTTAAACTAACCCTGTAAGTTTCTTCTGCTATTTACCATGCTTTATGGCTTTCAAAGTGCATTCAGGTACATTGTCTCATTTGAGTCTCAGTAATCCTGAGACTGAGCAAAGCAGGTGTTACCGTCTGAGACGCGTTAAATAAGGAACCTGCTGTTGCAAAACCAGTACAGTGCACTCGTGTTCATAGTTTCACTTTCCACTGATTCCGTAACCTGTGGTTAACCACAGTCTGAAAATAGGTGAGTACGGTACAGTAAGATGTTTTGAGAGAGA
>NW_012149163.1:1283844-1286484 GCF_000956105.1 Propithecus coquereli | reverse complement strand
AATCCCAAGCAGCCGTGCCTGGAAAACCTACCCTTTCCTTTTCCTGAGTCCTAAATCAGCTTACCATCAGCTTGCCATCTGCCCTGTGTAAAAGTTTTTCATTTACTGAAGGCTATAATTAAGTATACCCTGCAAACAAAATAACTTCAGTGACTGAATTAGAAATGCCCCAATGTAATGCTGCTGTACCATACAGCTTGAGGACAGCGCGAAGCCCTCCACTAGGAGACACAAAGTCTGGATTCCGGTCCTGGTCCCACTATGTCTTCAGTCTGTGTTTACTGAGCACCTAAGCCCCGAGGGTGCTGAAAGAAATACAGTCCCTGCCCTTCAGGAACGTACAGTCCACCCAGGGAGACGATGATGTGCACAGACCCCGGGGCACTCTGGCAGACGTTACAAAGGCAGTAAACTCAAGACATTAAGGAAATGCAAAGGAAGCTTTCTTGGACTGTTTTTACCCTCCCACCTCACTGAATTTCTTAGATTCTGTTCATTAAATTGGAATGATAATTCCTTGTTAATCTACTTTACGATGTTGTGGAGATCTCAAAGGATAAAGCTCCCAGCAAAGTTTTATTCAAAGTAGGTATTGCGACATAATGGTGCTAATCTGCACCTTTAAAAGATTGTTTCATTCAGCTGTTCTACAGGAAAGAGAACGGTTGCAACGCGCTAGTACCTGCGCAGGTGGGAAAAAGAGGTTTGGGCTAATGTAGCAGTGTCCGAAGTCAACACCTTGGAAGAGGATACCCCCGGGAGTCCTGTCGCTCACTCTCCGGGAGCCCCCCACGTCCCCGCCCTTATCGGCAGCCCCATCCCGCGGTCAGAACCGCCCGGACGGAGCCGCGAGCGATCCCTGGCGGTCACTGGCGGACTCTGAGCTCTCGCGCGCGAGAGGCGGGGCGGTGGGAGAAGGGGGTGTGGTCTTCTCGCGTGAACTGATGGCGTCATCGAGGCGACGGCCCGGAAGGAAGTAGCGTGCTGAGGGGTGTGGCGGTTTCTGCAGTTGCACTGGGGTTCGGACGAGTACGGAGCGCCCGGAGGGACAGCCTGGTACGCGGCCCCCGCCCCTTGGAGCGCGCGCCGGGCCTCGTTGCGGCTCCCGGCTGGGGCTGACCCGCCGTCCTCCAGAGTCCCTGTCCCGGCAGCCCCTCTCCCTCAGCCGGCCCACTCTTGCAGTGAGGAGGGAACCCCTTTCTGTCCAGTTCCCTCCCCGCGAGCCCCAGGCGGGACCGAGCGGAGGCTCCCAGAGCTCCAGCCCCGACCCAGGGCCCTTGGCCCTCCCTCGGAGGAGGGCGGGGAGGGGGCGCGGGGCGGGGCGGGGTGACCACGGGGAGGACAGGGTATTTGCGGAAAGGACGCAACTGCAGATCGGTAGCTGGAGGCCGCCGCGGTAAACATAAGCGCCTCGTAGATAACCGCGCCCGAGTTATGTTCGACCCGGAAGGCAGAACCCACGCCCTGCGCTGATGGGGCCAAGCACGCCCGACTAAACGTTGCTGTCAGTCACCGTAGTTTCTCCAGATCATTCAGTGTTCAGGACGTAGCTTCTAGATGCCAACTCTTTTGCGTCCTGGTGCTTGAACGCAGTAGGACCCACGAGGACCCCCAGCGTCCCCCAGTCTGGGGCACTCCCTTTCTCCTCCAACCACGGGCTTGGGGGTCTGTCAGGTGCAGAGTGCCCAAGTGTGTGGGAGGGAGTGTGGCTTCAGTCTTGTTCAGAGTCTGTTCCGTTTGGGGCCAAAGGAATAACTGGGAAGGTGGATGAGAGGCCAGAGAAACCTACGTTGGAACTCTACTCGCATGCTGCCTCTGTCACTCCAGCGTCTGAAAGGAGTAAATAATGGTTTCCTTTGAAACGGCAGGCAATTAGGACAGGGAGGCTCTGACCAGAATTACATAGCCACAACTGCCTGTCATTTGACATCCTCTGTAATTTGGGCCAACGTACCGCAGCTGCCTGTCTTCCCCACTGCTACTGTGAGAGGCTCCAGTGACAGCACATTCGTGTACACAGGAAGGGAAGGCTGTGTTCTGAACCCTGCCCAACTGGCGCTGCTTCTCCTTTGGGCAATGGCTCTATCTGGAGCCATTGCCTCTTCAATGCAGTGGAGGATGTAATTCCACAATTATAGAACGGGAATGTTGACTGAGAACATGGATGAAGTGCGTTGTAAATCTAGCCTTGTGTTCATCCTATACCAGGCTGGATATGAGTCACTTTCAGGGAACTCAGCTTGGTGAGGTGCTCTGGCCGTGGTAGCTTTTCCTCTGCACACTGGACCACACACGTTTTCCTGTATCTTTTCCCTAGGATAAAGGCTCGCTGATGGCTCAGTTGGGAGCAGTTGTGGCAGTGGCTTCCAGTTTCTTTTGTGCATCTCTCTTCTCAGCTGTGCACAAGATAGAAGAGGGACATATTGGGGTGTATTACAGGTAAGGCAGAGACAGGTAGAAACTTGCAACTTCCCGCTAAATGACTCCCTTTCCCTCTGGCAGTCTTGGTTCCACACTAGGAACCTTTTGTAGGTTGCCTCTACAAAAGCCAGCTGAGTCCCAGTTCTTGATGACAATTTGAAAAGATAACCTATTCCGCTAATTTGGGATACTCTTTTCAGATGAACAATTCAGGAAAAA
>NW_012149163.1:1273997-1280799 GCF_000956105.1 Propithecus coquereli | reverse complement strand
GATGGGATCTATGTGAGTCTGCTCAGACTGCCCTAACGGAATACTGGGAAACTGAAACAGCAGATACTTATTTTGTCACCATTCTGGATTCCCAAAGTCCCAGATCAAGGTGCCAGCAGGCGTAGTTTCTGGTGAGACCTTTCTTCCTAGCTTGCAGATGACCACATTCTTGTCGCGTCATCACGTGGCTTTTCTTCTGTTTGTGCAAGAAGAGAGAAAAAGATGTCTGGTGGACACCAGTCCTGTTAACCTTAATTAACTTCTTAACAGCCTTGTCTCCACTACCGTCACATTGCAGGTTAGGGCTTCAACATAGGAAGTGGGGGGCAGGGGTACACGATTCAGTCCATAACAGGAACTACTGGGGAAATTTGAATAAGGACTGGGTATTAGATAAAGTTAAGGAGTTTTGCTAATTTTCTTAAGTTTGGAAATGATATGATTATGTAGGAGAATGTGATTATTGTTAGGCAGTGCTGGCTAAAGTGTTAAGGAGTAAAGTATCATACTACAACTTACTTTGAAATGTTCAACAAAAAAAGATCAATAAATAAGGTAGAATGTCGTCAATGTTGAATTTAAGTGCTGGTATATGGGTGTCAGTTGTACTATTCTTTCAGCCTTTCTGTATGTTTGAAATTCTTTGTATGATATTTGAGGGCAAAGGGAATGCTTAACTAAAGTGACGGTGACAACAGTGTGAGAAATATTGACTGCAGAATTCCACAGTGGCCTTGTAAGTTCTGAAAACTTCTTGACCTTCTTTAAAGGTCTTTTCCCTGCAATTGATTGCATTGCTGATTCAAAAGATATGAACTACTCTTTTCATACTGACACCCCAAAAGTCTCACTTGTGTCTTTGTGGAGGTATTTTTAGGCAGTGTGATTTCTTGGGAGATTACGTTATTGCTGTAAGCTCTAAAGATCTCCTACTTGAAGATCCAAGATGCCTTCCAACCTCCTGTGAACTCTTTCAGGAGACTACACCATATTCCAGAGCTTCTAGTGACTTCTTTGTCCATTTTCCCTCCAACAGTGGTGGTGTGATGATCTACTTTGACAGAATTGAAGTGGTGAACTTCCTGGTTCCAAACGCAGGTAGGTCTTCCAGTTTTTTTCTCACCCAGCATACCACCCCCGGATCTGTCGTGGCACCTCAGCAACGGAGACCTGCTTTGTCTGAGAAAGTTTTGAGTCTTGCCCTTTCTCATGCTGAACCCTCCCCTTCCTTCCCAGTGTATGATATAGTGAAGAACTATACTGCCGACTATGACAAGGCCCTCATCTTCAACAAGATCCACCACGAACTGAACCAGTTCTGCAGTGTACATACGCTTCAGGAGGTCTACATTGAGCTGTTCGGTAAGAAAGTCTGTCCTGATCATGCCGTGCTGAGCAGCCTACTTCTCCCCACTGCCTGATTCTGAGCAACCCACAGGGTAGGGTGGGGACTTCTGGACAGAATCTGGTGCTCAGAACTGGTCACAGAGGGAGTCGCTGGCAAACGTTGATGACAATGGAACAAGATCCTTAGAGTGATTGAGCTTTGGCCACAAAAATAATAGTGGAATAGAGTATCACTTCTGGCCTGAATCAGGGGACTGGAATGGAAATCTGTTCCCACTGTCCCTGAAACATCATTCTATAATGAAGACAAGGGCAGTTGTAGAAAAACCTTAGAGATTGTCCAACCCAACATCCTCATTTTAAGATAAGGGTCCTGCAGCCCAAAGTGAGAAGGCCACAGAGCTAGTCACTAGCTGATGGCAGAGCCGAAGCTGGGACTTTCGTCTCCTGACTCTTATTTCAGTACTGTTTTCACCACTCCACACAGAACGGAGGGCACCCAGTGTGGGTGATGAGAAGGGTATGGTTTCCAGATAAGTCTAGAAGCGAGATGAGAACCATAGCTCCTAACAGTTCCTAGAACCTTTGTGATTTTTTTTTTTACCCTGTACCTGTAGAGATAAATAGGAAAATGTTTTAAACAAAACGGATCCGTGTGCTTAAGTACATACCTTTCGTCCGTTTCACCTGGGCAGAGTAAACGCAGCCTGACTTCAGTGGCAAAGGAAGGAAACATTGCAGTAATTGTTACAACTCTTTTGTGGTAAAATATTCTGTTTAAACTTGCTGCTAGAAATTTTCTAGTAGCTAATGCTAAAAGTAAATTAATTTTTCAACCAATAATACGGCTATTCTTTTTTTTTTTTTTTTTTTTTTTTTGAGACAGAGTCTCACTGTGTTGCCCGGGCTAGAGTGCCGTGGTGTCATCCTAGTTCACAGCAACCTCAAACTCCTGGGCTCAAGCGATCCTCCTGCCTCAGCCTCCCGAGTAGCTGGGACTACAGACATGTGCCACCATGCCCGGCTAATTTTTTCTATATATTTTTAGTTGTCCAATTAATTTCTTTCTAATTTATAGTAGAGACGGGGTCTCGCTCTTGCTCAGGCTGGTTTCGAACTCCTGAGCTCAAACAATCCGCCTGCCTCGGCCTCCCAGAGAGCTAGGATTACAGGCGTGAGCCACCGCGCCCGGCCTAATATGGCTATTCTTGATACTAGGACTAGACAGTGATTTTTCCCAGGAATCTTCATAAAAAGGATCCTGAGTGAGAACATTTTTTATAGTAGACAGAAGGAGAAATCATCAACATTGCTAGTGATCATAATTAAACAAACAGCCTTTTGCACTGTTTAAGATTTAGGAAATCATTAGAATCACTTTTAATTTTTCTGCAGTAGAAAATGAATCTAAATTCATTTTATAGAGTTTGTAGTCTTTTATCAGTTTTGGATTCAGTCTGCTTTTCAGAAAACACTGGTAAATTTGCTAATTTTTTTTTACCTCAAACTAACAGAATTTTATAAAATACTAATTTTCTCTCTAGCCATTGTTTTAGGACTTGTGTCATTACATGAACATTTGAAAGCATTTGAAATAGTAGAAGACAAAGGATCTCTAATGTCCCTGAAGAGAATATTAAAATACTAACTCATCACTTCTAAAATACTAAGTTTCCTCATTTCTTTCTGATACATCCTCTTTGCCCATTTTATAAAATTATTATCTAATACTTGTTAAGTTTACCTGAAGGACCTCTCTGTGTTTACTTAGTAATACCACTTAAACAACAGTTATCAATATTACCATATTAACAACTTATTATCAGTATTACTAAAATACCTTGTAAAATATTTCTTCCAGATTTTCCCAGGAGGTTACTAACCCAGAGCCACAGGTTTCCGCCTTGACACAGATATAAATTTGGTCTGATGAATGACTTCTGTTGTTAACTTATGAAGGGTACAGGCCATCTAGCTTAAAGTTTGGTTGGTATTCTATTTAAAAGACAAAATATGGGCCAGATGCGGTGGCTCATGCCTATAATCCTAGCACTTTGGGAGGCTGAGGCAGGAGGATCGCTTGAGCTCAGGAGTTTGAGACCAGCCTGAGCAAGAGCAAGACCCCGTCTCTACTAAAAATAGAAAAATTAGCTGGGCGTTGTGGGCATTGTGGCCTGTGCCGATAATCCCAGCTATTAAGGAGGCTGAGGCAGGAGGATCACTTGAGTCCAGGACCTTGAGGTTGGAGTGAGCTATCATGACGCCACTGCAGTCTCCCCAGGGTGACAGAGCAAGACTATCTCAAAAAAAAAAAAAAAATGACATAATGTGAAATAGTATTTATTTCCAGTTGTTAAATTGTTAGACCCCTATGAGGTGGGAAATGCTGACTTTATGACATTTCTCCCTCCATGCTGAGAGGCTTGTGAGGGCATATCCAATACGGAGAAACATTACAGTCCCTTGCTTACTCATATACTGTTTTAAAATCCTGACAATCAAAGCATAGTAATAAAACAAGTGTATTATTTTGGCTACTACCTAGCTTTCATGGGCATCAGTTTTAGCCTCTGTAGAAGGAAGGAGACTTGTTCTTCCTCAGAGGCTTTTGCTTGGGCACAGGTGACCAAGAAAGGTCCCCTTAAAGCAGATGGCAGCTGACAATGAGGAAGGTGATTCAATTCACACGTCTCAGCCTGTTTTCATCCAGTCTTTTCTCTGAACCCTCCCGGGATCTTACTGAGAAGCTCCTGGGCAGAAGGCAGGGAGGAGGGCTATAAAACGCCGAGAAGGCCTGGCCAGAGAAGGCAGCTTTGGTGCTGCTGTTCCGAGAGCACAGCTGGAGGGAGGTGGGGGGACCCAGTTATAGCTGCTCCTACACTTGCCTGTGAAACGACTCACATGTGAATTCCAGACAGAGGAATCAGGACCAAAGCAAACAGCACATCAAAAGACTTGGGCTTGTGTCCAGAATTGTAAATTTTAATGTTCCCCTTGTGGTGTTTGATGGAGTTCCTAATAGAAACAGTCTTCACTGGGGCTCTCCTTGACGTCAGAGTCTGTTTTTCTTTTAGAAACTTCTAAAATTACTAGCATTAATATGCTCAGCTCTTTTCAAAAGACCTAACATAGCCATTCCACCTTCCTTCTTCGTGGAGACTGTGAGCCTGCCTTCTCTCTTGCTGCTATTGTCTGGAGAAAGGCTGCTGCCTCGCTCAAGAAATGTGCTAGAATTGTTGTTTGTTGTTTTTTGTTTTTTAGCTCAGATCCCCTGTATGGCATATTTGATATTTTCAACAACAAAGTTGGTTTTATCTTTTATGCCAAGGCCACAGAAAAAGGACGTCCTTACATTTAGCTGTACAGAGGGCTGCTAGGCACACTGCTCCAGAAGTCTTGCAGAGGGTCTTGAGATTTCTGGACTTTGACAAGTACCCTACCTTAGGAAGACCTTTTGCCCACAGGGTGCATGCTTGAGCTGGTGATTCAGCTTGCCCTTTACCCGCAGACTGCCCTCGCCCCTGTCTGGGAGGTGTAACGACTCCTTTTTCTGTGTCTTTCTTGATTCCAGATCAGATTGATGAAAATCTCAAACTGGCTTTGCAACAGGACCTGACCTCCATGGCCCCTGGACTTGTCATCCAGGTAAGCTCTGCCACCATGGGGAGTGCCCTCTCTGACACTGTGGCCCCTCTTCCAAGGGATGGCCTTTTGTGCAGGAAGATCAAGGCCCAGGGGGGCCTACTTACATCCCTCACCACCCTTGCTCTCCCATCAGTCGCTATGTTTATCCTTCTCCAGGCTGTGCGGGTGACTAAGCCCAACATACCCGAGGCGATCCGCAGAAACTACGAGTTGATGTGAGTACGCCTGCGCCCTGGCCACCGCTCTTCCACCTCCCCCCTCATCCCATCCCAGAATTAACTGGAGCTGGGCCAGGCTTCAGTTGTTCCCTTGCTTGAGTATCTGCTGTAGCCGCTGCACTGTGAGATGGAACAGGCGTGTCAGGCCCGTCCCTGGGGCTCCTTAATCACGACTGAGAACCCCAGGAGGGGCCCTTTAGAGCAGCAAGGCTTTTAAAAGGGCCAGGGGGCCTTGTTTGTGTCAGTGGCTCATGCCAAAGGGGAGATAGGAGGGAGAGACGAGTGAGTGGACAGGCAGGTGTATTTTACTAAAGTAAATTATGTTTTATTTCCCGCAAATGAGTTACTTTGGAGGAGGAGAAGAACCATGTTACTGTCTGCAATGGATCAGTTTTTACCTGGGCCATGGAACAGCCTTCTAGGAGAGAGCAAGAAATCGCAGTTTGCCTGTCCTCAGCGGAAGGGTTTGACTTCTCCAGGGGACAGTGCAGTTCCTCAGAAGCTTCTCCATACGGCCTCACAGCTGCATACTTTTTCCCCTTTAGGGAAAGCGAGAAGACAAAGCTGCTCATTGCAGCCCAGAAACAGAAGGTGGTGGAGAAGGAAGCGGAGACGGAGCGGAAGAAGGCCCTCATTGGTCTGGATGTGGTTCTCTGCTCCCCCTGGCAGGGCGGAAGGGCTGGGCATGGTGGGAAGATGCAAGGAAGGCCCGGGTGTGGTTAGAGCACATAGTCCTCCAGACATTTCCACAGCGCAGGAGTGGCATTCACACGCCCAGAAGCAAAGTCGAAATTGTCAGATTGTGGCCGGGGTAATGAGCTTTGAGTTTCCACATATCTCTTAGGTGAAAGAAGCCTTCCCTGTAAATTCTTAATTCATAGTAATAATGGCTAACACTTACGGAGCACCTACTATGAGCTAGGTGCTTTTCTAATTACACAATATGTGAATTAACTCAGTCCTCACAACCACCGTGCAAGGTGGTTACGGTGCTATCATTAACCTCATTTTATTGACCTGAAGCACAGGGAGGGAAAATAACATGTCCAAGCTCATATGGCAAGTAAGTGGCAGAAGTGGGGTTCAAATCCAGGGACTCTGGCTCTAGAGCTGGTATTCTTGATTGCTGCACTGTATTATCAACAACCAACCGGACTACTTTCTAAAATGAAATGCCAGGTGGAAACTTACCATAGAATACCGTACTCTTCACAATATTCCTTACAGAGAAGTACCCTGGGACTCAGGAGAGAAGTTAGGGCTCGTTCGTCCTCCCTTGGGCCCAGGTCTTCTCGGTCACTGTCTTGTGCTGACGGTGGGACTGTGCTCACCGGCGCATCCCATTTCTGCCCGCGTGTGTCCATCACAGCTGCTCTCTGGGAGCAGGGGCTCTCCAGCTATGCTTACCCCCTCCATGGGCCGGGGCAGTCAGATCAGGTGAAATCAGCCGAACTGAAAGACCAGGGCTCCAAGTTTTTCTCAACTTCATTCATACAGAGGCAGAAAAGGTGGCTCAGGTTGCCGAGATCACCTACGGGCAGAAGGTGATGGAGAAGGAGACGGAGAAGAAGATTTCAGAGATTGAAGGTGAG
>NW_012149163.1:1265115-1273592 GCF_000956105.1 Propithecus coquereli | reverse complement strand
CCTCCCAGAGTGCTAGGATTATAGGCGTGAGCCACCGCGCCTTTTAATCTCTGTCCTGGGATGTCACGACGTCTCTGAAACATCAGCTTTTCTCCGTGCTTAGACTTGAGTTTTGAGGAGGTGCTGGCCGGGTCAGCATCCATTTTCTACTCCAGAGAACATTCGCTCAGCGATAGTGGTTTGAGTGCAGTGTGTGCCAGGCACTTTGTTAGGCATGAGAAAAACGAAGTCGCTGCTGTCTTGGGGTTCACAGGCTAGCAGGACCAGAGTGGCTCTCTCTCCCTCAGGGCTTAGCTACCCTCTCCTCAAAAGTTGGTCAGCGCCGTTGTTTCAGGCTCAAAGTCTGCTCTCCAGGTCCGTGTAGATATTAAGCCAGGTTTGAAGAAGCCATTTTTTCAGTACCACCTACACTGGAGCCGGAAAGAAATGTTTTCTTTGCTGGCTTTTCCGAGTATCACGCACTCAGTTCCTGCTCCTCAGCCTGCACCTCCTTCCCTCCACCCACCTTTGACTTCATGGGGTGTCTTATGTCAAGCGAATACCAGGACAAAAAACGGCACCTCCACGCCCGGCTTCAGGCTACAAAGCGTTATGTACAATTATACTCATTATGGGGCCTGTCAGGCTTCGCAGGGGCCCATTGAGGAGCCAATTAGGATTTCACAGATCAGTAGCTCCTCATTAGGGAGCTCTTAACAAAGCAACACATTTTCATTTCTCATAAAGACGTGTCATCAAGTGCTAAGGCCAGTTGAGTCGCCGCACGGCTGCCAGAAGCACCCCCCAAACCGCGAGCTCCTTCCACCCAGAGTTACACTGAGGGCATGCAGTGAGAACCCACCTGCAGACTGGCCTTCCTCCCCAGGCATTTTGCTACAAATATTATTCTATTCACAGGAGGCTGGCCTCATTCCCAAGGCAAGGGGGTAAATATCACAAATTTTGCATCAGCTTGACAGAAACCCAAGGGCACAGCAACAAGCTTGCTCCTAACTGGTCCTCATCACAGGGAGATGCTCTCAAAGCACCTTTTCATCTTGGTTGATCCTATAACAACTTGTGCAATGGGGGGAAATGCCTTCTTCTCAGTTTCACAGGTGAGGAAACCAAAGCACAAAGGGAAAAAAGCAATCTCCCCAAGGTCACAAGGCGACGGGGGGAAAGTTACAGGGACCAGAACAGTTTCCGACAGCCTCTGCACTTCCTGCAAAGCACGTGGTTTTGCACTTCGTCCATCTCACTGTGCTCTCCCCCCGCAGATGCTGCGTTTCTGGCCCGAGAGAAGGCAAAGGCCGACGCCGAATGCTACACTGCTATGAAAACAGCCGAGGCAAACAAGGTAAAGGGCCCGCACGGCCCGATGAAGCGGTGTCTCAGGGTTTGGGTATATGTTGCTTGAGAGTGCCCAGTGCTGAATGCCCACCGCCACCCAGAGGCCCTCGTGGCCAGAACTGAGGACTCCTGTGCCGTGTGGGACAGGTGCTTCCCTTTCCCTGAGCAGTGCCTTGTTTAATTTTCATGTTAAATGTGGGAACTTTTGAAACTCTTGCAACTGTCTAGAAGATCTGAGATTTCTTTCTTTTAGAGAAATGATTACCCTGTTACTAATGTAACAGTGAGACCACAGAAAGTAAATGGAGGCACCAGTCTTTGACAGACAGCCTCTCCATAGGAAAATCAAAGGGGTGCCACCACAAAATGTCTCTAATATGGTTCCACCTAAGTCTTCCTTCCTTTCTTTTTTTTTTTTTGCAGCTGAAGCTGACCCCCGAATACCTGCAGCTGATGAAGTACAAGGCCATTGCTTCCAACAGCAAGATTTACTTTGGCAAAGACATTCCTAACATGTTCATGGACTCTGTAGGCAGCCCGGGCAAGCAGTCCGAGGGGCTGGCTGACAAGCTGAGCTTCGGCTTAGAAGATGAGCCCTTGGAGTCGGCCACTGCGGAGAATTGAAAGTTTTATACAACCTCAGTTGACACTTAATGAGATCTTTATTTTTTAAGATGAACCAGAATGCTCCCCCCTCCCACACTACCTTCTTTGACGCTCTTCAAGTTACCGTGGTGAAAAAGAAGAAACGGACTTAAATCCACTCGCCCTCCTGGGAAGGGAGGGCGGGAATTGATGATTTGGGATTTTATTCAGGTAAGTAGGTTATATGACTTCTGATAAGATTTGTAAACTATGTGTTTGAACCTTTGCCTCCCAGACACTAATTTGTCCTTTGAAGCTGGCTTAATCAGGGATGCTGTCGTTAAGGGCAGGGAGAAATGTAGAGTGTTGCCTCCCTGTGATCTGATTTCCCTTATTTGGAAAAATGCAGCCCAGTGTTCTTCCCCTGCTTCCAGGGTGGGAGATGCCTGTGGGTGAGGCTCGGCCACTGAGAAACATGTGCTTATAAGTTTGCCAGAAGAGCTTAGAGCGACAGCTGCAGACGTTTGACCCTCCTGGCATTTTTGTCAGCGTATGTGTGAGTTATTTTAGAGGCATGCTTTCTCGAGCCCTCATAAGCAAGTACTGGTGCTAGGTTTTGCAAGATTTTCTATACGCTACGCTCCTTGCCCTAGGGCTCAGAGTGGTGGTTTTGACTCCATCTGTAGAGTCAGAGCTTAGTCACCACCACACAATTCTTCTTGAAACTTATCACCTATTCTGTGATTTGGATTTTTCTTCTCAAATAATCTGTCCAGTGGTCCCACTCAGCATCAAGAAGACAGAAACAAACAACTCGAGTGTCTTAGTAGCTGCCGAAGTGGGATCCTTAGAGCTGTTAGTCACTGCAGTACCTGCTTGGCAGATTACGTAGGTACCTTGAGAGCAGTGTCTTTATTGTGGATTCTACAGTGAAGAGCTCTGGCACCGTGTGTGGAGGAGGATGAAGGGTCAGCCAAGAGATTTCCTGGACTTAATGCCTATGGCTTGTGCTGGGAGTTTGTCTGACACAGAGATAAAGGCAGGCCTCTCCTCTAAGTAGCCTGTGTTTTTAAATCTAGGGCTCCAGGCAGCCACACAGAGGTCGGACTGAATGTTAATTCTCCAGAGACAGCTGTGTAGATGCAAGTCGGAGTTCATGCCCAAGTCCCTGGGTTTGAATGGCGGCATCAAAGTCCATTCAGAGTGTTTTATTTTATTTTTCATCACTGGTTAGGAAAATTTCAAGTCACTCTGGGATATTCAGGATGGGGGAGCAAACATAAAAGAAAGGTTTTTCTTATATCCTGAAGTTGGGGGTAGGGGCAGTATGGGTAGGGGGATCCATCCAGTGTAGCCCATGAGTTGTGTACGGAATTGTTAAGTGGAAGGCGGCTCTCTGGAGTAAACTAATAACCATATTGGTACCCTCCATGACCAGCTCTGGCTTGGGATTTGGCCTTGTTATTAGCTACCCCACCCCCTCAAAACTCCTACTGTACCCCTCTTCCCAAGGCGAACACTATGAAGGATACTTTCTGGCACCAATCCCCACCTCCTTTTTGGTCTCATGCCCAGATTTCTGGTTTACTGAATGGTCCCAGAACTTGGGCCAGCTTGCTTAGGAGTTTGGGGAGCTTTTAGCCTGCCTAGAAAGATACAGTGTTAACTCCCCTTGCTTCAAATGTTGCCCTTCTCTGTTCTAATTCCTGGGACTTAGAATTCTCAAACCACAGGTCCTGGTCACACTTCGTGCAGGCAGCAAGATGTTCCTGGGAGTTAATGTGCTCAAGAGTCCTTGCAGAAGGTGGTCAATTTCCTAAACTCAGCGTAGGGTAGCCATTATTAAAATATATTCATCCTCCTCCTGTTTCAGTCCATTAATCACTTGCTAGGAGCAACACGACATGCCCAGCATTGCCTAATCACATACACGTTTGCTCCTTCTACTCCGAGCTCTTGCTGCCTGGGCCTCAGAAAACACCAGTTTGCCACAGTATCTGCAATGAGGAGAATCAGGAGCGGGGTATGTCAGCCTCTCTGAATAGTATGCTTTGCTCAGGTTCTGAACTTGAAAGCTTCTCGGGTACTAACGTCCTGTCATAGCTCATCCCTTGACCACAAAAGAGCCTCAGTACAGTAAAGTCCTGCTACAGCTGCCCCTCTATGTTAATGTCACTTCCTCTTTAAACAAAAAATACAAATGTCGCTGTACCCATTAGTGTAAACCCAATGGTTGTCTGTACCCGTCTGAACAGTAAAATCATGGAAGTCAGCTATTTCCTTAGCACGGGACATTGAACCCATCGTCTGTGTGACTTTGTTTTTTTTAACACTTATTAGCAAATCTGATCTTAAAACATTTGGATTCTAAACATGTAAAATGTGACAGCCTGCAATTTTGTAGACAGTGAAGTAATGGCTGCTATTTATAAAGGGAACTTCTATCAAAATAAGTAACTGTTTATAAAATTCAGTTTTTGTAGGATTCTCCAAGGAAAAGTCACCTTGGCTGAATGTTTCTCATTAAACTTTGCAGAAGCAATTCATATACGGTACTGTTTTTAATCGCTTTTTAATATAAGGACAGAATGTTTGCAAGGAAGCCAAAGTTTATTAATAATTTTTATATAACTCAAATAAAATAGATTTGGAGGGATCTGTGATCATATTAAGGTGGGGGCAGGGGGATCACTGGAAGAATCTTAGCAATATATTGATTCAAAAAAAGAGATGAGATGTTTTACAAATGATCTTCAGCTGTTTCCATGGATCTGTGTATCTGTCAACACTGATACCTACCATTTAAAGAGAGTAAATAGTGAAAGTAAGATGGTAATATTTACTGACTTTGTCTATTTACGTTTGTATTTCGGCTAGTGGCTACTGTGTCTATGAACTTAACCACTATTTCTTTAGTTCTATTCAATATAGTTCTAGCCACTGTTTTTGTTATTTCCTTATAAAAGAGGTAATAGCCAATCATTTTGTGTTTGTATTTCCATTCCTTTTTATTTCTGCTTTTGTGTAGTCTGATGATTGGAGAGTCAAACTAATTCTACTTTCAAAGAGCTCCCAGGGTGTAATGACCCCCCGTTTGTAACAGAAATGATCCTTGTTTTAGTAATAATCCTGTAAATGATACTGCTGGATTCATTGTCTTGAATTAATAGCTGGAGAAATTGTTTTGTACAACACTAAAGGTCTTATGTGAATTTATGTCTTAGTTTTATTTTCAGTCTTGCTAATAAAATGAGTCTTTGTATTTCCTTTTTTATTAAAGTGAAATTTAGCAATAGCTAATATTAGGATAGGCGATACAGAGAAATAAAACATAGCTGACTAGTGAGTTAAGTACAACATCTCCCTAAAAATATATTCAGATGAAAATCTATCCACATTATCAGTATGGAAACAATAAAAAACTAACTTGTGAACATGGCATAATTCTTGGTAGGTGTTATAGAGATTTATCATTTTAAATAATTCATACACCACTAAAATTCTGTTCCAAAGGGCAGAGATATTTTCAATTGACCCAAAACTCATATTTATATCAATTCAGTGGGGAAGTCTCAGTCTCTGCTCTGGAAAGCTGCCCAGCCTAGGGTTGCCAGGTAAAATGTAGGATGCCCAGTTAAATGTGAATTTACAATAAATGAGAAATAATTTAGTGTAAGTACTGTTTGTCCCAAATATTGCATGAGACATATTTATGCTAAAATAAAATTTGTTGTTTATCTGAAATTCACATTTATCTGGGTATCTTGTATTTTTATTTGTTAAGTCCAGCAACCCTAGCCCAGGCTTTCTCATATTTTGTAATGGGGCTCCCAATCTTTCTCTATGGGTTTGAGAACCTCCTACACAAATAATACGAACTTATTAATATAATTGAATAGGTAAGTTAAGAGTATAGTTACTGGAGTTAGACTGCCTAAGTTCAAATCACTGCTCTACTACTTTCTAGGAGTGTGGTCTTGAATAAGTTTTTTAACCTCTCTAAGCCTCAGTTTCTTTATCTATAAAATGGGTTGAGTGGATTATACGAAATAATGCCTATGAAGGGTTTTAGCACTGTGCGTGGCATGTTTATGTTCAAAAATACCTTATCTTCAATCTGAGAAAATGGGCTAGATAGCACACAGCTATTAAGTGGGTATCACAAATGGAAAGTCAAGCAAATGTGAAAGATAAAATTACAAATAGGTAGCACATAGAGGAAGCAGGGAACGACATTGCCATGCAGCAAACACAGTATTAGAATACATACCTCTACGGAAATGCAGCGCATCGAAAATAAGCTGGTTTGGCCGTGTTGAGAAGAATTGTTCAGATTTGGGTTCCAATTAAGGAAAAAAAAAACTCAAAAAGGCTAGAAAGAAAACAGAATGTTAAAACCTTTTTGGGGGAAAAAGTAGATAAGAAATAAAGCTCATGGGGTTAACCCCAGAAAGGCAAAAGGGAAATTTAACAACTTCACATTTATAAAAAGTTGTGTAATGGTCAGCTAGCTATTTTCTAGCTCCCAGGGACCAGAGAAGAGGAAATTAGCTTGAAGAATGGAGTATTTTAAAAGAATTTACTTAAGATCAGGCTAGCTAAAGTTTGAAATGGGGAGAAGTAGTTATCTGCAAATAGAAAATAAATAAATCCGGGGATTAGCGTGGATAACATTTCTTCTCTGACGGTCTTCAGAAATTGGGAAGATTCTGTGCTATTTGGGATGGTTTAAATGTCATTCTTTCTATATGAAAGATCAAATGATCTCTAAAGGTCCTTCTGAGGTCTAGGGTTCTAGAATCTGTATTGACATTTCAAAAGCCAGATGTGACAGCATGTTTACAAAGGGATTGGTGTCATGGGCTACTCTGCCTGAACTCATTTAAACCGGGACATGGGCATTATTTCTCCATTTCTCTTCAGAGCTAAGTAACCAGGCAACAGTAATTTTCTATTATTTTATCTTTTTTTTTAATCCCCCCAAAAGAATCACAGTAGGCTCAGAAGGAAACAATTTTCAAATCCATATATGTTTTTCTCATAATTCCGGGCCTTGGACTACAGAGGTGAATGTTTTAATAGCTTGATGGCATTTATGGTGAATAAGTATACTAGGCTTTAGATCATTTATAAAATCTGTTCCTCTGGGTATTTGGCTTTCTAATCAATTTCTCTTTTCCCCTTTGTCCTTGCAAATTTTTGAAGCAATTTAAAGACAATTACAGATGATGAAGGGATTTTGGACTTGGATTGTTCAAGATTAGGTAGTAGGGGAGAATGAAAGGTTAAATTGGACAGTTGATGTCCCAGGAAGAAGACAAGGAACTAAAAAAGAAAATAAGAGGAAGTTAAAAAGTGAAATAAAATTGGTTCAAAAGTAAAACCATGAAGTGAAGAAATTAGAATGTGAAATAGTCATGGGACTGGGGTCACCATGATCTTTTTGTCTCTACTTCCATTTTCATAAGATGTCATAGAATGTTAGAGATGAAAAGTATCTTAGAAATAAATCCACAATGGGCCAGGCGAGGTGGCTCACACCTATAATCCTGGCACCTTGGGAGGCTGAGGCAGGAGGATTGCTTGAGGCCAAGAGTTCAAGACCAGCCTAAGCAAGACCCCATCTCTCCAGAAAAAAGAAAAATTACCAGGGCATGGCGGCATGGGTGTGTAGTCCCAGCTACTTGGGAGGCTGAGGCAGGAGGATCACTTGAGCCCAGGAGTTTGAAGTTGCAGTGAGCTATGATAATGCCACTGCACTGTAGCACCAGGCAGCAAAGACCTTGTCTCAAAAAAAAAAGAAAGAAATCTACAATAAAGCCATCCTAGTCTTTCCCATGGTTCCTTTATAGAGTAAAGCCTCAATAAATGTTCGCCTTGTAATTCAAAGAAGAGAGACCTGATCTATTAAATGAAGGTACAACTACTTGTCACAGTGACACAATGACTTGTCATGTCAGGTGACTACTTATCACCAGGATTACTGTCATCTGGATTATACATTCCATAGATCTGTGAGGTATATGTGGTTTTAAAATGTTTTCCAAATAGCATATCACTTAAAGTGTTATATTTCATACTCCCCCAGTCCTTCCTCCACACATCCCTTTACCATGATCTCCTTTGTTCATCGCACCACTTACTCCTGGCTAACTCCCTCCAACCTTGTATCTCTACAGCAAACATCTGTTATGCTGACACCACGAAGGATTGTTGTGGTCATTTTTTAATTTTTATCACTTTTTTTGGAGTAGAAATGTATCAAGACCAGAGACATTTTATCTGAACACAATTACTCATAATGTCTTCAGCAATCCTACTTTTACAGATAACCCAGTTATGTTTACCATAGTAAATAACCAGAGACTTCCCAAAAAGTAGTCCCTTACTGCAAGGACCTGACGTTCTGCTCAACATGATTTTCCCAGAGCAGAACAAGTGAAATTCCATGTCTGCTCCTGGAGTCTGGAAAAAGGTATGAGAGAAGAGAGTAAGGAGACTGCCCCTTCCTTCTTTCCAGAAGGCTCTAAGTTAAGCCCAGTCACCTCAAGACAAGACAA
>NW_012149163.1:1260838-1262180 GCF_000956105.1 Propithecus coquereli | reverse complement strand
TTGGCATTCCGGAGTGCTAGGATTACAGGCATGAGCCACCATGCCCAGCCTAGAATGAGTTTTTAAAACTGTTGACCTTAGGGTTTCAGAAGCCAGAAGTGGCCTCCCATCTAATGAGGGAGGCCTTCTCTAATAAAGTGATGTTTAAACCTCTAATACTGGTATGCGTGAAAATCATCTAGAAAGCTTGTTAAAAGGAGGATTCTTGGACCCCAGCCCCAGAGATTCAGGTTCAGGGGGTCTGGAGTGACACCCCAGGTGGTGCAGTTGGTGAAAGACCACGCTCTAGGAAAATAACTGCTTTAACTTGCCTGACTCTCCTAAGAGAAATGTACTCTGTTAGATGTGAAGGTGGCTAACATGTTAGATTGAGATTCCATGCATGCAAAAGACATTTGATCACCACAATTTGATACTGATCCGCCTGCAGTATCAGAAAAATGAATCTTACTGAATGCCAAGTTGAGATCTATCCTATGGGACTTATTCATGTGGCTCTTTCCTTGTTGGCAGGATCTCCCAGCCATCCAGCCCCGGCTGGTAGCAGTCAGCAAAACCAAGCCTGCAGACATGGTGATCGAGGCCTACAATCATGGCCAGCGCACTTTTGGAGAGAACTATGTAAGACCCCCTTTCCCAAGCGCCTTTGGAAGCATCATGATTGCCAGGCTTCTGATTTGTTCTGTTTTTACCTTTTAGGTTCAGGAACTGCTAGAAAAAGCATCAAATCCTAAAGTAAGTGGATAGCTGAATTCTTTAGTTTTTATTTAAACCTCGGCTCTTCAGTTTGACCCATGTTGGTGGCTGAGTTTTAGAGCAGGAGGTTGGGCGGAGGGTAGAATTGTCTGCTTTTACTTTGAGCCCCAAATAACTCTCAGCTAGATTTTCTTTCTTTATTGAGACCATAGTTTTCTCATTTGTGGCTCTTTGGAAACGGTGGTTTTAGGGACTTGCTATAATCTTGAGTCCTTTTGAAACTTGAAAACTTAAACCAGTTCATCTTTGATGGGTGATAGCTGAAAGATGGAGGAGTTCATGGGAACAAGGAAGAGAAACGGAACAGAAACCTTAGATTTTTTTTCTCAGTATCGTTTTACCTCTTTAGGAGGCTGGCTAGAGATGGTGATACTGGTCTATTACATTTAAGAAACTGAGCATAGATGCGGAAGACAGGGAGTGTGCAAGGTGTTTGAGCTGACAAGGCCTTCATGAAATCTGAGTCAATGATGATTACTTTTTTCTCTTCAGATTCTGTCTTCGTGTCCTGAGATCAAATGGCATTTCATTGGCCACCTACAGAAACAAAATGTCAATAAATTGATGGGTAAGATAAAACTCTAAA
>NW_012149163.1:1257456-1260788 GCF_000956105.1 Propithecus coquereli | reverse complement strand
ACCTGATCTATTAAATGAAGGTACAACTACTACAGTGACACAATGACTTGTCATGTCAGGTGACTACTTATCACCAGGATTACTGTCATCTGGATTATACATTCCATAGATCTGTGAGGTATATGTGGTTTTAAAATGTTTTCCAAATAGCATATCACTTAAAGTGTTATATTTCATACTCCCCCAGTCCTTCCTCCACACATCCCTTTACCATGATCTCCTTTGTTCATCGCACCACTTACTCCTGGCTAACTCCCTCCAACCTTGTATCTCTACAGCAAACATCTGTTATGCTGACACCACGAAGGATTGTTGTGGTCATTTTTTAATTTTTATCACTTTTTTTGGAGTAGAAATGTATCAAGACCAGAGACATTTTATCTGAACACAATTACTCATAATGTCTTCAGCAATCCTACTTTTACAGATAACCCAGTTATGTTTACCATAGTAAATAACCAGAGACTTCCCAAAAAGTAGTCCCTTACTGCAAGGACCTGACGTTCTGCTCAACATGATTTTCCCAGAGCAGAACAAGTGAAATTCCATGTCTGCTCCTGGAGTCTGGAAAAAGGTATGAGAGAAGAGAGTAAGGAGACTGCCCCTTCCTTCTTTCCAGAAGGCTCTAAGTTAAGCCCAGTCACCTCAAGACAAGACAACCTGGAGAAAAAACTTTAGCCCTTTCTCTAACATAATAGCATCCCACTTCATTAAGTTGCATTAATGTTTGAGAATCTTTCAACAGTCATTACAGCCAAAAGTGCTTTCCTTAACAAAACTGATCTCTTTCTACTTGCCCGCGGCACCCGCTGTTTCACCATCTGACTGTTAGATTTAGTCTGGCTCCGCCTCGAGTTTATAACCATATTGCCCATAGAGCTGGACACGCAGGACGCTCAAGAACTGAACTGAAATGTGTGCTGAGCTCATGCCAGACCTAGACTGTCTAACGCTGCCTGTGCCCCCCTCTAAGGCAGCACGAGCCACAGGTGGCCACTGGAGACACAGACAGCCTATGCAGCGGATTTCAGAAATGAGGTACGATTTTAAAAATAATTAAAATATCTCATTCAGTTTTTCTGTTAATCGTACGTTGAAATCTTTCTTTGGATATTTTGGGTTAAATAAAACATCAACATTTTATTATTCTATGTGCCTGTGAGATATTTTTAAATTACATATGCGGATCGCGTTATACTTCTGTTGGACACCACTGGTCTAAAGGACGACAACATAAAAGCTATACATTTCAATCACGCCTTGTCTTTAGGAAGCGTTTTCTTTCATATCGCTTAGCGATTCCTCGCAGGAATCATCCGGCATACCAAAAGCCATGCCTCTCGCTCTAGGGGCTTCTAATCCCGGTCCCTGCCCCCCAGAAATTTTAGTTCTTTAAAAGCCAAGGACGGGCAAACCCTGTAAGGCGTTTTAAAGAGAACAGGACCCCGAGAACAGAATGTGGTTTTTGCCTCAGAAAAGTCCCTTGGGGGGCAGGGTAGTGCGGCGGCTCAGGCGGCGGGAGAGAAGACGCACGCGACGGCCTCGGGCCCTGGCGCGGAGGACCCGGGGTTCCCGCTCCGGTGTCTGGGCCCGGAGCCCTGCGCCGGTGGGCGACCTCCCCAAGATGGCCGCCGCCGAGGGGGGGGCCTGCTACGACCCCCTCCGAGCCCGCCCCCGCGCTGCCTGAGTGCCGATTGGGTGGGACGGCTCGGTCAGGAGCGGTGATTGGGCCGCACGGTGTGAGCTGGGCGGGACCGGAAGTGGTCTCAGCCTGAGGACTCCAGGGGTCTGGGGCTCGGCGTCGGTCCCCTGGGAATGTGGAGAGCTGGCAGCATGTCTGCGGAGCTGGGAGTCGGGTTCGCGCTGCGGGCAGTGAACGAGCGCGTGCAGCAGGCGGTGGCGCGGCGGCCGCGGGTGAGGAAGGGGGCCGCGTGGGCACGGCGGGCGGCCGCTTTGCGGAGAGGGACACTTGCGTGGGAATGGGTCGTCACGGTGACGCAGAGGGGTCTCCCGGAGGGGCGGGACCGTCGCCCGCCGAGGCGTCGGCGGGGGTTGCAGAGCCCCCGAAAGCCTAGCGAAGGATTTCCTCAACCACCTGGCCACGAGTCTGTTAGGTTTTCTGGAGGTTGCCTCAGTTGGAGCAGAAGGTACCCCCCACCTCGGGAAAATGACCGGTGTCCAGGCACCGTGGCCATTGCCCGTCGCTTCGTGTAGCGATCGACAGCCTTGGCGGACCCTGAGAAGGGCCAAGCCTGTGCCCCCAGGCAGCAAGAAAAGACCTCTAATGCAAGAGCACCCGGAGGAGACCAGATCCGCCCGAGATCACGTGTGTGGCAGTGTCTGACAGCTAGTAGTGCTCAGAAAATATCGGTTCCACCTGTAGGCCAAGGTGAGGGCGGATTGGCTGGACCTGGCAGGCACCAGAGCTGCACTTGCATGTTTGGGGCAGGAGGGAGCTGTCCGAGATCCAACCCCAAGCAGGTTAAGGGGAGATTTTCTTTTGTTTATATATAGTTAGCCCGGTCTTGGACTTTTATTAGCCCAAGAATCAAAATCTGCCCCCCTCAGTACAAGTTTAAGCTGAATGGTGTGGAATGAGACGCACCTGGACAGAGAGGTTAAAGGTTTCTCTGATCAAGCATTTATGGTATCAGAGCTCAGAATGCTGGACAGAAGACCTCTATTACAGTCTTTCCTTGACTACTCAGAATGTTACCTAGAACAAGTCACTTCACTACTCTGGCTCTCATTTTCCTCCGTGTACATGCGGTGGGATGAACTCTGAAAGCTCTAAGCTTCCCTTCTGGCATTAATGTTCTATGACTCTCAGTGATTCTCCCCCAAAAATCTAGGAATTCCCTTAATAAACATCACTCTGGGAGGTTCTCTTTCAGGGCAATTCTCAGGCAGATGGGCTGCCTGTTCCACTTTTCTCTCTGGAAACGATCAATTAATTCATTAACATAATCCTGAGAGTCATGACATGATCTCATAAGAGAAGCCCCTTGGAAGGAAGGGACAGGAGACGTTTTGCTAATTGACCTGACTCCTTCATGTCCTTGAGAATACTGTTCTGTGGAGCATCTGAAGACTGAACTATGCAGGGATTAATAAGTCTCTTCGCTTACTGCTTCTGTGTGCATTTGGATACAGCAGAATGCAGGGAAACCCTGCTGTTTAGGCCATGGCCATGAGAGGATATCAGATAGGTCTAATCCTCAGTCCAGAATTTTCTGTGTCCCAGTCTTAGTTGTGCCACTTGTTCTTGATTCATAGATTGAACGATCAATTACATAGTTACCCTAAGCCAGTCACTCTTATAGTGAAGGGGG
>NW_012149163.1:1253187-1255801 GCF_000956105.1 Propithecus coquereli | reverse complement strand
GATTCTGTCTTCGTGTCCTGAGATCAAATGGCATTTCATTGGCCACCTACAGAAACAAAATGTCAATAAATTGATGGGTAAGATAAAACTCTAAATATAAAGACAAAATTGCTCTATCACTGTATTGCTTGTACTACCCTCTGTGGAAGAGAGAGCCACTTTTAGACTATACTGAATTCACCATTTGTGTTTTGGAGTTTCTTTTAGGAAAATCCTACTTCTTAATATAATCATACAAAAACAGAATGAATTCATAATTGGCTAGTTACATACACTTGGAAACCTACCCTCTCATATTTATTACTATTCGGAGGTCTTTCAAATTATTTGGTGGTCTTTCAGATAAATTATAAAGAATTATAGCCCATAAATTGTTTTAACTGGAAAAGGAGACATTTTTGTCCTTTTCCCTTCAAATAAAAGGCTGTAGTAAATAAAATATAATAATATGCAATAATAAAATGAAATAATATACAATAAAATACAGTAAAGTAAAACTAAGAATTAACTAGGGAAAGACTTAACCATATGACAGTGACATGTGGAGATCTTGAGTAACTGAACTTATTTCTCTCAAGATGTCAAAATTTAATCTGTGTTTATTTTTTTTAAGACAGCTTTCTTAAAGTATAATTGACAGATTGCACATATTTAACGTATACAAGTTGATAGGTTTTGCGATATGTTTGTGACGTAGGTATGTTTGAAATATCACAACAATCCAAGTAATGAACATATATGTCACCCCCAAAAGTTTGCTCCCTTTAAAATCATCCCATCCCTCCCCTCTCCTCTTCCTCAAGTACGGCTTACCTGCTTTCTGTTACTGTAGATAGTTTACATTATTTAGAATTTTATCTAAAGGGAATCAAGAAGTATGTACTCTCTTTGTCTGACTTCTTTTACTCAACATAATTAGTTTGAGATTCATCATGTTGATTTATGTATCAATAGTCCGTTCCTTTTTTTGTTGTTTAATAGCGTTCCGTTGTATAAATATATCAAAATGTGTCTGTCTGTTCACCTATGGATGAACATTTGGGTTACTTCTACTTTTTGGCTATTACAAATAAGTTGCTGTGAACATTCGTGTGTAAGTCTTTGTATGGACATATATTTCCTTTTCTCTTGCGATAAATACCTTTGAGTGGAATGGCTGAATCACATGATAAGTGTATGTTTAATTTTTTATTAATTGCAGTAAAATACACATAACATAAAGTTTACCATCTCAGCCAGTTTTAAGCGTAGGTTCAGTGGCATTGTGTGTAGTCACACTGCTGTGCAGCCATCGCCACCAGATATCCACACAACGCTTTCCATCTTACACAGCTGAAACTCTGTACTCATTATGTATGGTTAACTTTTTAAGAAACTGCCAAACTTTTCTAAAGAGGTTGTGCCATTTTACATTCCCACCAGCAATGTTCACGTTCCTCCACATCCTTGCCAACACTTAGTGTGATCAGTGATTTTTAATTTTAGCCATTCTGTTAATAACAGGTATGTGGTGGTGTCTTTGCATGTCCTTTTATTAGAAGGAGAAATTCCCTTCTAATCCTAGTTTGCTGAGAGATTTTATCAGAAATAGATGTTGAATTTTATCAAATTTTTTTTTTTTTTTAAGACAGGGTCTCACTGTGTTGCCCAGGCTGGAGTGCAGTGGTGCCATCACAGCTCACTGAAGCCTCAAATTCCTGGGCTCAAGCGATCCTGCCTCAGCCTCCCAAGTAGCTGGGACTACAGGTGCACGCCACCACACCCGGCTAATTATTCTTATTTTTCGTAGAGACGGGGTCTCGCTATGTTGTGCAGACTGATCACAAACTTCTGGCCTCAAGCAGTCTTCCCACCTCAGCCTCACAAAGTGGTGGTAATACAGGCATGAGCTACCACACCTGGCCCAAATTCTTTTAATATATTGAAATAACCATATAGTTTTTCTCTTATAGTTTGTCAACATGTCAAATCACATTTATTGATTTTCAAATGTTAAACCAATCCTGCATTCCTGGGATAAACCGTACTTGGTCATGAAGTATTATCCTTTTAATGTTGCATTTGATTTATTATTAATAAATTTTGCTTAGAATTTTTGTATCTTATACTCATGAGGGACACTGATCTCTAGTTTTCTTTTTTTTTGAGATAGGGTTATCATATGATGGCGTCATCATAGCTCACATAAACCTCAAACTCCTGGGCTCAAGTGATCTTCCTGCTTCAGCCTCTTGAGGAGCTGGGACTACAGGCATGCACCACTACGCCCAGCTAATTTTTTCTATTTTTGGTAGAGATGGAGTCTCGCTCTTGCTCAGGCTGGTCTCAAACTCCTGACCTCAAGCAATCCTCCCGCCTCGGCCTCCCGGAGTACTAGGAATACAGGCATGAGCCACCACACCTGTCCTAAAATTCTTTGTATATTCTGGGTACTAGTTTGATGGTATCAATTATAGCACAAAAGTTTTTCACTTTGAAGTATTCAAATTTATCTTTTTTGTGTGTCTGTGACTTGTACTTTTGGTGTCATATCTAAGAAATCATTGCTTACTCCAAGATCAAGAAGATTTACTCCTGTGTTTTCTTCCAAGAGTTTGATAGTTTTAGCTCTCAC
>NW_012149163.1:1251058-1251467 GCF_000956105.1 Propithecus coquereli | reverse complement strand
GGTTAATTATTAAGGCAAGGCCTTTTGTGTACTCCATCAGTGCCCTATAAATCTTGAATTTGCCAGCCCAACTGGTGGGAATAGGCACTACCCCATACCCTGCGGGAACCTCAGGCACTGTTTCCTCTAATCCTTTGAAATATTTCTGTCTCTGGCTTTGGGTAATTTGCTCACATGTGTGCACCATCAGTACCCCCCCGAATACTCAAAGGAAGCCCTGCGTAGATCACTGGTATTCTCGCTGTGCAGCTCCCACACTCTGTCCTGTGAGCTCCAGCCGCAGTCCTTCCAGACCCTCAGCTCCATCTCCTCCATTCGGAGTTCACAGCACTCTGCCTGCGTTCCCCTTCTCTGCGCTATATTCTAGGAACTCTCCCGGCAGGAAGCTGGAGCCACTGTACAGCCCACT
>NW_012149163.1:1245204-1247328 GCF_000956105.1 Propithecus coquereli | reverse complement strand
AAAAAAAAAAACTGTCTCGGAAAAAAAAAAAAAGAAAGAAAAAGAATGCATATGAAGTGATTAGCATACCGCCTGGAAGATTTCAGCATTCAGTAAAAGCTACAGGTGTCCCTTCTGCCATCGCCATTGTTGTTATTTATGTGAGACAAAGCTGATCCTTCATGTCCCATGTATAACTTTGAAAAAGAAAATGGCTTTGATGACTTCAGTGCGTGGGTCATTCTGAGCCTTTAGCTTTCAGTGTGTGGGTCATTCTGAGTCCTTTCAAATAAGAACACCCCATCCCAGAAAGTTTAAGAACATGGCGATGTGCCAGGGAAGCATTTGGCTTGCACTGGTTGTCCTTTCTTCATGGTCATCTTGACCTGCGTGTCTGTTAGAACCACGGCGTCGTCAGTCAGGCCTGCTCCCAGGAATCTCCAGCTACCCGCTTCTCGAAGCCCGTGGCTACATGTGCTGCCTGATTGTGTTGGCGTTTCCCTTTCCTTCGTCATTTTTGCTGATTAGCCAGGGATGGTCTGACCTTTGAACTTACGTCTAGTAAAACTGTCACATTGGTTTTCATGTCGGAACTGAGATTTAACTGTCTTTTTCTTTTCCTGGGATATCTTCCCCTCCACCGAGTCAAAGATTTGCTACCTGGTACTTGCTGCGGTGGGGCAGGTAAAGAATACCACCTTGCCTCTGTCTCCTTACAGCTGTCCCCAGTCTCTTCATGCTGGAAACAGTGGATTCTGTGAAGTTGGCAGACAAAGTGAACAGCTCCTGGCAGAAAAAAGGCTCCCCGGAAAGGTTAAAGGTTATGGTCCAGATTAACACCAGTGGAGAGGAGAGTAAGTGACCAGACCTACACTGTAGATTTTTCTTCCCTCAGGACGGTTGACTTTCAGGGAGAGTGGTGGGCCTAAGTACGCGACGGGTGGGGTCATGGACACAGATCACAGCCCTTCAGTAAGCTGTTCTGTGTGTGCTCTAGATGGCGTGATGATGCGCAGGCCAGCCTGTGTGTAATTCGTTAGTACATCGTGGCTCGTTCTATCTTAACTTTAGAGGAGGAGACATCACAAAGGGGACTGTGGCTTTGATCTGAAAATCTCCACAGGTCACCATCACTCCTGAAGGGGATTGAAAGTCACATGTAAAATACTGCTCAGGTCTTAGAAAAATTGCTTAGTGTTACATGGGGAGAGAACAGAAGGAAATCACTGTGGGCACCGTCAGTGAGTGTGCTTACGGGGCTTGGATCCACAGAGTAATGCAGCGAAGAGCAGCTTGGCTCTAAATCAGACCTTGGGTTGAGCATCCTCACTTCCCAGTGGCGTGGCCTCGGGTAGGTTACTTAACCTCTCTGTCCTTCAGCCTCCGCGTCTGGCAATGGTACCATAATGGTACCTGCTTCTGAGGGTGTGGTAGGACTGAGTGTGGTACTGAAATCAAAGCTGTTAGCGCAGAACTCCGTACACCTGCTTGTTAGCTGTTTGTTGAGAATAAATGTTTACAGACCAAGCATTTGCTTACAACCATCAAAGCACCAGTATCCACCAGGTCTTAGTCTGAAGGAGCACAGCATACAGGCGTCTGTTGTCCACATAGGCCCTGGAGTCAGGCTACCTGAGTTCAAATCCCAGGGGCACAGTTACCAGCTGTGTGGCCTTGGAAAACCTCAGAGGTACTCAGCCTCCCTGTGCCTCAGTTCCCTCATCTTTAGAATGGAACTAATAAGAGTACTTACCTCACAGAATTACTGTATTAAATGAAAAGCTCCTGTGACTTGGCACAAGTGCCCGGCGCATAAGTGTTCAGTAGATTTTAACAATTTTCATGATTACATATACACGTCCCCAGACTATAGCTACATTATATTGTCAATATAGGTCAATCTGAAGCTGACTCCAGATCAAGTCTTTATTACATCATTTCTTGATCATTGGCTATAATTTGCCCTAATTAAAAATTGAAATAAATGTTCCTGACATCTCTATTTGATAATGCCAATCCTTATAACTACATAACAAATGAGCATTTGCTACAGATGCCTCTTCTAGTTGTTAATTAGCAAGTTCAGTTAAACTTTGCAAATATATATAGTCAAAACTATTTAATATATGCTTTATTTTAAATTTT
>NW_012149163.1:1239236-1240764 GCF_000956105.1 Propithecus coquereli | reverse complement strand
TCGTGTTTTGTTGCACGTGATGAGTGGCGGGTTGAGTTTCTCCCAGACTGTGATCAGAGCAGTGTTCCGGAGTTACAGCAGCATGCTCTCCCCCGGGGCAGAGCCACCACGCGGCCTGGCAGGCTCTGCAGCTGTGCTGTCAAAGGCCTGGGCCCTCGTCTGCCCTGCAGCCAGCCCCAGAAGGCTTGAGACGCTCAAAGGCCTCCAAGTAATCCATCAGGATTTTGTTCTCTCGGGAAATTCCTCGTAGATTCTACCGCATTTCTTAAAGCAACCTCCTAATTCTCAAATTGTGTCCCCCTCTCCTACCTTTCTTTTTTAAACATTGGTAGCATATAAAGCACTGTGCCTTGTATTCTCTTGTTTCACCCTCATGACAGCTGGCGGGGTGGGGTGGGCTATTTGGCAGTACCGATTCGTGACAAGGGCCCTGAGACCCAGAGAAGGTTCGGTGCTCTCCTTGTCTGAGGTCAGAATGAGTTAGTGGCAGGGCAAGAAATAAACTCAGGACTCTTGACTCAGGCCCAGAGCCTGGTCACTGCGCCACCCTGGCATCTTCTGTCTCTGGCTTCCATCTTCAATCCGCAGTACATTCTTGGATTAGCAGCTTTAACTCAAAAGAGCCTTATTACCATCAGAGAGATGTAATTTTTAGTCTGTTGTAATAGTTGAGAATTGACACATCTTAATGCAAGACAAACTTTGAAACCACAAGGAGTGGCAGTGAGAAGGGAGGAGAGGGTGAAACCCAGCCGTGAGTGGGATTAGTCTACCCTTCCGTCACCCCATTGCCCTGACAGGCACATTCGTC
This sequence comes from Propithecus coquereli, assembly GCF_000956105.1. Classification (NCBI taxonomy): domain Eukaryota; kingdom Metazoa; phylum Chordata; class Mammalia; order Primates; family Indriidae; genus Propithecus; species Propithecus coquereli. The sequence goes on along the minus strand of NW_012149163.1, from coordinate 1,239,953 downwards.
CTCTCGATTCAGACTATCCCACGGGCCACGGGGCTCAGAGCGTGCAAAACTGTGCCCGACCCCTCCCTGGAGCTGGACGGGCAGAGAATTCTGTTCCCCAAGGCTAGACTAACAGGAGGAATGAGATCAGACAGGACATTCTTAAAATCCAAGACATCTTTGACCTTCAGAAAAGAAGTGGCTCTGCGCTTCCTACCGAAGCTTTTAAGGAAGAAGGACTCGCCCACCAATTCCTGAAGGGCTGCAGTAAGCGGGGGTGTCGTTAGCGGTGCAATTGGAAACGATTTCTCTGGGAACTGTGACTGTCTACCATGAAATTAGTCGAATCCTATGACATCAGCCTCATGACTAAGGGCAAAAGAATCCAAACCATCCACCAAAATGTTTTACTAATCTGTCCTCCCCTCAAGAGGCACGTAGGTAAAGAAAAGGGCTTTCCTTTCCACGTTTGCATCAAAATGTGTATAGACCATGGCTCTGTGTGGCTAAGTAGCTACTTACAAGGTAGAGAGACGTCCTTAAACTTAAGTTCCTCTTCTATAATCACTTCGCGTTCCCAAGGGACCTCAAGAGCTAACACTTTTTTTTTTTTTTTTTTTTGAGACAGAGTCTCGCTTTGTTGCCCGGGCTAGAGTGAGTGCCATGGCGTCAGCCTAGCTCACAGCAACCTCACACTCCTGGGCTCAAGCGATCCTCCTGCCTCAGCCTCCCGAGTAG
>NW_012149163.1:1223895-1228001 GCF_000956105.1 Propithecus coquereli | reverse complement strand
TTATTTCCAAAGGTCCTCCTGTCTGGGAGTCACATCCTCTGATATGAGGAAGTGATGCCAGCGGAGCCTTCCTCCGGCTGTTTAAGACGTTTCAGTGTACGCACGTTCTCTTTCTCTTTGTGAAGGTAAACACGGCCTCCCCCCTTCAGAGACCACAGCCATGGTGGAGCACATAAATGCCAAGTGTCCCAGCCTGGAGTTCGTGGGGCTGATGACCATAGGAAGCTTTGGGCATGATCTTAGTCAAGGACCAAATCCAGACTTCCAGGTACCGAGGGGTCAGGGGAGACGGCTCGTGTGCTAATAACGTGCTGAATGCCGTCGCCAGCCCGCTGCTGTGACCAGCTGCAGAGGCACCCACGTGCTGCTCGGCCACATCCTAACCCTCTTCCTGCCTCTTCTCGGAAGGAAAAGGGAAGAACAGATGCCCCAAACCCCACAGACCTTTCTCAGCTCAATTTGAACTTGGCTAAAACACAGCCTTTAGAGAAAATGGATTCTTTCTTCCTCTCTTGGGACTACCCTCTCCAGGGTAGTTTTCTTGAAAGTGGGATAGTTTCTAAAAAACCCTTTCAGTAACTTGTGGAAATTTTGCCAGGCCTTGAAATCATGAGGCATGCTTAATCTTTGTCAGAGATGGTCGGATCCGGCCACTTTTCGGCGTACTCAGAGAGGGAAGGCAGGAGTGAAGTAGGTGTCACACTCGTCTTTTCGTCAGGTGCTGCTGTCCCTGCGGGAGGAGCTGTGTGCAAAGCTGCACATCCCCACCGACCAGGTGGAGCTGAGCATGGGCATGTCCGTGGACTTCCAGCACGCGGTGAGTGTCCTTCCAGTGGGCGTCCTGTCTGCCTCGCGCGGGGGGTCGGAAAGGCTGGAGCAGGAGCAGGTCTTGGCTGGAGAGACCTGTGCGATGCCTCGCGGTAGCTGCAGGGCTCCCAGCAGCAGTGGTTCTCGGCTCTTCTCACACCTCACCATTTCCCACACCACTTCTTTTTTGAAAAGAAATTTATAGAAATTATAGCCTGTCACCTAATTTTTAAAAACTTCATCTAATTCCCTAAATGTGCTCTCAAGGAAAATAAGAAATTAAGCTATAATGTTTTTAAAGGCATTTCATCATGTAAATGCTTGGGCATGGCTCCGGGACCGTAAATCCTGATGAAGCATCCGAGGCTGAATCTTAGGTACGGATTCACCCAGAATGCAGCGGCTGCACACGCACACTGGTTCAGGTGTGCTGGATTGGCAACTCAAACCCATGATTTTCTGGAGTAGTAAATAACTTGATAAAGTCCCCAAAATCAAAGTATAAACTTGCATTCCTGGAAAACTGTATGTATTAAAACAGTGAAAAAATACATTGCATTTATAAGTCAGATAGAATTCAATCCTGTGCTTAGAGAATTGCAAGGAGACTTTTTTCTTCTACTTGTCATTCTTCATACTAGCCTCTCGAGAGCCAGAATGGAGGCACAGCTTCGGCATTTGCTACATTTCGTTATTTTAAACTCAGTCCTCTCCACTTTCTCCTCTTTCCCACAGATTGAAGTAGGATCCACGAATGTCCGAATAGGAAGCACCATTTTCGGAGAGCGGGATTACTCAAAGAATCCTGCCCCGGACAAGTCCGCAGCAGACCTGAAGGCCCCGGAGGTGGCACAGGAACACTGAGCCGGGCAACAGCCAAGAAGACTAACTATGCACTAACCGAGATTTTCATTTTGGTATTCCCTGTGTCACTGCACAATCCTGCGCTCCTGTGACCTGGAGAGAGAGCGCTGACGATTACGTGTATTGATGGAAACCATCTGTACTTAGTCTCTGACAGGAAGTTCACTTCAAGCAGTGGCTTTGGATTGGATTTAAGAAATTCAGACATTTCTGCAGAGCAGACACCAAGTCAATAGCAAGGAATGGAGTTCAGTGTTGAATTCTGCCCAGGAGCACAAATCGATCCATGAATGCCTTTCCCAGGTTAAAATTTGCTCGTATACCTATCATCATGGAAGTCAGAGGGATTCCTGTTTTTCACCCCACTTTAACAGGAAGTTCCCTGGCTGGGCGTGGTGGCTCACACTTGTAATCCCAGCACTTTGGGAGGCCGAGGTGGGAGGATCACTTGAATCCAGGAGTTCGAGACCAGCCTGGGAAACATAGCAAGACTTCATCTCTACAAAAAAAAAGAAAGGAAACTCCCTATGGGTCGTAACTCTCTACAAACTCCTACTAAATCGTCTCAATTGCTGCTCTGGAACAAGGTGATTTCTGCCCGCAATTTCTCCCCTAGCCAGTAGATAGGTGAAGACATTCTCTACTCTGGAATGGCAGTACAGGTAACTTCAGGAAATGTCTCAAGTTAATTCTCCAAACACAAATCGTTGCTAACGTGAGTTTATGTCGTCAGCCACCCTGTGGTATTAACACTGAAATTACAGGAGTAACATGAGTAGGACTGGGCCTTTCTAACATCCTCCTGAAGGGGCCGGGCTTTGGGTTTTTTCTTTTGGGCCTTCCGTTGTTGGGATTTTATTGTTATCTCTTCTACCATAATCCTTTTTATGGTGACTGTTTAAATCCAAGACCCGTGAATTTCGTTACTCTTGAGAAATGAAAGATTCATTCAAAGCCATTTCAGGAACTTGGTTTCCACAAGCCCTGGCTTTGACATTCCTTTTCCTGAGAAGCACTTTCCAAGCACATTCATAGCTTCCCCATTATATTCCTAAGCCAGAATCTTGCCACCTTCTTGATTGTTAACAAGGTAGCAAGATCTTCAAAAACCAGAGAACACAGTTCTCCAGTAGTCATGACAGATGGCTGCAGTGGGTTGTTGATTTCCTACATGGCTTTTCCTCTTATTTATTCAAGCCCAGTCTTTTAGTTCTCTGAAATCACTTTCAGATCATGATGCTGCTGCTGAATGTACTTTTGTAAAACTTAAACCATCATCGCTCCTGTAGTGTTTTGCTCAAAGCCATGGTGTGATATGCCAGAGTCTATTAAATAAAAATGTGAGTTTGAATTATACCATCTGTGCCAATTACAAAGCAATTAAAAGATTTATTTTTCATGATCTAGTGTAGTGAGTACATGGACCAGGAGGGGGGCACTGAAGCCAGCGGGAAGCAGCTGTGCCCGTTTCTTGGCATCGTGCCATCCTGGCTTTGGCCGAAGGCTTCCCTTGGGTTACAGATGCAGCCAAAGCCACACCGTGGGTGAGAGACGGATTCTGAACTCCCAAGGGTGAGAAAGTGAAACATGGACGTTTTGGGGAATTACAAAAGTAGAAGTTACTTCTTACTGCAGGAAATTCTTTTGAATTGCCGCTAGGTGGCGACATTGGCTAACCTGAGGGGCAAGCGCTGGCGCTCCACCTCCAGCGACTTACCCTGCTAGGCAGAAATGGAGGAGGCCAGAAAGGACGTGACTTTCCCAGGTGGTACGGGTGACTCTTGCAGAGCCACTGGGTACCTTCAGCTCCCTCATTTCTTTGCTAGCTTGAGGGTGGCTGCAGAACCCTTCAGGAGAGCTGAAATGATTTGAGCAAGAAAGATATCTCTGGGCCGGGCGCAGTGGCTCACGCCTGTAATCCTAGCACTCTGGGATGCCAAGGCGGGAGGATCGCTTGAGCTCACACGTGCGAGACCAGCCTCAGCAAGAGCAAGACCCTGTCCTACTAAAAATAGAAAAAAAAAAATTAGCCGGGTGTGGTGGCGCACACCTGTAGTCCCACCTACTTGGGAGGCTGAGGAAGGAGGATCACTTGAGCCCAGGAGTTTGAGGTTGCTGTGAGCTAGGCTGAAACCACAGCACTCTAGCCCGGGCGACAGAGGGAGACTCTGTCTCAAAAAAAAAAAAAAAAAAAGATCACTCTGGCACATGCCTGGAGATTAAGGCAAAGCGGGGGAGGCCGAATCAAATCCAGACAAGAGAAGGAAACCAAAGTCCGTCCAGCGTGTCCACAGCAGGACGGGACCTTTTGCAGAGAGAAAATTAAGCCAGGTTGTGACGTCGTGTTTTGTTGCACGTGATGAGTGGCGGGTTGAGTTTCTCCCAGACTGTGATCAGAGCAGTGTTCCGGAGTTACAGCAGCATGCTCTCCCCCG
>NW_012149163.1:1217047-1222434 GCF_000956105.1 Propithecus coquereli | reverse complement strand
GTAGAGACGGGGTCTCGCTCTTGCTCAGACTGGTCTCAAACTCCTGACCTTGGGCGATCCCCCCACCTCGGCCTCCCAGAGTGCTGGGATTACAGGCGTGAGCCACTGCGCCCGGCCAAGAACTAACACTTTTTTTCCTATAAAATCCAGCACAGATCAGCTGAAATAATGGCACATGGTAGGGACAGTGAGAAGAACTTTTGGCACCTTTCTTGTGTTCAGAATAAGTTTTATAAGCTCACGCTCCTGAGCTTTGAGATCACAAGGGAGTAAAAGCCACTACTGAGTTCTGGAGAGAGTTCTGGAATGGTTCCGTTCACACCAGCGAGCTCCGCGCTGGCGTCTACCCCCGCCCGCTCTCCTGAAGAGCCGAGCTGCTCTCCAACTTCAGAGCTAAGCCTGCCCCAGCTGCCAGTCTCCAAAATAAAATCAATGTGTGACCTTATTCACCAGATGTACCGAAGGAACAAGCACAAACTAGGGCCAACGTTTAAGCCAAAAAGGGAAGATGAGAAGTGGGAGAGAGAGAAAGAGGAGGGACCGAAAAAAAAAAAAAAAAAGAAAAAACTTGGCTGGACATGAAAGGTGTCTTGTCTGTCTGTTCCCCATTAGGCACAATTCTCCTGCAATCTGCAGCCTCGACATAATTCTCTTGACCAGAAACTCTCTGGAGAGATAGTGTGAGAAGGAAAAACAAACAGAATAGCATCTTCTGACAGCAAAGTCACTTAAAAACCTATTTGGGAGGGAAGAGGAGAGATGTCAGCACGTCGGGGAGGGCACGCCTTCGCAGCAGGTCACATGCGGAGCTGCATTTGCCCTGGGATTGGACTAGGCCGGGCGGGGGGCCTGGGACAGGGTGGATGTGGAAAGGCAAGAAAGACCCAAGAAGCAAAACCCCCGAGGCCTCCTGCCTACCAGCCGCCCTCCGAGGCCTCCACATGGGCCTTGCTGGCCTTCCCAACCGTGGACTCCACACTGGAACCCACGCTGCTGGGCTTGCACAGCCCCATGGTACACTGGGGGGAATTTAGAAGTGTTGCCTTAGAAAAAAAGGGGTCCCACATTGTCTTAAGTCCACGTTTTTATTTCTGGCTGCCACCAGCAGCCAAAGGCTGAGAAACGAGCTCTCCCCAGGCTGCAGAGAGGCCTCTTCTCCCAGAGCCCCTGCGACCTGCCTTAGAGCTAAGCCGTGCAGTGCTCGGGAAGCCCGGCCGCATCTCCCACCCCTGCCTGCGCCCAGGGGGAAGGTTCTGGAGGAGCTGGGGTGCAGGGCAGGAGAAGGCGGCCGTTCTGTGCTCAAGTTTCTGGGGCTGGCATCCTGTTAGAGGAGAGGATTTTTTTTTTAAGGAAGAAAAATGAATCAGAAGAAAGAAGCGAGAGCTTTTCCCTGCCGTTTGGACTTGTTTATTACTAAGATATCTGATTTCAGCAAAGGAAGCCGGCACCGAAGCAAGGTTTTTATTGGCCGCGAGCAAGAGGAATTCAGGGTTTGCCTTTGATTTGACTTCCCCAGAACATGAGGCACGGAAGGGTGCTCGCCGCTTTGATGCAGCAGCTCGGGACCGTGGGGCCCCCCGAATTCCCTGTCCCTGCCACACGGACTAGAATTCCCTGTGGAGGATGAGGGTGGAACCGGGGAGCCCAGAGTGGGAGGTGCCTCCTAAGCATTTCAGAGAGATCAAAATAGAGGACAATCGTTTAGAAGTTCTGGAACTGCAGCGTGAGCGAAGCTGGCCCCTGCCCCCTTCCCCATGGAGCGGGGAGCCGGGGAGGCCAGGTCTGGTTTGGATGAAAGCGCAGAGCTCCATCCAGACTTGTCTGACCCACAGGGCCAGGCAGGCTGCAGTCAGGGCCCGAGGGCCGGGACCTGATGGTTTCAACGTGTGGGGAAGATAAAGCCAGAGGTTTGCAGAGGCAGCCTCTGCCAGCAGCGCTCCCCAGCTGGGACTGGCTGGGGCTCTGGGCAGGGAGTGAGCAGCTGGGCCGCAGGGTCCTCCAGGGCTCCCACCACGCCATCCGCCATCACGCAGAGAGAGCTGCCACTCCAGGCCTGGAACCCCAGCCAGCCCCCTCGCCCAGCCTGGCGTAGCCCTCCTTCCTCCTGCTGGCTTCCCCAGGGGGCACCGCCCACGCTGGAGACAAAGGGAGGGTGTCCCCTGCTTTGGGGGCCCAACTATCTCTCCCTTTTTTCCTCTTTGTATCCTGTCTCTACTTGCCCTCTGATCTCCCTCATCCTGTCTCCCACAAACCACTGGGGACGGGAAAGCCCCAAAGCAGAGATCTCTGAGTGGCCATGCTTGGCTCTACTGCTCTGGCCAGGCCCACCGGGTGAGGCAGGAGTTTGCCAGCACCCAAGGCTGCCGCTGCCACTGCCGGGACTTCGGGGCCTGTGCAAATTGTAGGTGCAGCCCCTTGGCAGAGCCCTGTGGCCGGTGGCTCTGCCTGCGTATGGCTGTCTTGCTGGGAGGCCGTAGGCCGACGTGGGGGCGCCTTCCTCCTCTCCCAGGACGTGGGTCTTCACAGGCGGCTCCGTGTGCCTCCTTGTGACCCGGCACTGGCCCGGCTCCAGGACCGAGCGTGGGCCCCGGCATGGCTCTGCTCACCCTCGGGGCCCGGGCCCACTTTGGCAGCCACTGCGCAGTCTGGCCCCGAGCAGAGGCCCAGAGCCTGGGGCAGGGGGCGGGGCGGGGGAACAGGGCCCGCACTGTGCCCACGTCAAGGAACCCAGTCATCGGAAGGACTTTATGCGGGGAACGTGAGAACATACAGGGAGAGGCGCTGCAGGAGGAACAGGAGACGGCCCTGATGGGGTGGGGGGCTGCTACACGCGAGCACACACACACACATACACAACACGCATGCAAACATACATGCATACATAAACACCGATGCACATATGCACATCCGTGTGCACATACCCATGCACACATGTAAACACATATACATATCATACACACGTATACATACATCATACACAACATACTCACATGCACACACACATCCACACACACGTACACATACACAAATACAGAGACAGCCACGATAGTTGCTCCTAGACTCTGGCACCAGTCTGTCTGCATTTGAATTTCAACTCTGCCAAATTACCATGCACCAAGTACTCAACCCCCTTGGTGCCTCAGTTTCCTCATCTGTAAATCGGGGTGATCTTAGGAGTGGCTGCCTCGCGGCGTTGCTGTGACGTTAAATGTGCTCGTGCACGCAGCGTCCGTGCACAGAGCCTGGGGTGCAGCGAAAGCTCAGGCAGCAGCCGCTCTCCAGCCCCGGCCACCCTGGGCTGAAGGTCCATGGAAAAGGGGGTGCGGCTCTGGGGGGCAGAGCAGACAGCGGTCGGGAACATTGCCGCCTTCATGCGTACATGAAACCTGATCCTCTGAGGCCGAGGAGGAAGGGAGACCCTCCAAGAGGCAACTGAAACTCCAGGTCCCCCCAACAAGCTCCCCTCGAGGGCCGCTCACCGGTCACAGCTGACATAACCAGCCTGGACGTGGGACAGTGGCAGGGCCTCACCGCGCTGCCCAAACATGGCCATCGGAGCTTCCCACTAAAGGCTGGGCCATAAAAACAGCAAAGTCAGCGCAGAGCGAAACCAAAACCAAATACTCAGGCACACACGCCCTGGGCACCCAGACTCCAGCCACATGCGGGGCTCCCTTGAGTGAAGAATCCAGGACAGGAGGCCCAGGGGGTGTCCTCTGGCCACCTCTCCCCCAGCCTCAACCACAGGGGCGAGGGGCATCTGAGGGTCTTAGGAAACAGAGCTGACGACCTCCTGCGCGGAAGCAGGACCTGGTCCTTCTGAGGCCCGAGGCCCTGTTGCGGGGGGAGGAGAGGAGAGAGAGGAGGATGCACGGAGGACAGGGGAGGGAAGGAGAAAGAAAAGCACCGAGAAAGGCGGAGGAGAAAGGGAGAGAGGCAGAGGAAGATGACAAGAGTGACAGATGCAAAAGGGCCAGCCCCAGACACACACACGCTGCTGTAGGAATGGGGCCTCCACGCAGACGGATTTTCCCAGCAAATTAAAACCCCAAGCAGCCAGGAGCACGTGAGCCCGCACCGCGTGCTAGGGAGGGCGCCTCCTTGGGGCTCAGCAGCCACCCCACCGCCCCGAGGACCCCAGTGGGGTGCAGCGAGGACCCCAGTGGGGTGCAGCGGTGGGAAGAGGGCAGCAGCAACCCAGACGAGCGGGCCGGGCGGCAGCTCCTGGGAGCTCTGGGTGTCAGACAGGGCAGCTGTCCCCAGGGGCTGAGCAGAGAGGAAGCAAAAGCAGGAACAGTTCAAAGCCGCCGCCTCTGGGGAGTGGGACCAGGGGAGACCGTGGCTTTCGTCACCAGTTGCTCCACGGCTAGTCCGCTTCTTAACCACACGTGTGTATTACTTTGATAAAAGTGACTTTTTAAACAGCGGTGAGGGCTGGAAGCAGGCAAACCTCAGGCCCTGCCACAGGCCGCGCAGAGGGCCCCCCTCACTCTCACCAGCCACCACCTGGCCCAGTGTCCCCGGGGTGACCCCGAACGCTCCAGGCTTGCCGGACGCTCTCTACCCTCTATCCTGCCTAGAGTAGCGCCTGTGACTGTCTCTACCCGGTGGCTTTTGGCGCCTGTTCCCTTCCCCTCTGCGCGAGTGGTGTAGACGGTCAGGTCCCACTCCCCCACCTCAGGGCGTGGTGGTGGGCAGCGCGGGGAGGGGGCACCAGGGAGCCAGGGCCACCTCAGCCTCTCCACTCTGAGTGACCCTATCACAGCACAGAAAGTCGCGAGACCAAAGGACCCTCCACCCAACATGTGCGCACACACATGCACACGCACACACGGTGTCTCTGAGCTCCGACTTCCTCATCTGTGAAAGAAAATAACAACCCCCCGGGGTGGTGCAGGGGGTTCGCTCAAACCTCAGCGCCTCCATCAACACTGCCCCTGCACCTCGAAGCCACTCCCAGCCGTGCAGAGACGCTGGCCCCGTGCCCCTCCCCGTCCTCCCACGCACCACCACCCGCACACTCTTCCCTCCAGCACAGCTGCTGCTCCTCCTCCTGAGATGTGAGTGTGCAACCCCCGTGGGGCTCAGGAGAGGGTGCCGGTCTGCGATGGGGCTCATCTTCTTAGCTGTCCCAGGGTCAAAAGGCCATGGATGGAGAAGCCCCTCACACGGGCCCAGAACGGGAGCGCCGAAACCGGATGGGAAGCTGACTCAGTACATCCACTGAGTACTTCCACGTGCCTGCCTGGGATGTTTCTGACGCCCATCTTCCCATTTTCTGATGCCAACTGAGTGTCCTACGGTTAAATCCAACTCTGACACTAACTACTTCAGATGCCAGTCACAAGTCCCAGGCCACCTGTATTTTTTTTTTTTTTTTTTTTTGA
>NW_012149163.1:1200793-1215677 GCF_000956105.1 Propithecus coquereli | reverse complement strand
AAGGATGAGTTGGAGTTTAGTAAAGACAAAGGTCACGGCCGTTTCCTGCGGGGATGTCTAAACCACTCGCTGGTGCCTTGTACGTGGCAGAATCCTGTCACCAGAGTGAAGCCCTCGCGGCCCCAAATATTTATCTGGGTAGCCCCACGATGCTGACTCATCCCTTCTGGTTGAGGCAAGAGCTCTTCTGGGCCACGAACGTCCCGTATGAATGTTCCAACAGGACAGGCAGCTGGGCACAGTCCCCGAGGGGAAGTGCGGGACGGGACGAGAGCTCAGAGGACTGCCCAGTGGAGCAGTGGGGACTGGGGGGGTCACAGCTCTGTGCCTCCACCTTGTCACTCTGGGCTATTGGAACCTGGAGAAACGTCAGGTTTGCACCATCGATCCATTTATGGGCCATGATCTCAGCCACCGCTGACCTGGTCTGTGCCCTCAGGATCTGAAAGGCCACGCGGCACAGAAGGGGGTCGGCAAACCTAAGAATTACAAGGTGAACAGCCTTGGGTGGGGCCCCAGCCAGACTCAGAAGAGAGCAGGGCCATGTTTATCGTCTTCGTATTACTATATTCCTTACCCACCCCCACTCTCTCCCAGCTTAGTGCGGCCCCCCTGCGAGCTTCCCGCCTTCCCGGACTCTGCTGGGGAAGGAGCGAAAGGGTCCTGGCTCTGCCACCAGCTGTGGTTTGGGAGCGGATGCCTTCAAGACTTCAGCTCCTGCCGGGCGGGCACGGTGGCTCACACCTGTAATCCTAGCTCTCTGGGAGGCCGAGGCGGGCGGATTGTCTGAGCTCAGGAGTTCGAGACCAGCCTGAGCAAGAGCAAGACCCTGCCTCTACTAAAATTAGAAAGAAATTAATCGGCCAACTAAAAATATATAGAAAAAATTAGCCGGGCATGGTGGCGCATGCCTGTAGTCCCAGCTACTCGGGAGGCTGGGGCAGTAGGATCACTTGAGCCCAGGAGTTTGAGGTTGCTGTGAGCTAGGCTGACGCCATGGCACTCTCTCTAGCTAGGGCAACAGAGTGAGACTCTGTCTCAAAAAAAAAAAAAAAAAAAAGACTTCAGCTCCCATAGGGCCGGGGAATCACAGTGAGAAAACCTCCAGGGGAAGTGAAACTTTCGAGAATTTTTGAGATTCTCTCCTGCTTCCTGAGATGATAGAGTATAACAACTAAAAATCTGGACTCTGGTGCCAAGAGTTCCTGGGTTCAAACCTTGGTTCCATCATTTACTAGCTGTGTCTGTGTGGACGAATCACCATTCGGGCTCCCTGTCTATTAAAACAATCGTCCTCACCCTGTTGTGGGGACTAAATGAGCTAATTCTTGAGTAAAACGTGCTCACCCCATGCCCGGCGCACCCTCAGCGCTCCGCGGGTGTACCTCCTGCCCAGCTCTGGTCTGCCAGTCCCAGAGATCGGCTAGCAGCTAGCACCCGGCAAAGGTAAACTTCTTTCGAGAGGGGGTGGCAGATGGGAGCCCCCAGACCCTTAAGAGAATAAGGTCTAGTAGAGTCCGGTAGGTTGTATCCCTGCTCCAGACTTGGACTGAAACTTTTGGAAAGCTCCCTCCCCCTCACTCTGGTCAGAACTAATTCGGGGCCTCATCTCTGTGATCACGTCCCTTAACCCAACCTCCCCTGAAGAGCTTACCACCTCCCATCGAAGTGTATTTAAAAGTTGTCAGGCTCCCTGGCCAGAGTTTCTGAGGTCAGGAACTGAATTCCAGCCATCCTTCTATCTCAAACAAACGTTGAAACAAAAAGATTTTGATGTGGGCAACTCGTCCACTCCTCCCTGCACCTCTGAGGACAGACCAGGAGGAGACTTCCCATGGAAAGAGCACTTAAGTCAGAATCCGGAATCGGAAGACAAGTTCCCACCCTGCGCTCCAGTGCCTTTACCTGGCAGTGACTCAGTTTCCTCATCTATACCTGCAAAATAGGAAAGCGGCCCCCACCCCATCCCCCTCCCCGGTGGGTGCAGAGGCCAAATGTGATGCCCCTTGGGACAGAACAGTGTTTTGTAAATGTCTGCACCAGACACTCATCCCCAGGCATGGGGAAGGCCTCCCTCACTAAATGGCCTTTGGCCTCTGCGCAGCCTCAGAGAGTGGGTGTCACAGTGGAATTCCTTTCCAGACTGCGAGTGTCTTCGTTTAGCAAGAGGAAATCACAGAAAAGCTGTGTGACCCAGGCCAGAGGCCTCTCCTCCTCCTCTCCCTGAGTTTTCCTGCCTGCAAACCCCTGCGCAGGCTGCCCGGGCTGTGGCTGCCGCTTTGCTGAGGAATGCGGCCTCAGCCCCCTGCCTGCTGGCCTCCTGCTGGGGAGTCCGTTCCCCCTCTCCTTCCTCCGTTTGCAACCACTATTTATTTATCTTTGGAAGTTCAAGGAACCAGAGCCTGCAACTGGGAGAGGTCTGTGGAGCCAGGGAGGGAAAGTGAAGAGGCCAGTGTCTAGGCCAGGTGTCTGCCGCCCACGGGCGGGGGAGGCAAGCCGCTTCCCTGCCAAGGCGGGGGTTTGGCCGACTGGACACAGGGGTCCTGGAAAAGGCACCACCCACACCAGCAGGGCACGCTCATGAAAGGGGGGCGGTGCTCACCTTAGGGACCTCTTGGGTGGTGCAGTGAAGATGAGGAGCAGGAGTCCCGCCCCAGCCCTGGCAGCTCTGTTAAGTGGCAGAAAGGCCAGCGGTTGTGGGGAAACTGAGGACACCTGAGCCACACGTCCCCTCTTCCTCTGTCCCCAGCCCTGGTTCCTGCATGTTGCAGTCCATCTAACACGACAGGCATCTTTCATTACCCGCTCCCTTGTCAAGGCCAAACTCCGCCAAGGCCACCAGTCCTCTGCTTTGGACACTGAGTGCCCCCATCACCCATACTCATTCTCCTGCCATGATTTACATTTACACACCAGGGGACAGGCAGGGCCCCCACTGTGACCCCCAGATCAGCTACCCCAGGATGTTAGAGGCTGTGTCCAAAGTCAGAGGCTAATAGGAGGCTGGGCTGAGTCTGGACTCACTGTACAGTGCTCCTTCCACACCCTGCCACAGAGCCCCGCTCCTCCTGGTCTCATTTTCAACTCACTGTCCCCTCCTCCCCCCACCCCTAACACACACAGGGATGTCGAGAAGGTAGGGAGGCCAGATGTAGCCTTGTCTGCCTTGGCCTTTGACCTCTCCTTGGCCGAATGACATGCACTCCCCGCTGGGCGAGGTCGCGGGCAGCAGAGGAAGGTCTGCTGCCTCCTTAGTCTCGCCTTGTACCCTCCTGCGGTGGCCTCGACGGGAGCTGGAGGGCAGGCGGGGCTGGGAGAGTGAGAGCCAGCTTCCAGACTGGCGCATCTTGCCCGGGGCCAAGGGAAACCGCAGACACAGAGCGGGGCACAAAGTTCGACCCAACACACGGCGCACTGGACATCTCTGGCCCGGCCCGCCGGTCACTGAAACTGGGCACGGGCGAGGGGGTTTGGGGAAAGGTGACGGTGCCGGGCTTAGAGGTCTGAAGTATCTTGTGGAGAGCAAGGGTCTGGCCCGGAGGAGAGGGGCGAGACGGAGAGGAGTCTTGGTTCAGCGGGTGCGGGGGACTCGGGGCCCCGAGCCGGCCCGCCCACGCCAGCCCGGCGGAGGGCAGCGGCCTGGCCGTGCGTCGGGCGGCGCTAGGGCCCCGCGGAAGGCCGGCGGGCGGGCGGGCGCCGAGCTGCCTCCAGCCATGGCACGCAGCGGCGGCGGCGGCGGCGGCGGCGGCAGGAGCCCGGCGCGCTCCGCTAGGTCCCAGTCCCGCGCCCAGCGAGCGGGCGCCGTGGAGGGCCGGGCCTCCCCCGGCCCGCGAGCACAGCGCCGAGCCCCAGGCCGCGCCGCCGGGGGCCGCCCGCGCGGCGCTGACAGCCGCGCCCGCGTCCTCCCCGCCCGGGCGCTCCCGGACATGCCCCCGGGGCGCGGCGGCGGGGACCCCGGGGCTTGCCTCCGCCCAGGGCCCCCCGCCCCGCCCTCGGGCGCCCCGGGCCCGCGCTGAGCACGCCTCCCGCACGCCCGGGTCCCTCCGGCCAGCGCGCAGCGGGCCCCAGCGCTGGGGTCCCCGCGGGCGATGGGTTGATGGGCGCCGGAGGACGCAGGATGCGGGGGGCGCCCGCGCGCCTGCTGCTGCCGCTGCTGCCGTGGCTACTGCTGCTCCTGGCGCCTGAGACCCGGGGCGCGCCCGGCTGCCCGGTGCCCATCCGCGGCTGCAAGTGCTCGGGGGAGCGGCCCAAGGGACTGAGCGGCAGCGCCGCCAACCCAGCGCGCAGGAGGGTGGTGTGCGGCGGTGGGGACCTCCCGGAGCCGCCCGAGCCCGGCCTCCTGCCTAACGGCACCGTCACCCTGTGAGTACCCTTCCCGGCGGGGCGAGCGGAGGCGGGACAGGAGGTGCTGAGGGAGGGGGAAGGGGTCCCGCCGCTTCGGAGACCCCGGGACAGGCCCGAGCCCAGGCGCCGAGAAGGGAGGCTCGGAGGAGTAGGGCAGAGACTAGGGCTCGAGGGGCGTCGAGGGAGGAAGGAGCTTGGGGGCAGGCGGGCCGCACCGAGAGGCACCGCGGGCGCCCACTCACCTGCACAGGTGAGTGGAATGCACGCTAGCGGGACGCCGGCGCCCCATAAGTTTCCAGCCCGGGCTAGTGTTGCGGACGTGGGGGTCTGAGGAGGGCGAGAGCCGGGAAGGCTCAGGAGAGATCATCGCCCGCAGGGGTCTCTACCACCGCGGACGCGTCGGGGCCAAACTGGACGAGTGTCTCGGCTGCACCCGGCGGCCGGGCCCCCGCGGTTGGTGGCACCCTATTGGCACCCCGGGCCTGCCAGCCCCGCTTCCAGCCCGTCTGCGTAGGGCAGCGGAGGGCTGGCTCGGAAAAGCCCGTCCTTGGAATGTGGGCCCTTCTGATCTGCAGGGGACCCTGCGTCCCGACTCCTCCTGGGCCCCCCTCTCACTGGCGTGCGTTTGTGTCGTGAGCTTGTGCGGGGCCCTGCGTCCCTGCCTCTTCCTCGCCTCCCCTAGAACTAGCTGGAGCTTTGACTTCTAAGCGCAAAGATTGCAGAGAAAGCAATCGGCCGGGGGAGACGGGTGCACCCTGACCTCCTTCCGTGACTCTCCTCTCAACCAGAGCCTTAGTAAGCACTTGCTTTGGCGGCACCGAGCACCGCTGCGCTGCACCCGGACCCCGAGCCGCCTCCGAGGGGGGCTCGAGTCCCAGCAACCGGGAGCATTGGCGACCCCTCCCCACCGCAGAGATTTCCTGCGCCGACCACGTGCTTGGAGCTCCACGCACGCCGTGGAGTTGAGGGTCGGGGCCTGGCGGCCGCCCCTTCCTCCCCTATCCCAAATCTAGCCTAAAAGCCGCTTCCCTTTCCCCGTCCTCCTGACCCCAGTGGCGACCGTTTCTCCACCGCCCCTTGCCCGGGTCGGGGCTGGCTCAGTCTACTCGATTGTGTCCAGAACAATACAGTAACGCCTCTGGTTGGGTGAGTTCAGAGGCTGCCCGCTTCCTGACAGGACACAACTGGTCAGCTCTGACGTCGGCCGTCTGGCCTGCATTTTCCCCAGCTGGGGTGTGTGTGCATGTGTGTGCCTGGGGTGGGGGAGGTGTGTCTGCTCCTCCCCTCCCCCCTGCCTGCCGCTCAGGGTTATGGCAATGGCCAGGTCTCCCTGAGTGTCCACTGGTGTTTAAGGGTCCCAGCAGGCGTGGGCATTCCCAGCCCACTCGGTTCTGGAGGAGAAAAATGCTTGCGGTGTGGAATAACCGGGCGGGTGTCCGTGTGAGTCCCAGCTGCATGGAGATAATTCAGTTCCGAGCGCTGGGCGTGTGTGCGTGTGCACATGCGCTTGTGTCTGAGCTCACGCACACATGGGGGTCACACTGTCAGGGTTAGGGAATCCTAACATACCAAAGGCAGAAGTGGGGGTGGAAAGGTGGTTTTGCAGCACATCTTAGAATGATTTGGCAGCTAATGCTTTCCAGCCATGGCTAATTCCCATCGACGCCACCCCGAGGAAAGAGTGTGGCCAAATGTTGGTGAGAATATATTGTGACCAGGTGGCAGCAAAGGTGACTTTTAGCTCACCTCTGCATCTCAACCCGTCCCCAGAGGAAGGGCCTCCCTTCCCCCTTCCCTTCCAGGCTGCTGACCGGGCTGGCTTGGGATACCTTCCAAAGGAATTGCCCCCCAGCCTGGCTGGACGTCCCCACAGGGAAGACAGACAGGGCAGGCCAGGGAAGTGCCCGAGAGCCCGCTGGGCAGTCGTTGGACAGTCGCTGGCCAGTGAGCCCGGACTGTAAGAATCCCCAGCCACAGACATATTCTCAGCTTTACCCACCACCCCAGGAGCCACATGAGCCTGCCCTGATGTCCCCCAGCCCCAGCTGGCTTCTGAAGAAAAGAGAACCCGGGCCGTCCTTCAGCAGAAGCCGGGCACGGATTGCTTTCTCTCGGGGCTCAGTCCCTTGACACACTCACCCCTGCCCCAGGAGGCATCTTGAGGGAAGAAGGAGGTTAAGGTCTGTGTGTGGGCAGAAAGGGGGTGACCCCTTTCCTCCCCATCATAAAGGATCATGGCTGACCCTTTTCTTTAACGAGAGAAAAGCGTAACACGTGTATTACTATTACGTGCACACGTGCGCACAGGAGTCATACAAAATACGAACTCAAAGCGGGGCAGGTGGTTGAGGCTTAATGCTCTCCATAGGGGAGAGATGTGTGGGCCCCGGGCAGTGGGAGGCAGGCGGGAAGGTGAGTGTCACCAGAGCTGCCCAGGAACGAAGGTTGATTATTCGGATCGAGTCTCCCAGGTAACAGAAGAGTAGACAGAAGGTCCGTCCGGGCGTCTAGGCGTAGTGACTGCTGCCAGTGTCTTCTCCGAGGTCGACCTTTCCTGGTTATTTGATGAGATCTCCAGGGAGGGGATGTTAAGACAGTTGTGTTTCTTTGGGAAAGAAGGTTTGCTCAGTCAGACTGGGGAATTCCAGGGAGAGCCTCTTCTCCCTGAGGTTGGGGGGCCGGAGGACAGGATAAGGTTAGCGGAACCTTGGTCCTGAGGCAGCTTCTAAGGCCAGCTTAGCATGTCACCGCGCCAGTCCTTGGGGTATCGCTTTCTAAGCCCCAGCAGTGGAAGGACGGGGCTGCCGCTTCAGCCTGGCAGCAAGGCAAAAGCCGAGAGCTCAGAGCGTCCCCCATGAATGATCAGCCTCGACCCCCAAACTCCTTCATACACTTTTTTTTTTTTTTGCCACACAAATTTTCCCTGTCACCTTTTAGCTTGTCACCCATTGCAAACGACGGGACTTGAGTCATTCGTTTTTGCATTGTGGTTTCTCCTCCTTCCCGTGTCCCCTTCATTCCCACTGAGGACCCATCCTTTCTGCAGAGTGGGCCCCCAGGTGCCAGTTTCGTGAGTCCTCTGGGGACTTGGGGTTCCACCTCGGGGAGCCTGGCAGACTCTGAGCACTGGGGACCGTTCCGGCACAAAGGTGCTGGGTGAGGTCCCTGTCTGCAGGAGCCTCCCGCTCTGAGCCAGCGACAGTCCTGCTGGCCTCACGGCAGCCCCTCCCTCCACCTCCGCGCGCGCGTTATCTCAGCTCTGCCTTCTGTTTTTGCAGACTCGAGCCCCTTGTCCCCCACCCTCGGCGTTTTTCTCTCTAGCGGATTTTCATTCGCTGTTTTCCAGGAAAGCAGAGCTCTTGGCTTCCTTCCTGCTGTGTCTGTCCCACCCCACCCCCCGGGCTGGCGGCCGGGCCGCAGGGCAGCTGTGGGCAACACTGCTCCTGCCCAGAGCCGGCATGGGCCTCCCCGAGGGGACGGGCGGCTTATGACGGGGACATGGGGTGGAAAGGGGCCCCCACCGCTCCTGGGCCGCAGCTGACGCCCACCCTCTGGTTCTCAACTCTGAGTGAGCGCGAGGGGGAAGGGCCAGAGGATAAGGCATTCCAGGAGAGCACTGGTCGTAGATAGCTCCAGAAGGAAATCTGTGAGGACCTCCCAGGACATCTGAGCAGCCCTGGAGGATGCCAGGCGGTGTCATAAATTCCTAGAACGTCTGTGCGGAGAAGGGTCCTAGAGATAAGCCAGTCCGGCCCCCACATCTTACAGCTGAGCCGCTGGGAGGGGAAGGGGCCTGCCACTAGCCAGGGCCAGGCGCAGCGTTCCTGTCAGGTGAGGGCCTCACTGTTCACCTGGCTGGACTTGGGACCCACGGGACACACAAGCTGCTTTAGAAAACCCAGGTCCCTTCCCACCAGGACCCAAGCCCTTTTGACCTGGGAACATTCCAGGCTGGGTGAGGAGGGGGCAGGCACGGGGCAAGTTACTCCATATTCCACCCAGACATGCAAACCCGAGACCTGCTCAGCCTCCATTCCAGGGGGGCCGCCCCCCACGCAGGCTGCCCACCCAGAGGACAGGGGCTGTTGGTGACAGGCGAGCTAGCACTGGCTGGGCCCTGCTGCTGGGAGTGTGGTTGTCCTGGAGTGGGGGGCGGGGAAGATGGGCCTGGGGCAGTGGTTCTCGAGCACAGAGCTCCCTCTGCATGGCCCTGATGGGGGGGGGGGGGGGGGCTCGCCTCGGCATCCCACACATACTGCAGCCCCCCATGATCCACGCAGGGGAGTGTGGGGCACAGTGTGCCAGCGCCAAGCACATGGCCCCAGGGCAGTGGGAGGTGCTGGCTGCAGGGGCGGGCCCAGGCCGGCCCCCACCCCCTTCTCGTCCACCCTCTTTCCCCATATGGTTCTCATAAGGTCTGGGCTCCGAGACAGCAGCCAGAGGAAGTGGCCGTGCACAGAGAGCTTTTGTGAGAGAGGAGGGGGAGGGGAGGAGCGGAGAGAAAGAAGGAAAGAAAAGAGGGAAGAGGCCACAGGCAGAGAAGGCCCAGCACGCCCCGCGCCCCCAGTGGCGCAGGTCTCGGCTGCACACCCCCACGCGGGGCCCGACCTCCGCCCGTCCAAAGTGAGGGGCACCGCGGAAACCCACGTCCCGCCCGGACTCTTCCCATCCACCCATTCCGGGGGCTAGAGGCAGCCAGCTCAGTGTGCAGGGATCCACCCCAGGGCCCGGGAACCCCTGTCCTTGCAGCTGCCTCTTGTGTGGGATGTCACGGTCCGTGGTCGCATCCCAGGGAGGGCGCTGGGCAGAGATCAGAGCTCTCTGGGGGACAGTGGCCGAGTCCTTATTGCACCAAACACACTGGCGAGGCCGTCGTGCTGGGCTCCAAAGAGGACACATGAAGTTCAGCCCCAGCAGGTCCAGGACCCAAACGGGTTCTTTGGTCTGAATTTTTCAGCACGTGTGCATGAACCCAGCCACTCCTGAACCCGCTGAGGAAGTCCTGTCCTGCTAGCTACTATGAATCCCTCTGTGATTAGAGACGGGGAGTGGCAACCCCTAGTCCTGGGGTCTGAGAATTTCCCCCAAAGGCACAGGCAAACCAGTGTAATTTGAACCTAACCGTAAATTGACCCTCAATTTTGGGGTCATGTTTTTAAATGGAGAGAGTATTTCTAAGTTTATCCCACATGGGATAAGAACCCTTTCCTGAGGGAGAAAAAGTTCCAGCCACCTCTGAGTAGATCGCTGTCCTTCCACGCAGTGCGGGGACTGGCTACTCCGCTCACCAAAGCCCAGAGAGGGCAGGTGAGTTCACAGGCGCCACACAGCCTGGACCAGGGCCAGCTTCCCCATTACCCCGGAGATGGAGGCTGCTCCAGCCTCCCTGGGAGCAGGCAGAGAGCAGGGGAGGGGAGAGGAGGGAAATGGCCCCGGGCCGAGGGACCAGAAGGAAAATCCGGTAGGTAACAGCTAGGAAGGGCTGCGCAGAGGGGCTGTTTATTTTCATTCCCCCAGCCCAGCCGCTCTGTTCTATTTAGAGCTCAGACACTGACATGACGAAGCTGCCTCCTCCCCTTCCTCCCTCCTCCGGGCCCCCATCCTTCCCAAACTCCAGAACATTCCTTCGCTTTTAGGACTGGGTTATTTGTGGGGGGGGGGACAGAGGGGGAAGGGGCAGAGAAACTGTGGAGTGTGGCTAACCCAGGACCCTCCCAGCTCCCCCACCCTTGCCTCGACTGTCCCCTGGGAGCCAGAGGGCGTGCAAGATGGATGGGGCCAGGTGAGGGGCAGGGGGCTGATCTGTCACAGAGACTCCGCAGTGAGGGCAGCCTGACAGGCCAGACGTCTCCCAGCTGGGAAGCGACTAGAAGGTCGAGCGCCCCCTCCTCCCCCTCTCCCTCCCCTCCCTGCCTTGCTGGGAACTGTGTGGAGAGGCAGAAACTCTGGGACTTCAAGCTTCAGGGGACTCAGTGTCCAGGACGGGAAAGGCCGTCAAAGACCAGGTGTGGGGTCTCCAGCCCAGACCCTTCTTTTACCAAGGAGGAAGCCCCAGGGAAGGGCTGACCTGCCCAGGGTCACGCAGCTCTGAGTTAGACGGCTCCAGCTGGACCCCAGGCTCCTGACTCCCGTCACCTCTGCCCTTAGCCTTTGCAGGTGGGGGCCCGGAGACAAGGCCAACGAAAGGGGTCACATCATAGGAAGCTGAGGGTCAGGAAGCAGGACAGAGAGACTGGGGGGCTCTGAGGCCTCTCAGGCCTCTTGGAGGCCTCACCACTGTGAGTCCCAAACGGTGACGGTGACGCAGCGCCAGGCAGCAGAGGCCTCACCTGTCCACTCTGCTGATGGCAATGGGTTGTGTTCGTTTGTTTGTTTGTTTTTACCAAAACGCAGGCACATGGTACTGGGGGTTCAAAGAGGCCCCAAAATAACACTCCCTTTCTTCACTGGAGGTGGGTTGCCAAGACACAGAAAAGTTAGCAGACAGAAGGAGATCGAAATATAGGTTTTATTACTGATACCAGCTGGGTTGGAAGACCCGGCTGTAGGCAGACTTGCCCACCCACCCAGGGGCTGTCCCCAGCCACATAGCTTGGCAGACAGGTAGATCTGGTGCCTCCTCCTCTACGCACTGACCACTCAGAGAAGTGCCCCCTGGGGATGGGATAGGGCAGACCCCCTAGTCCATTTTCCTTATCCACGTGGATACATGAGCCAGGGAAAGGGGGCTCCCCCTCATAATGGCCTAACAAGTCCACGTGCACTTAGGGGGGTCCACGGTACAAAGCCACTGCACAGTGTATCTGAAATCACGCCGCCCCAGGAATTGTAAGAGCTGCAGTCTCTGAAACGTCCTTCCAAGTGTTTCTGCTCCCTCTCCTGCACCAACCTGGACAGCTTCAGGATGATGGGACTCTTATGGGGGTGATGTCCCAGAGGGCTGTGCTCTCTCCTAGGTGTTGGGGTACACAGACAGAGGGGGATTGGAGACAGAAGGAAACCACCCCCTAACTTGGTCCACTGAGCACCCCACACACCGGGGCTGCCGGTCCACTCACTCAGCCAGTGCCTACTGCACCAGGAGGTGAGAGACCCAGGCTCTGCCCTTAGGTCCTTTCTTAGTCTCATGGCGGGGCCAGAAACAGGCTCACAAAGCTGGACAGGATCAGGCCTCTGAGTGAAACTTGCTCTGAAAAGGAAAGATCAAAGGGCTCATTTATACTTGGGTGTAAAAGACTGATAGCAGGTTGATCCTTTCAGGCCTACTTGTTTTTAAAAAGAAGTCTGCTTTCCTCTCCCAAAAGTTTGGCTCCTCAGCGGTGGGATTTTAGGTTGATGGTGTGAGGAGGAAGTGTGTGGATTGGGATAATTTCCCAGTGTCTGAAAATCAGGTGGACACACACACACACACACACACACACACTCATGGGAGTATTCTGCGCTGTTAGACACATCTCCCTCCATGAGTGGAAGTTTGTTGAGACTCCCTGTGTGGTTTATGTTTGTAGCACTAGTGTGTTACACAAGGTTGAGCGCATGATGGGTGTTTAGGTAGGTTTGAGAGATGAAAGAATGAATGAATGAATGAATGAATGAGCGAATGCCTAAGTGTGGATGATTATAGCAGACTCTATTCCATGTGCTCAAGCTAGGGTGCTGTAGCCCCAAAATCCCCATCAAGGCACACCCATCACCCCCACAAACACCTGTCGCGCTGTTTCTTAGGCTTCTGCCCCCAGAATCAGTCTCAAAGCCGCAGACTTCCCCGAGGTCAGCCCTGCCCATCTGAGCCCCAGTTTCTTGGTTCTGCCCGCACTGCCAAGATGGGCTGCCCTTGTCGAAAGGTAGACTAGAGGAAAGGAAGTGAGACCTACAAGGTAAGGCAGGTTAGAGCAGGCGTTGCTGCAAGACTGTTTTCTCTCGTGGCCTTGACCTCCAGCCCTGCTGGACAGCCCACCTTCCAGGCTGAGTTCAGGGGTAGTCTCAGGACGGGACCCTCTAGAGCCCCTACCTGGGCCTCCTTCTATTACCAGCCGGTGTTCAGGGCTGACGGGACAGGCTTCCAGCCAAGGGAGGGGACGGAGGGAAGCACAGAAGTGGGCGAAACACCTTGCATGTCCTCCCCAACACGTATGTCCCCTGCAGTCAGGCTAAAAGCACACGAAGGCAGCCTAGAAGGGCAGGGAGCTGTGGGACAGCCTTCAGCCTGAGGGTGTGTGGACGCAGGGCCGTGCATCCCAGCCATCCTCGCTGTTGGAAGCCCCTCAGCCGCATCAACCACACTAAAAGGTACCCACATCCTTCATCAAACACAATAATCTCTGCTAACGACATGGCATGGCATTCGGTGGTTACGCGATTAAGCATTTGGTAGTTTCCATTTTTGCAGCATTTATTTGTTAGAGGCAATGATTCATTCTTAGTTTGCAGGTGTCTTTTTGGTATCTGGAAACGCTCCAAGGCCCCGGGCGCTGCGCCTGCAGGTTCACCTGGATGGTCCAGGGTGGGTTATAGGCCTCCAGTCTTTTTGGTAGCAGCAAGGAGACTGCCTTGCACCCCCCACTGGTAGTCTCCTTAAGACACTGCCAAGGTGCCAGCAGCAGGTGCTGGAGACGGGGCCTCCCAGACTCTGGGGACCTGGTGACAGCCTGGAGAGTATGGATCCTCAGTGTGCAGAGGCGAGGCCATTGCATCTTTCAGGGAGGAGGATTGACACATACGACTCTTCCTACATATGTGAAAACTGTTTAGTTCAGGCGTGTGCTGGCTCCATGCTGGACAGAGCGGTGCCCACGTGACTCCTGCAGGGTCATCTTTGATGCTGGGGTGGTATCTGGTGAGTTCCTGTGGCTGCCCAGAGGCCGCAGGGCCTCTCCATAGACGCCAGCCACTCGATTCCTCGGCCTCCAGCCTCATTAGTGGCAGCTCTGCCTGCTTCTCTCCCAGAAAATAGGACCCTGAGAGAGTTCTGGAATGGACTCCGTGTGCCCCCTCTCTCTGGCCAGATTTCAAACCCTGGAGTAGAGGACAGGCGACTCTGGGGACTGGCCCTCCTTCCTGAGAAAAGCTTGACTTTCAAAGGAGGAGGAGGGAGGGGGGAGAGGGAAGCTGAGCATGGCTGGCCGGCCAGCCAGGGCCGAGCTAGCAGCTAGCGACACCTGGCTGGGCCCGGTGAGCTCGCAGGGCAAGAGATGCTGCCGGCCGAGAAGGCATCTGTCTGGGAGTTGAAGAGGGCCAAGGCTGGCCCTGTGTCTGCGCTGGCTGGATGGAAGGCCCCCTCTTTCTCTGCCCAGACGTGCGGCCACCCTGCCTGCTTTCCTCCCCTGAGACAGCCTAGAATGGTGGGAATATTTTTCTTCCCATTGGATGAAGCTCTGTGTGTGTGCCCGTGTGTGTGTGTGTGTGTGTGTGTGTGTGTGTGTGTGTGTGTATGTGTGTGTGTGTTTAGCTCCTCCATTAGCAGAACTGTAACTGCCAGCTTCCTACCTGCCCATAAAAACGCCAGACCCGTGCGTGTTCTGTCTAGAACCATGGCTGTCCTCCTCAACCCAGACAGCCCACGGGGCCCACAGGGGCTTCGGGAGAACAGCACCCGGAGTGCAGTGGAGGCCACTCTCTGGACAGCCCACATCTAGAGTAATTTCCTCAGACCTCTACCCCGTGCTGTGTGTTTGGGGACCCACATAGCTATCTGCCCAAAGTCTTCCAGGAGCTGGAAAGGCAGCAAGAAGGGGGCCCACTGGAGGAGAAGGATGAAAAGGCATTTGCCTGGCGCCTGCTTCTGTGAGTGGTCAGAGGGTGGGGTTCAGGGCCATGTCCTCTGCATTTCCAGACTGTGATGCCAGGCCAGCCAAGCCCGAAGTGCAGGTTGCAGCCGACCCCGCAGCCCTGCTCTGCCCTAGGCTCCCGCACACACAGAGGCTGCCTCTGAGAGGGAGAGGAGAGACAGAGAGAGAGAGAGGGGCAGGCAGGGTCTGCATGAGGTCTGGGCGCAGGCCGTGGGGCTGGGAGCTGGCCCAGAGATAAGTCGTTCTGGGACAGAGGCTCACTGTAGCCCGGCTCCTGGCAACCTGCCTCCGCCCCTCACACAGACAAGCGTGCACTTGGAACATGGCTGGCCTGAACTGAGATGTGCTGGCAGCGTAGAACACACACCGGATTCTAAAGACTTCATACAAAAATAAAAGGAAAGTCTCATTAATAATTTGCCTGTTGATTGCATATTAAACCAGAACATTTTCAATACATTGGGTTAAATAAGATATATTAAAATGAATCTTTGACCTTTTTTTAATGTGGCTACTAGAAAATTTAAAAATTGCATATGCGGCTCGAATTGTATTTATATAGCACAGCTGGAAATTAAAAAATTTGGGGTATTTGGAAGGGGTTAAAGGGCTAAGGTTGAAGAGTCTGGAAAATGTGGAGAACCCCCCGATACCACCTCTCGTGGACCAACTAGGATCTCAGGGTTTAATCTTAGGGATTTGGGAATTGGATAATTTTTTTAATACTCTATTTTCAATGTGGTAATCTTTTT
>NW_012149163.1:1196180-1199573 GCF_000956105.1 Propithecus coquereli | reverse complement strand
GTGTGGAGAGGCAGAAACTCTGGGACTTCAAGCTTCAGGGGACTCAGTGTCCAGGACGGGAAAGGCCGTCAAAGACCAGGTGTGGGGTCTCCAGCCCAGACCCTTCTTTTACCAAGGAGGAAGCCCCAGGGAAGGGCTGACCTGCCCAGGGTCACGCAGCTCTGAGTTAGACGGCTCCAGCTGGACCCCAGGCTCCTGACTCCCGTCACCTCTGCCCTTAGCCTTTGCAGGTGGGGGCCCGGAGACAAGGCCAACGAAAGGGGTCACATCATAGGAAGCTGAGGGTCGGGAAGCAGGACAGAGAGACTGGGGGGCTCTGAGGCCTCTCAGGCCTCTTGGAGGCCTCACCACTGTGAGTCCCAAACGGTGACGGTGACGCAGCGCCAGGCAGCAGAGGCCTCACCTGTCCACTCTGCTGATGGCAATGGGTTGTGTTCGTTTGTTTGTTTGTTTTTACCAAAACGCAGGCACATGGTACTGGGGGTTCAAAGAGGCCCCAAAATAACACTCCCTTTCTTCACTGGAGGTGGGTTGCCAAGACACAGAAAAGTTAGCAGACAGAAGGAGATCGAAATATAGGTTTTATTACTGATACCAGCTGGGTTGGAAGACCCGGCTGTAGGCAGACTTGCCCACCCACCCAGGGGCTGTCCCCAGCCACATAGCTTGGCAGACAGGTAGATCTGGTGCCTCCTCCTCTACGCACTGACCACTCAGAGAAGTGCCCCCTGGGGATGGGATAGGGCAGACCCCCTAGTCCATTTTCCTTATCCACGTGGATACATGAGCCAGGGAAAGGGGGCTCCCCCTCATAATGGCCTAACAAGTCCACGTGCACTTAGGGGGTCCACGGTACAAAGCCACTGCACAGTGTATCTGAAATCACGCCGCCCCAGGAATTGTAAGAGCTGCAGTCTCTGAAACGTCCTTCCAAGTGTTTCTGCTCCCTCTCCTGCACCAACCTGGACAGCTTCAGGATGATGGGACTCTTATGGGGGTGATGTCCCAGAGGGCTGTGCTCTCTCCTAGGTGTTGGGGTGCACAGACAGAGGGGGATTGGAGACAGAAGGAAACCACCCCCTAACTTGGTCCACTGAGCACCCCACACACCGGGGCTGCCGGTCCACTCACTCAGCCAGTGCCTACTGCACCAGGAGGTGAGAGACCCAGGCTCTGCCCTTAGGTCCTTTCTTGGTCTCATGGCGGGGCCAGAAACAGGCTCACAAAGCTGGACAGGATCAGGCCTCTGAGTGAAACTTGCTCTGAAAAGGAAAGATCAAAGGGCTCATTTATACTTGGGTGTAAAAGACTGATAGCAGGTTGATCCTTTCAGGCCTACTTGTTTTTAAAAAGAAGTCTGCTTTCCTCTCCCAAAAGTTTGGCTCCTCAGCGGTGGGATTTTAGGTTGATTGTGTGAGGAGGAAGTGTGTGGATTGGGATAATTTCCCAGTGTCTGAAAATCAGGTGGACACACACACACACACACACACACACACTCATGGGAGTATTCTGCGCTGTTAGACACATCTCCCTCCATGAGTGGAAGTTTGTTGAGACTCCCTGTGTGGTTTATGTTTGTAGCACTAGCGTGTTACACAAGGTTGAGCGAATGATGGGTGTTTAGGTAGGTTTGAGAGATGAAAGAATGAATGAATGAATGAATGAATGAGTGAATGCCTAAGTGTGGATGATTATAGCAGACTCTTCCATGTGCTCAAGCTAGGGTGCTGCGGCCCCAAAATCCCCATCAAGGCACACCCATCACCCCCACAAACACCTGTCGCGCTGTTTCTTAGGCTTCTGCCCCCAGAATCAGTCTCAAAGCCGCAGACTTCCCCGAGGTCAGCCCTGCCCATCTGAGCCCCAGTTTCTTGGTTCTGCCCGCGCTGCCAAGATGGGCTGCCCTTGTCGAAAGGTAGACTAGAGGAAAGGAAGTGAGACCTACAAGGTAAGGCAGGTTAGAGCAGGCGTTGCTGTAAGACTGTTTTCTCTCGTGGCCTTGCCCTCCAGCCCTGCTGGACAGCCCACCTTCCAGGCTGAGTTCAGGGGTAGTCTCAGGACGGGACCCTCTAGAGCCCCTACCTGGGCCTCCTTCTATTACCAGCCGGTGTTCAGGGCTGACGGGACAGGCTTCCAGCCAAGGGAGGGGACGGAGGGAAGCACAGAAGTGGGCGAAACACCTTGCATGTCCTCCCCAACACGTATGTCCCCTGCAGTCAGGCTAAAAGCACACGAAGGCAGCCTAGAAGGGCAGGGAGCTGTGGGACAGCCTTCAGCCTGAGGGTGTGTGGACGCAGGGCCGTGCATCCCAGCCATCCTCGCTGTTGGAAGCCCCTCAGCCGCATCAACCACACTAAAAGGTACCCACATCCTTCATCAAACACAATAATCTCTGCTAACGACATGGCATGGCATTCGGTGGTTACGCGATTAAGCATTTGTTAGTTTCCATTTTTGCAGCATTTATTTGTTAGAGGCAATGATTCGTTCTTAGTTTGCAGGTGTCTTTTTGGGATCTGGAAACGCTCCAAGGCCCCGGGCGCTGCGCCTGCAGGTTCACCTGGATGGTCCAGGGTGGGTTATAGGCCTCCAGTCTTTTTGGTAGCAGCAAGGAGACTGCCTTGCACCCCCCACTGGTAGTCTCCTTAAGACACTGCCAAGGTGCCAGCAGCAGGTGCTGGAGACGGGGCCTCCCAGACTCTGGGGACCTGGTGACAGCCTGGAGAGTATGGATCCTCAGTGTGCAGAGGCGAGGCCATTGCATCTTTCAGGGAGGAGGATTGACACATACGACTCTTCCTACATATGTGAAAACTGTTTAGTTCAGGCGTGTGCTGGCTCCATGCTGGACAGAGTGGTGCCCACGTGACTCCTGCAGGGTCATCTTTGATGCTGGGGTGGTATCTGGTGAGTTCCTGTGGCTGCCCAGAGGCCGCAGGGCCTCTCCATAGACGCCAGCCACTCGATTCCTCGGCCTCCAGCCTCATTAGTGGCAGCTCTGCCTGCTTCTCTCCCAGAAAATAGGACCCTGAGAGAGTTCTGGAATGGACTCCGTGTGCCCCCTCTCTCTGGCCAGATTTCAAACCCTGGAGTAGAGGACAGGCGACTCTGGGGACTGGCCCTCCTTCCTGAGAAAAGCTTGACTTTCAAAGGAGGAGGAGGGAGAGGGGGAGAGGGAAGCCGAGGGTGGCCAGCCGGCCAGCCAGGGCCGAGCTAGCAGCTAGCGAGGGAGGTCGGGCAACCCCACCTGGCTGGGCCCGGTGAGCTTGCAGGGCAAGAGATGCTGCCGGCCGAGAAAGCATCTGTCTGGGAGTTGAAGAGGGCCAAGGCTGGCCCTGTGTCTGCGCTGGCTGGATGGAAGGCCCCCTCCTTCTCTGCCCAGACGTGCGGCCA
>NW_012149163.1:1151676-1183645 GCF_000956105.1 Propithecus coquereli | reverse complement strand
CCGGGTGTGGAGCTTTAGTTTCCTCATTGCAGAAAGAGGGGGTGCACGGATGTGGGAGGTACAGTGTGGCTCTCACGTTCTGGGACCCACAGGTGTGCATATGATTCCCCCGTGCCGCTGCGTGGGAAGACAGAAGAGCCCTGCGATGGGCCAGGCTTTCCCGAGGGGGGCTCTCTGGGCAGAGGGTGTGCTGTGCGCAGCAGGACGGGGTGGTGCCTGTGTAGAGGCGGGGCCGCCAGAGCACCCCTTTATATAAACATGCATATAAAGACATTTTTTAACAAAAGGAACTGGCTCACAGGATTGCGGGGGTTGGCAAATCCAAAGTCCGTAGGGCAGGTCAGCAGGCCGGGAGGTCAGGTGGGAGCTGCAACCTCCAGGCAGGAATTCTTCTCCAGCCTGGCTGAGGCCCACCTGCATCGTGGCGGGTACCTGCCCTTCCTGGCTGTAGATGTCACCACTTCTGCAAAACCCCCACGGCAAGGCACCATCGAGCTCAGTGTCTGGCTAAGTCTCTCAGGACTGTAGCCTGGCCAAGCTGACATAAAACTAACCATCGCAACCACCGTCCCACAGCGGGGACAGGGCCCTTGCGAAACGTAGCCCTGGGCCCCACTCCCGGAGACTCGAACGCATCGGGTCCAGCGGGGCCTGGGAATGTTTTACCCGGAGTGCAGGCGATTCTCATGCTCATCCAGGGTTAGGAGCCAGTGGGCAAGATGACCCCTAGACTGAGGGCCTATTCATCCCAAATGAGACACCGCGGCCTGGCACGTAGTTGGTGCTCAGGAAACACTGATCTCTCTGTGCCGTAAGGCTCAGATGTCTCGGCTTGGGCAGCCGAGGCCATGGCTACTTAACGTCCAGCGGTCTATGCACAGCAAGTCCCAGGGGTGGGTTGGGGCTTAGTCTAATAGCTGGAAGGGAAGGTCCAGGCCGCTCCGGGAAGTGCCCACACGGCCTCCTTGTGCCGAGAGAATGGGTTGCGTGTGAATGGGGAGGGGGGACCCGCGAGGTGCCTGTTCCGCAGCGCAGCGCAGGGCCCTGCGGCTGGGGAGGTGGACGGTGCACAGCTGTGTGAGGTCAGCACGGCAGGGAGGGCGGGGGAGGGGATACGGTGTGGACGCCCAGTGGGAAGGCGTCTGAGATGTTCTTGAAGGAGGACCCGGGGCCAGCGAGGCTGGGGGCGGAGATGGGGGATTCGCCTCTGTCACCCATGTAGGACGCGCCTGGCCAGCCTGGGAGTGCACAGAAAGGCGCAGATGTGCGTGAGGCCCTGCCTCTGTGCCCTCCCCTCCGTGTCCTGCCACCTCTCAGCATGGCCCAGCCTGTTCGTTTCCCAGAGAAAAGACTTCTGGGCCGGGAGGAGCTGATGGGAGAGCCTGGACTCCATGCTGATGTAAAAAGAGGCCCAGGATTGAGTCCTCCCTCTGTCATTTACCTCCTGGGGGCTCTCCCAGCCTCGGGTTACTCACCTGGAAAATGGGGCAATGACAAGTTGCCATGGGGGGTGGACGAGCTCATCTGCACAGAGCGCCCAGACAGCACGGGCTTTCAGCACAGGGCAGTTCCCTTCCCCTCTGAGGAGTTCCAAGTTGCAAGACGCTAACCTGGCCACCTGTCACCGTGTAGATGTGTCCAGAGTTCCCCAGCCTCGGGCAGGCCGTTAAGTGGCTGAAACGTAAGTGCTCAAAGTACTCCGTGACTCATTCCCAGGGCCCCCACCAAGTACATGCAGTGGGGGGCAGGCCCCTGGAAGGCTTTTGGGGTGCTCTGAGGGTGTCACAGTTGCAGTGAGACATCCCTGGACTGAGCTGGCCACAGGGCAGACAGCCCCCAGAGGAGGCCGAGGGAGCAACTGGTGTGCGCGGGTCTCTGTGGACACGGCCCCCAGAGGCTTGTGCACGGCTGGAGGACTGGCCCGGAGGGGCGCCCTGCTGGCCCCAGGATGATTTGTCATTGCCTAATGAGATTAATGAGCCCCGGGGGCTGGTATGCAGGGGTGCCGAGCCGCTCATTAGAAGCAGATGCTCATGGGAATCGTGGCAAATGGGGGCCTGGGGGTGGAGCACGGAGCTCTCACGCGCCAGGTGGTTTCCATTAATCTGTGGGCGGGGCCAAGGGTGAGGCCACGGGGCTCTGTCCCTCCCTCCCATCCTGGCAGCGGCAGCACAGGGGAGGATGGGGAGGGTGGATGGGGAGGATGGGGAGGATGGATGGGGAGGATGGAGAGGAATGCCACGGAGAGGCTGAGGGCCCAGCAGGGGATGTGCAGAGGCTGATGGGTTTAGGGACAGCCTCTTGTTTGGTGTGGTAGCCCCAACTCCTGGCAGAGCCTGCATGCCCAATAAATACCTACTGGTTGATATCAGAGACAAGAGGGGCCCTGGGGGACCAGGTGGCAGGGAAGCTGGGACCATATAAATTTCCTGGGGGCCATACACCCTCTCTCTCCCCTTCCCCAGACAACCTCCCTACCTGCAGAAGTGTTCTGGTCTATTTCTCAGCCATCCCCCACCTTCTAACGAACCCTGGAAGTCTTGTAGGGCCCAGAGAAAGCTGCTCTGCGGCCTCCAAACCTATAATTTGGTTTTCCAACCCACAAGCAGGGAGGTCTGTGGGGGCCAGAGGAAGCCAACTTTCTGCCGCCCCTCCCTGGCTGAACGTGGGCACACACTCACACACAAACACACACACACACACAGTCATAAAAACTCACAGGCTCGTAACGGCTCTAGCGAGATATAATTTACACACCATAAAAGTTCCCCCGTTGAAAATGCACAGTCCGAGGGTTTTGGTATATTTCACAGAATTGTGTAATCATCCCCATAATCTAATTTTAGAACATTTTCATCATCCTCAAAAGAAACCTGGAATCATTAGCAGTCACTCCCTGTTCCCCAGCCCTGAGCAACCACGAATGTGCTTTCTGTCCATAGATCTGCCTGCTCCGGACGTTTCTTGTAAATGGAATCAGGCAGATGTAATCTTCCATATCCGCCGTCCTTCCCTCAGCAAGGTGCTTCCACGGCTCGCCCATGTTGTAGCTTATGTCAGCACTGCATTCCTTTTGATGGCCGAATAATATTCCACTGCATGAATAGACCACACTTTGTTTATCCTTCTGTCAGTCGGTGGATGTTGGGGTGGTTTCTACTTTTCGGCTATTATGCATAGTGCTGCTAGAACATTCACTTATGGGTTCTTGTGTGAATGTATGATCATTTGTCTTGGATTCATACCCAGGAATAGAATTACGGGGTTCTATGATAACTTAAATTGCCAAACTGGTTTTCAAAGTGGCTGGACCATTTTACATTCCTGCCGATAGTGTGTAAGGGTTCCAATTTCCCCACGTCCTCATTACCACTTGCTATTGTCTGCCATTTTTATTGTAGCTATTTAGGAGGTGCAAAGTGATATCGCACTGTGGGTTTGATTTGCATTTCCCTTATTGCTAAGTGACAGTGAGCATCTTTTTATGCACTTACTGGCCATGTGTATATTTTCTTTTTTGTTTTTGTTGTTGTTGTTGTTTTTGTTTTTTGAGACAGAGTCTCGCTCTGTCACTCTGGCATCACGGTGCAGGGTGCAGTGGCATCAGCATAGATCTCTGCAACCTCAAACTCCTAGGCTCAAGCGATCCTCCTGCCTCAGCTTCCGGAGTAGCTGGGACTACAGGCACGCACCCCCACATCTGACTAAGTTTTCTATTTTTTGTAGAGATGGGGTCTCGCTCTTGCTCAGGCTGGTCTCAAACTCCTGACCTTAAGTGATCCTCCCCGCCTTGGCCTCCCAGAGTGCTGGGACTACAGGCGTGAGCCACTGCGCCGGAACTGTGTCTTCTTTGAAGAAGTGTCTGTTCAGGCCGGGCGCGGTGGCTCACGCCTGTAATCCTAGGTCTCTGTGAGGCCGAGGCGGGCGGATTATTTGAGCTCAGGAGTTCGAAACCAGCCTGAGCAAGAGCAAGACCCCGTCTCTACTAAAAAATAGAAAGAAATTAATCGGACAACTAAAAATATATAGAAAAAATTAGCCGGGCATGGTGGTGCATGCCTGTAGTCCCAGCTACTCGGGAGGCTGAGGCAGGAGGATCGCTTGAGCCCAGGAGTTTGAGGTTGCCGTGAGCTAGGCTAACGCCACGGCACTCACTCTAGCCAGGGCAACAGAGTGAGACTCTGTCTCAAAAAAAAAAAAAAGAAATGTCTGTTCAAATCCTTTGCCCATTTTTTCCGCCTGGGTTATATTTGTCTTTGTATTATTGGCCTGTAAGAGTTCGTTGTATGTTCTGGATAGATGTCCCTTATCAGATATTGAATTTGCAAGTATTTTCCCTCATTCTATGGTTGTAATTTCACTTTCTTGATGGTGTCCTTAAAGTGCAAAAGTTTTAAATTTTTATTAAGTCCAACTTATCGGTCTTTTTTCCCCACCCCACACGTCTTTGCTTTTCCTAGACTTGGACTCATCAGTTACTCCCTTCCCAATCTTCTCTTCTCCTGCCAGGGCGCCCTCTGTATATGCTCAGCTTCCTGCACTTCTGTTTTCCCAAGAAGGGCTGAGGGCTTGATTTGCTCCCCGGAATCTTCCCTCCACTTCTGCCTTGCTGGCATGGGGGGTCCTTCTCCCCGACATCAACATCGACATAGATACAGGGAGGGGGTGGCCGGGAGTCAAGGGAGGCCACTCCAGGTCGGGTGGCGAGGGGGGAAGCTCCGTGAATACACAGCATCTTTTTCAGGAAGCAGATGGGGATGGGTGATTGCACACGACAGAAACATCTGTGCATCCTCAGACAAGCTATTTTAGCCTCGTGACTTCACCTAAGAAATGAAGGGAAGAGATTGGACAATCCAGAGCAGGGCCGCTGAACCTGGCTTCTAGAACTCCCGTGAAATTGTGCCATCGTAGGCACGATGTTGGGTGCAGTGCATTTTTCTGGGGCGGGAGTCCACGGCCTTCGTCTGACCTTCAAAAGGATGTGCTAAGTGAGAAAGGTTCAGGACAGCGATCTGTAGGAGGCCTGCGCGTCCCCAAAATGTCCAAGTCCTGTGGTAGCATTTCCTCCTGCCCCTAGGGAGGGTGCAGACCCAGACCTGCTTTCCTTCCCGAGAGGGACCAGGAGGCCTTGGCTGCCCGTGGGCCCACAGGGACCTCAGCGCTCAGCCCAGGGCGCGGTCCAGGAGAGGACCCAGGACTAGCCAACTCCCGAGGGCACCCCGAGGGGCTGCCTTGGTCACCCCTGAGGCAACTCTCCAGGTGGTGCGAGCCAAGGGGGAGAGAATGGCAGCACTCGGTGGGAGCTCCGCTCTCCGAGGCCGGCATTGCTGGGCTGCAGGAAGTGGAGGGCAGGGGGAGGCGCAGCCTGCGTGCAGCCCAGCTCCCATCTGCAGAACATCAGTGGGCAGGCGGATGGGGGCTTTCGAGGGGGCCTGGGGAGGAAATGAGAATAAACACAGTGAGCACAGAGGGAAGGGGGGCTGCAGCCTAAGCCCCTTGGCAGCCCATGAAGGGAAGTGACACAATGAGGAATGTGTTTCCCTCTGCCCGTCCCCTGCGTGGGGGTGGGAGGCAGAGCCCTGAGAATGGCCAGACCCCGACAGGGGCCAGGGGGCACATGCTGGAACAACATCGGAGGGGCGGGCTGTGAGGACGGGGGTCTGGGCAGCAAAAAGGGGGCCCAGGCAGGAAGGGCAGCCCTGGGCAGCCCGGGGGATACTTATCCTGTGTCGCCTCCCTCTGCGTGCAGCGGGTGTCTGCAGGTCCCAGTGCTTGCGCACTCCCTGAGCACGCAGGATGGAGGTCACCCCTCCTCTGGGGAGCTGGCCCCTTCTGGTGGCCTGACTTCTTTCTCAAGGGGACTCGGGGTGATGGAGGCCTCAAGTCCTTTGAGTCCTTCCTGTGAGAGGGAGCTGAGGTAGGAGGACCATGAGAAGGGCTGGGCGGGGTGTTTCTGTCCCCAGCTGGGACAGTGCACAAACAGGCCCCCTGGTGGGAGGCACCTCCTGTCCTGGACACCCATTTCCTCTCCTCCCAGCAGGGCCCTGGCTCAGTTAACCCCCTCCTGCCTGGAGCCCAGAGGTGTCCCTGCGGCTTTGGCAGGCAGAGCCAAGAGCCCTGCCTCGGTCTGGGCTGGGGGGCAGCAGGGCCTTGGAAAGCAGGGTGACCCCACATACCTCTGCCAGTCTCCTGCCTTCCTGCCACAGGTCCTTTGACATGTGGTTATCCCAGGAGTCACCCCCCCACCCCACCCCCCACGCCTCGCTTGCCCCCTGCCCCATAATCTGCTGGGTACTGGACAAGGGCAGGGAGGGTGTGGGAGCCCAGACAGCAAGCAGCCTCCCCGTCCAGCCTCCAGCTCAGGGTCCCAGCAGGAGAGATGCTCTGTGGGCCTCAGCCTATTCTGGTTTGGCTCAAGAAAGACCCAGGTGGCCTCTGAGAAGGGGGTGAATGACCGCCAGCCTTCTAGACACCTCTCCCTGGCTGTGCCCAGCACAGGACCGGGGGAGGATGAAGGCCAGTGGGCCAGCGCCTACCAGGGTCCTCAGTGGTCTTCCTGCCCCAGGAGCCCAGAGGCCTGTCGCGAGCAGGTGGTGGGCTGGGGCCAGGCGGGTAGCTGGTAGGTCCCCCGGTGAGCAGGAACTGTCCCTTCAGTACTGCCCATGGCGCAGGTGAGGAAGAGGGGCAGCGTTGCACTCGGGCATAGTTGGGTCCAAGCCACCAGACTAAGGGGCAGAAGCTACTGTAGGACCCACCTACAGTTCACCCCCAGGCAGGGCGGGGCTGGTGCCTCTGAGCCGTGGGGGGCCACAGCCATCTCTTGTCCTGTCTCAGCATTGTGAGCTGGGCTGAGGACCTGGAACCAGCCTTTGCCCCCCTGGGGTTCCTCCTCTGAACAAGGCATGAGGAGCTGGACGCAGGACTCACCCTGCCCTGGAGGGGAGAGGGCAGGGTTGGGCTGGCGTTCAGCCGGCTGCCAGACTGGTTTCCTCACTGCGCCTCCCCAGGCCGGCTGGAGATTTCTGCCTTAGAATAGCGACTTACAAAAGTCCTGACCACCGATTCCCAAATGCCTCCCAGGGCAGCCCCATGGGATCCTAGGGCGGGTCAGAGGCCAGGCGAGGTCAGGACGCGGCATCCGGACTCCCAGTTCAGTGCTCTCCCCACACCTTGTTCCCACCGCGCTCCCCACCCGCTCCGAGGCCCTTCTGACCCCGTCTCTTGGCCTCACCATTCTCTGCCATGTTTCTGACAAGAACCTGGTGACGGTGGCCAGGGAGGCCCAGGAGACCTGTCTGAGGGGGTCCTTAACCCCACCTCCCCCACCAGTGCTGAGGACAGCAGAGATTTAGCAGGAAATCGGGCCCCAAAGAAACCCAACAGCTGTGTGACAGCGAGGACACCGCACTCCAGGGGAGCAGGTGGCACCCAGAGGGGAGAGGTGCGAGGGCCTCCCCACTTGCCTCCCACAGGGACCTGAGGAACAATGTCATCAGCACGGTGCAGCCGGGGGCCTTCCTGGGCCTGGGGGAGCTCAAGCGCTTGTGAGTGGCATGTCCTGCCCCCCAGCCCCCAGCCTCCCATGAGCCCCAGAGAAAGCCCTGTGACTCCATGAGCAACGCCCCTCCTGCTCCTGCTCAGCCCCCTTCACCTTCCTCTCACCCCACCCACGGTGGAGGCTTCTCCACCCCCCCATCTTGGCTGGGGTCAAGGGTCAAGGGAGTGGCATCTCTAGCCCAGCTGCCTGCACCAGCCCCAGCCGTGCACGCATGCTGCCGTGTGGCCAGCCTGCTGAGGTTCCACGTGTCTGTCTAGAGATCTCTCCAACAACCGGATTGGCTGTCTCACCTCTGACACCTTCCAGGGCCTGCCCAGGCTGCTCCGACTGTGAGTGACCAGGTGGCAAGTGGGGAGCAGAGGCGAGGGAAGGAGGGCGTGGGGGGAGGAAGGCGGCCCCAAACCCTCACAGGTCCCTGAATTCTCTCCTCCCCACCTCCTCTGGCCCAGGGAGACCCTAAGATCCCGTGTCACTGTCCCCTGCCCCTGCAGAAACATATCTGGAAACATCTTCTCCAGTCTGCAGCCGGGGGTCTTCGACGAGCTGCCAGCCCTGAAGGTCGTGTGAGTATCTGTTCCCTGCCCGCGGACCCCAACATGCGCCCTTCCTCTGCCCAGGGGGAAGGCACACAGCACCGTGACCACCCTGGCCAGCCTCACGAGTGGGCAGACAGACAGTGCCTGGAATGCCACCGTGTTCGTCCCCGTGATTGCCGGGGTTGCGCGGAGCGGTGCCGCCCGCACCTCTTCCAGGGCCCCATCCCCCACCCCCCGAGCGCCCACACCCCTGGGACTCCTCTGCCACCCCACAGGGACTTCGGCACCGAGTTCCTGACCTGCGACTGCCACCTGCGCTGGCTGCTGCCCTGGGCCCGGAACCGCACCCTGCAGCTGTCGGAGCGCACGCTCTGCGCCTACCCCCGTGCCCTGCGCGCCCAGACCCTGGGCGGCCTCCAGGAGGCCCAGCTGCGCTGCGGTGAGCGAGTCCTCACCCCGCACACCTGCCAGGGCCCTGTCTGCGCCCTCAGACCTGTGCGCTGGGCCTGGTCTCCAGGGCATCCTCTTCCCTTGGTGCCACCGCCGTCCACCCTCCATCTGCTTCCTTGGGGACACTCGCTCGCTTGCTTTCAGCTGGGCCCGCCTCTTGGCGTAACACGTGCTGAGAAAGGAGCACTTTTCCTTGTCCCCAAACCGCCTGCTCCTCTCCTTTGCTCTCTACCCCTCTTCCCGCCCAGCTGGAGCAGGCGACAGGCAGGGGGGCCCCAGCCTGCCCCCCGGGTTCCCACACGTGCGTGTGGGCTCAGGCCTCACTGCTGCTGTGCCCCCCACAGAGGGGGCCCTGGAGCTGCACACCCACCACCTCATCCCGTCCCTGCGCCAAGTGGTGTTCCAGGGCGACCGGCTGCCCTTCCAGTGCTCCGCCAGCTACCTGGGCAACGACACCCGCATCCGCTGGTACCACAACCGGGCCCCCGTGGAGGGCGACGAGCAGGCGGGCGTGCTCCTGGCCGAGAGCCTCATCCACGACTGCACCTTCATCACCAGGTACAGCCTCCTGCCCCTGCTCGGCCACGGCACCCGCCCCGGAAGAGCCGTGCCCAGACACGTTCACGGAAGAGCCTATGTGTGTGGTCTCTGGAAATCCTGGACTAAGTCGAAAATGGTCTGACTAGAGGATATAAATTTAATACCTGACAGGGAAAAATGATTTTTGTCACTTCTGTGGCGCTTTTACCATGTGTATAGTGGCCGTCACCTGTGTCACCAGATCGAATCTCCGCAGTAGACCTGCGAAAGGCATTACCACTTCCATGGTAAAGACGGGGGATTTAGGCTCAAAAAAACATCGTAAGGCCAGTGAGAAGGAAGGAAGGAAGGGCCTGCGGCTTGGTGCCCCAGGATGGTGCTGAGGGCGGCGCCGGCCGGGCCCCCTACCTGCCTCACCAGCCGCCCCGCCTGCCACCCACAGCGAGCTGACCCTGTCTCACATCGGCGTGTGGGCCTCGGGCGAGTGGGAGTGCTCCGTGTCCACCGCCCAGGGCAACGCCAGCAGGAAGGTGGAGATCGTGGTGCTGGAGACCTCCGCCTCCTACTGCCCCGCCGAGCGCGTCGCCAACAACCGTGGGGACTTCAGGTTCGGCGCGATCCAACCGCCCCGGCCCACCCTTGCACCCAGGAGCACCGAGGTCCCCCACCTGCTCTCCTGGCTAAGTGCTAAAGATGGGGATGACACTTCCTGGTGTCTTGCAGCCCGGAGTCCTGCTGTTGCACTTAGAGAGGGCTTAACTCATGTATAAAGTCACCATTGGGCGTGTGCTTCCCAGTGCAAAAAGGCTTTTATTCGCTCCCTTACATTATGGTTTGCACAAGTTCACCTGCTAAGAGTAGCACATTTTAATATCCCAGTGACCCTCTCTGTTAGGCAGGGCAGGTGTCATTCTGCCCACTGGACAGCTGAGAATCCTGAGGCCCACGTGGATAAGTGACTTGCTTAGGGCCATAGCAGTAAGTGGCAGAACTTGGACCTGAGCTCAGGACTCTGAATCCCGCCCCCATCGGCTGTGACAGCACTGTCAGAACAAACACAGGG
Source organism: Propithecus coquereli (assembly GCF_000956105.1). Classification (NCBI taxonomy): domain Eukaryota; kingdom Metazoa; phylum Chordata; class Mammalia; order Primates; family Indriidae; genus Propithecus; species Propithecus coquereli. The sequence goes on along the minus strand of NW_012149163.1, from coordinate 1,173,495 downwards.
GTGGAAGGTGGAACTGGGACCCCTGGAAGTGTGGCCTGCTGCCCCTCCCATGGCCGCAAAGAGTCTGAGGTCACAGTCCTAAGGGCAGGGGAGGGGCTCTCGTCCTGAGGAGCCTGGGTCCTTGGCAACTTCTGCCTTTGCCCCCAGGTGGCCTCGAACTCTGGCTGGCATCACAGCCTACCAGTCCTGCCTGCAGTATCCCTTCACCTCGGTGCCCCTGAGCGGGGGTGCCCCGGGCACCCGAGCCTCCCGCCGGTGTGACCGAGCTGGCCGCTGGGAGCCGGGGGACTACTCCCACTGCCTGTACACCAACGACATCACCCGGGTGCTCTACACCTTCGTGCTGGTGAGCAAAGGGGCAGAGTGCCCCGTCAGCTCTGGCGCTGGGGCACGGGGAAGGGACGAAGCCCAGAACCCCGCGGGCACGGCGCTGCTCGGCTGTGCTTCCACCCGCCGGGTGTGACAGTGAGGGGCTGGCACCTGTCCCCGTGCTCTCCTCTAGCTTTCCTCTTCCAGGGGACTCAGACCCACCAAGGCCACACTGGGGGAGGGAACCAGGCCCTCCTCCCATCCAGCCATCCCGTGCCTCTGTACCCACCAGCACACAAAGGCAGAGTCCCGCTGTCCTCAGGCAGGGGTGCTGGCGGCAGCGGCCTTGGCTGTGATGATGCCAGCCCCCTATGCCCTCCTAGCTTGCTTAGCCCCTGGAGGTGGGCTGGACCCCTCCCCAGGCACTGTCACCCTGAGCACCCGCACAGAGGAGAGGGCCCCAGGGGCGGCTGGGGTGGAAGGAACAAGGCACGATGACCCTCTTTCTTCCCCCAGATGCCCATCAACGCCTCCAACGCGCTGACTCTGGCTCACCAGCTGCGCGTGTACACAGCCGAGGCCGCCAGCTTTTCAGACATGATGGACGTCGTCTACGTGGCCCAGATGATCCAGAAGTTTTTGGGTTATGTCGACCAGATCAAAGAGGTGAGATTTGACTGGGCCTCTGGAAAGGACCCCGTTTGCTGAATCCTCTCTACCACCCTGGCCCCTGGGTCCCCAGCCCGCTCCTGCCCCTGGTGACTTCCCTGCCTCCCCAGCTGGCGGAGGTGATGGTGGACATGGCCAGCAACCTGATGCTGGTGGCCGAGCACCTGCTGTGGCTGGCCCAGCGCGAGGACAAGGCCTGCAGCCGCATCGTGGGCGCCCTGGAGCGCATCGGCGGGGCTGCCCTCAGCCCCCACGCCCAGCACATCTCTGTGGTAATGGGGGCTGGCCCGGGAGGGCCCCGTCACCCCGAGGAGGGAGGCGCATCCCGGTCAGGCACACACCTGCCGTGGCCCAGCTAGTTCTGAGCCGTGTGGTCCACTTCTAAGTTGTCCCTGGCAGTGCAAAGGAGAGGGGCCCGTGACCCTGGAGAAGCTGAGCTGGAGGGCTGGCCTGATGGAGTGCACAGGAGGACGGCTGAAAGGGACAGAGGGGCCAGCAGGGGAGCCTGGTGGCAGTAATGGGTGTTCCCTGAGAGGAGGTGACAGCTGCAGTCTGATGAGGTCGTTAACCAGTAACAGCCACGGAAGAGCATCTTCTGCGCGCCAGATACCGTGCACTGCATGGTATATGCTGTACTTTGGGCAGCATAAAGGGGTGCCACATGGAGCCTGCTCCACAGCCGGGTTGGGGTGACAGGGTCACAGGGAAGAGGTGAGTGCAGGAGAAGGTGGGCAAGCGGGAGTCGGCGCCTAGGGAGGAAGGAGAAGGACACTGGAGGCCCCAGGCAGACGCAGGCCTGGCCGGTTCTTGAGAGCACGGTGGGGGGTGCAGCCCCAGGCCATAGGCGCCAGCCTCCAGCGGCACGGTGACAAGATCCCTGCCCACAGAACGCGAGGAATGTGGCGCTGGAGGCCTACCTCATCAAGCCACACAGCTACGTGGGCCTGACCTGCACAGCCTTCCAGAGGAGGGAGGCAGGGGCGCCGGGCACGCGGCCGGGCAGCCCAGGCCAGAGCCCCCCGGCCGAGCCCGAGCCCCTGGCCGATCAGCAGCTCCGCTTCCGCTGCACCACCGGGAGGCCCAACGTCTCCCTGTCATCCTTCCACATCAAGGTGGGCCCTGGGGGAGCGTGGGGGCATGGGAGGGGCGGCAGAGGAGGCAGGAGGAGGGGGCTGGAAGACAGAGACCCCAGGGGTCCCAGTGTCTCTGAGGAGCTCCTGTGTCCCCCCAGAACAGCGTGGCCCTGGCCTCCATCCAGCTGCCCCCTAGTCTGTTTTCATCCCTTCCGGCTGCCCTGGCTCCCCCGGCGCCCCCAGACTGCACCCTGCAACTGCTTGTCTTCCGCAATGGCCGCCTCTTCCGCAGCCACGGCAACGCCTCGCGCCCAGGGGCTGGGCCCGGCAAGCGGCGCGGCGTGGCCACCCCTGTCATCTTTGCAGGAACCAGTAAGGGGCTGAACCCCCCAGCGCCTCCCACGTGCCTGCCCTGCACCCCTGTCCCGCCCTTCCCCGCCCATGGCCCCCCAGTGCCCTAGTGGGATTGGCAGAGGACGGTGGGTCCCTCACCATTTCCCAAGGGGCCTGGGGGGCGGCGATGCCCCACAGGGGAAGCAGTGCCGCGTGGCTGCCGGCTGGAAGCTCAGCACTGTCTCTGGTGTTGGGAGGATGATCATCTGCGTCGTGGTCCTTGCCCCAGAGGCCACCGTCTCACTGAGCAATGGAAGGGTGGGACCTGGGGAGAGGTTCAGGCTTCTGGACAGGCAGCCCAGGTGAGAAGCGTTCTAGAAAGGAAGACGGCTCTGGCCTGAAGCGGGACTGACGCGGGGGAGCCTCGAGGGATGACCAGGACCTCCAGAGACACCAGGGACGGGGAGGCCAGGGCGGGAGGGGTAACGTGAGCAGAGGGGTGGCAGGTGGGAGGCCCGTGTGTCAGACTCCCCAGCCAGCTCGGGGCCTGGCACCCCGAAGCTACATGGGTCACCTACAGCCCCTCTTCAGCCACGCCGCGCTCATGGCCCCACCGTGTGCAGCATCTCTCTCCAGACCAGCTCCCCCACACCTGCCTATCCGAGACTCCACGGTCCCTCCCGCACCCACACTGACAGCAGCCCCAGGCCTGACCGCCGTGCCCCGCCTGGCACAGCCTTCCCTGGACCTGCATTTGCCAGGCCCTCTTCAGTCCAGCCCACACACTGCCACAGATGCACCTTCTCCAAACGTCACTTTGCACGTCAGAGAGCCCCCAACGTCTCCGGTCATTTCCCATCACCAGGACGACCACCTTCCTCCCCGTGCCGTCTAAGGCCCCATGAGATGCGGCTCCACCCGCTTCTCGCAGCCAGAGGCGTTGCCGCCACCAGCTGGGCTCCCTTGCTGTCCTAGGATAGACTCTTGCGATCTGACTGGGAACTGAGTCCCCGTATGTGCCAGACTATGCCGGGGCCGGGACCCACCTGGGCATGGACACTGTGTCCTTGTCCTGGAGGAACACTCACTTCAGCAGAGAGGTCAGGCATTGAACAAGTGCTCGGTAGTGCAGCTGGGTGTCCGCGAGCTGCACGAGGTGTTTTGTAGCACAAGGGATGGCTCAGCCGAGTGAGGGGCCAGGAAGGCCTTTGCCCAAAACCAGGCCCTGAAGGGCCCGTAGCGTTAGCCGAGGAAGGGCGGAGTCCGTGTCAGCGGCCTGGGCTGATAGGAGTGTGTGGGGAGAGGTGGGTGGTTCGTTTGGGGTCTGGTAGCCCAGGCCCCAGGCACATCGACCCTCGCAGCTCCGCCTGGAGCTCCTCTCTCCCTGGGAATGCCTCCTTCTCGTCCTCCCTCTGCCCCCTCCCGACTCCTCCCTGCACCTGGGCTTTGCTCCCTCAACCTTCACTCTGCGCCTCGTCCCTGAGCACCCAGCCCGAGTCCTCTCTCCTTGGAGCAGTCGTCACTACGCATTCAGCACACGGAGTGGGCCGCCTCCCAGGCCTGCGCTTTTCTTCACCCTCCTCACTCACCCCTGTCCGGGGTCCCCATTAGCCCAAGGCTGCACTTGGCCTCTAACTAGACTCCTCCAAGCCACAGGGGGCCTGCCCGGCGGGAGTTTAATGCATGCCCTGGCTGCTGCTGCTGCTGCGTCCCACCCGAGCCAGCCTCCCCGTGCGCGTGTGTGTGGACGTCCCTCTCCCCCTGCAGGTGGCTGTGGCGTGGGGAACCTGACAGAGCCAGTGGCCGTGTCGCTGCGGCACTGGGCTGAGGGGGCCGAACCCATGGCCGCTTGGTGGAGCCAGGAGGGGCCTGGGGGCCCCGGGGGCTGGAGCTCCGAGGGCTGCCAGCTCCGCTCCAGCCAGCCCAACGTCAGCTCCCTGCACTGCCAGCACTTGGGCAACGTGGCTGTGCTCATGGTGGGTGTGTGGGGCCGGCCGGGACCGGGAGGGCGGGGATGAGGGACATGGGGAAGGTGGGGTTAGGGACTCTGATGCCTTGGGTCCTTGGAGAAATACAGAAAGCACAGCAGCCTGGTGGCAGGACTCGTGGGGAGATGGCCCTCTGCTCTCTCCCACACCCCTCCAGCTTTCGGGAGACAGGGAGGGCCTGCCTTCACTCCTACATCCAGATAGGCGGTTCTGGAACCACCCAGCCTGGCCTTCACATGCTGCACTTTCTGAGACCAGATTCTTAAACTGGGGGAAAAGGGACCTGGGGCCATCTCCCCTCTTCCTGGTCATCATGCTCACTGGCCACTGTCCAGCGCCCCTCCCGCCTTCCATCTCGGACCCTGTTCTCCCAGAGACGCAGCAGGCGTGCAGCTGGGTCACAGGCAGAACCTTCTCCCGCCTTCCTCATCTCTGATTTTTCAGGCTGGGGATGTGAAAAGACCCCAGCAAAGCAGGATGGCAGGAGGGAAAGGCAGGCAGTGCTCCCCGAGGCTGACTTCCTTGGAGTGGGCGTCCCGGTGCTCACGTCCCTGCCTGCCTGGAAGCACCGAGCACCAGAGCTCAGGGCCAAGGCTGAGGGGGTGGGGACTGGTGAGGTGTCCATGCTGCTCACTTACTTTCCCTGCCCTTTCCAGGAGCTGAGCGCCTTCCCCAGGGAGGTGGGGGGCGCGGACGCGGGGCTGCACCCTGTCGTGTACCCCTGCACGGCCCTGCTGCTTCTCTGCCTCTTCTCCACCATCATCACCTACATCCTCAACCACAGGTGGGCGCCCCTGCGGGGCCGAGGGCCTGGGCGCCAGCCAGTGGGTCTCACTACGGGATGGCAAGCGCGTCTTCCTGGGTGGGTCCACGCGACTGCCGCAGGCTCTTGCCCATTTGAGGGTTCTGGGGTGGGAAACGCATTGGGGGGATTAGGGCTCTTCCTGCCCTCAGGCCTCTGTCACATTCACACACACACACACACACACACACACACACACACACACACACAGATAGCTGCGGCCCCCCTCTGGCTCTCCCAATGGCCTCGAGACCCCATGGGCCTGACCTGGGGGTGGGTGGCCCATTAATGAAAGACCGTTTCTGGGGCAGCTCCATCCATGTGTCCCGGAAGGGCTGGCACATGCTGCTGAACCTGTGCTTCCACATGGCCATGACCTCTGCCGTCTTTGTGGGGGGCATCACACTCACCAACTACCGGACAGTCTGCCAGGCGGTGAGCAGAAGGGGCTGGGGGCGGCTGTTCGAAGAGTAGTGATGGCAGCCTCGGCACAGGGCAGGGCCCCAGCGCCACTGTGCCAGCCTCAGAGGGCGGGTGGGGGCGTGGCATGGAGAGTGAGAGCAGGGGCGGTAAGAACCAGATCAGAGAAGATGGGAGATGGGCTTCAAGGTGGAGAGGCGTCAGCCAGATAGCAATGGTGGGGTCCTGGAGAATCCTTGGGGTGGGAGGGAAGCCTGGGGTGGCCGCAGCAGGGATGGAAGCTTGGCCTGTGGGTGGTGGGCTGGGCAGAGTGAAGGAGCCGTGGGGTTGGTGGCTGGGACCTGGGGAGAGTGGGACAACGCCAGCAGGGCTGAGGCTCTGGGAGAGCCCAGGCGTGGCAGCCCAGGTCCTCCAGCCTCAGTGCCTTGGCCCGCAGGTGGGCATCACTCTGCACTACTCTTCATTGTCCACACTGCTCTGGATGGGCGTGAAGGCCCGAGTCCTCCACAAGGAGCTCACCTGGAGGGCACCCCCTCCACAAGAAGGGGACCCTGCCCCGCCTGCTCCCCGGCCCATGCTCCGGTACGTACTATCAACTGTCAGCTTTGCAAGCGGGGAGGGACTCAGGCAGGTGCAGGGTGGGTTCAAGGACCCTGGGAAATTGCTGTCAAAGACAGAAGAGCCAAGGCCTTCGATGCAGCCAGCTTACACAAGACCATGGAGTGGGTGCATCTTGCCAGCTTTCTGGGGATGCCAAGGCCAGGGAAGGAGGTGACTTTTTGGAGGGCATTGACTGGGGATCCCAGGAACCTGAGTGGCACCCCTGACTTCTGCATTGTTTAGGGTGAGAGAGTAATTCTGGCCTCTGTCCCTTAGAGCAGTCTTGGCCAAGTCCCCGAGAGATGAACAAGGCCTGCCCTATAGAAGCCTTGCATCCCTAGCTAAATACTGTGACAGAAATTAAAGAGGGAAGAGGATGGGACAGAGACAGCGAGTCAAGGGCTCTGAGCACATGGTTCTTCCCTTGCCGTCTCTCTGACCCCAAACCCCACTCCCTCCAGGTTCTATTTGATCGCCGGAGGGATTCCACTCATTATATGTGGCATCACGGCAGCTGTCAACATCCACAACTACCGGGACCACAGCCCCTAGTGAGCGCTGCTGCCTCCTGCCCCAACCCTGCCCACCTGGCACCGGATGCCTTGTGCTTCATTGGCAGGGACACCTGCCAGGGTCCACCAGCCACAGCCCACCCAAGCCCCTGCATGTGGACTAAGCCGGTCTCTGCCTCTGCACACCCTATCCTGTCTTCCCCGCCACCCCTGCCTGTGGGCCCCACCTCCGACGGGCCGCTCCCCACCCACTGCCTCTCTCCGCAGCTGCTGGCTGGTGTGGCGCCCAAGCCTAGGAGCCTTCTACATCCCCGTGGCTTTGATTCTGCTCATCACCTGGATCTATTTCCTGTGTGCAGGGCTGCGCTTACGGGGTCCCCTGGCACAGGGCCCGAAGGGGGGCAACAGCAGGGCCTCGCTGGAGCCAGGGGAGGAGCTGAGGGGTCCCGCCAGGCTCCGGAGCAGCGGCCTCCTCTTGAGTGACTCAGGTTCCCTTCTGGCTGCTGGGAGCGCAGGGGTGGTGACGCCCGGGCCCCCGGAGGATAGTGACGGCCTCTACTCTCCGGGAGTCCAGCTGGGGGCGCTGGTGACCACGCATTTCCTGTACCTGGCCCTGTGGGCCTGCGGGGCCCTGGCCGTGTCCCAGCGCTGGCTGCCCCGGGTGGTGTGCAGCTGTCTGTACGGGGTGGCGGCCTCCGCCCTGGGCCTCTTCGTCTTCACCCACCACTGTGCCAGGCGAAGGGACGTGAGGGCCGCCTGGCGCGCCTGCTGCCCGCCCGCCTCGCCCGCGGCCTCCCACGCCCCGCCGCGGGCCCTGCCCGCCGCCCCCGAGGACGGCTCCCCGGTGTTCGGGGAGGGGCCCCCCTCCCTCAAGTCCTCCCCGAGTGGCAGCAGCGGTCCCGCGCCGCCCGCGGGCCCCTGCAAGCTCACCAACCTGCAGCTGGCCCAGAGCCAGGCGTGCGAGGCGGGGGCGGCCCGCGGGGACGGGGAGCCGGAGGCCGCGGGCCCGCGGGGGAGCCTGGCCCCCCGCCACCCCAACAACCTGCACCAGGGGCGGCGGGCGCACAAGAGCCGGGCCAAGGGGCACCGCGCGGGGGAGGCCGGCGGCAAGAACCGGCTGAAGGCCCTGCGCGGGGGCGCGGCGGCCGGGGCGCCCGAGCTGCTGTCCAGCGAGAGCGGCAGCCTGCGCAACAGCCCGACCGACAGCTGCGCGGGCAGCAGCCGCCACAGCCCGGGCGCCGGCGCCCCGCTCGAGGCCGAGCCCATGCTCACGCCGTCCGAGGGCAGCGACACCAGCGCCGCGCCGCTCCCCGAGGCGGGCCGGCCGGGCCAGCGCCGCAGCGCCAGTCGCGACAACCTCAGGGGCGGGGGCGGCGCGCTGGAGAAGGAGAGCAAGCGCCGCTCGTACCCGCTCAACACCGCCAGCCTCAACGGCGCCCCCAAGGGCGGCAAGTACGACGACCTCAACATGACGGGCGCGGAGGCGGCCGGCGGCGGCTGCATGAAGACCGGCCTCTGGAAGAGCGAGACCACAGTCTAGGGCGGGGCGGGCGATCCTCAAAGACGTCGCTCGGTACGTCAACAGGCGTGAGGCGGAGGTGCCCAGGGCTGCACCTGGGCTGGCCAGCATTACCCGGGAGGCTGGGGCAAGGAGATGGGCACATGTTCGCCACTCGCCTAGAGGGCGTCCCTCTGGGCAGCGACAAACTCAGAAACAGGAAAGATACGTTTCCGTCCAGCCCAGCCCAGTTTGACAGCCCAGTTATCGGTGCCCTCCTAGGTAGGGGGGAAGTCCTCCATGGGGTAACCCACGACCAGAGTGAAAGGGCACAGCACAGCCCAGGTGGGCCCCCCCCACCTACTCCCACCCCCGGCCGCCCCTGCCTCGCCGGTGGACGTCAGCCGTGCCAGGAAAGCACCGTGGAGAGCTTCGGAACCGTGGTCTCTCCTCTGTGCCCTCTGATGAAGTCAGCCCCATCGGTGCCCAGATCCTAAGCCCTCTCTCCTCCTGGTTTGGCTGACATGAGAGCGGCCTAGCAGATGAGCCAGGTGACTAGGACAATGGGAGGCAACAGGTGCTACTTTTCTGACCAACTATGCAAGAGGGGAAGCTGGGGCAGTGTGAAAGGCAGCTCTGAGATCAACTAGTCCTGGGGGGGAAGGGCGCACAACTAGGGATAAAGCCACCATTCCCACAGGAGTGGTACTCACGCCATGCAGCGGGGCTCAGAGGTGGCACATCAGGACAAAGTCTAGGCCCTGTACCTAAGAAGCTGACTCTGCCAGGTGTCTGAGGGTGACCCGGGGGAAGCAGGAGCAGCTGGTACTTGCAACTAGGGCAGAATCTAGTCATGCCCTAAACCTAGTCCTGTAAAGGACGCTCTGAAAAGCAGCTCCACCATAAGGCTGCAGGTGGTGTTCGGAGACGCACTTACTGTTCCATTACAAGATCCACTTCCTGGATCTCAGCCTCCCGTCACTAGGGACTAAGGAATAGCACTCCCTTGCCTCCGTGAGGCCATATGAAAGAACCATCCCGATATTGTGATCTCTAGCCCCACAGTAGGGAGAAACCTCCACAATGTCAAACCAGCTTCCTGACTCCCAGAAGCCGAGCAGAGCCGAGCCCTGAGGCGGTGGCTAAGGTCCCTGCAGATCGCCAGAGGCCTGTGCCCTCACTGCTATTAAACACCAGCACCCATATCTTCCCCAACCTAAAACACCACCACCAGCCTTTGTCTACAGGACCGAATGGAAGTGGAGGGAACCCTGGGTCTTGGGAAGAGCAACAGGAACCCCAGGTCTGGTCCAGGTCCCCTCCCAGTCTTCATGTCACCCCGGCCTGCTCACCAAGGTGAAAGAAGACACGGGAGGGGAGAAAACCCACACTTCTTGGGACGGGTCCTGTTATTTATGCTTGCTGCACAGACGATATTAGAAAAAAAAAAAAAGCTTTGTATTATTCTTCCACGTACGCTGGCTGCTGTTTACATACCCTGCCGATGCCTTAGCACTGGAGAGCTTTTTGCAATACGCTGGGGAATGGGGAGGGAGGGACTGGAAAGTGCCAAAGAAAACATGTTTTTAAGAGCTTGGGTTTTATACAATAGAATGTTTTCCAGCAGATGCCTCTTGTTTTAATATATTAAAATTTTGCAAAGCCCTTTGAGCTACAGCCTTAGTCCACCCACAGTCCTTTTGTTACAAGGTGGAGGATCTCATGACACCATACACACAACCCACCAACACCGGCAAATGGACACAGGGCCAAGAATTCTCCAGTTCCTGCTCCTCTGTGGGCTGACACCGTTGGGAATGCCAACTGCTCCACAGGCAGAGAAAAGCCCATCGGGCCTAGAGAAGCGTCAGCAGCATGTCCCAATCAGACCAGGAGCAGGAGAGCCTGACATTTTCCCAGAGGTCTAAGAGGAAAGCCATCCCACAAAAATGAACATATGCAACTTGTTCTCGAGCACCCAGGGATGGGACTCTCTCCAACCCAGTCATCCCTGCACTCCTGACTTTACTCCAGGACCTAGGGCCAAACTATTTGCAGAGCCCCTCTTGGTTCCTTCAAAGAAAGACAGTACCTAAGGACTGTGTACACCTATTTCCTTGGATGTGACAGGCCTGTTACCAAGCTGCTGTCAGAACGAGGTGAAGTGTCCCCAACAGATGTGCATCAGCGAGGGTTAGGAACACTGGTGGCAGCCTGCCCAGCAGCTTGGGCTCTCTGAAAGTCCCTAACTTCCTGAGGGGTACGCAAATACTGCTCAATTTCACTATCAGAAATGCTCTCGTCTCCAGTGACAGTGGAGACAGCGGGTGTGGGACAGATCCGCTTCCGGGGCTTCAACATGCAGGGTGGGAGGAGAAGGGCAGGACTGGCCGGTCGCTTCCCCTGGGGCAAACCTAAGGAACTATTCCCCACCTCTTCCCCCTGCCCCCGCCCCTGCAGCTCCTTCTCCTGGGTCTCCATTTCTGCCGTGCCCTCCCGAAAGGCCGTGCGGACCAGTGTGTGGCGGTGCTGGAGGAGGTCACCGATGTGTTTCACCACCGACCGTTTGTCAAGTTTCAGAACCTGCAGCCAGGCCAGCTGCTTAGCCATCCGCAGCAGCACCGCCAGCAGCTCCTGCAGGCGGGTGGAAGCGGGGTGGGGCAGGTCCACGTTCGCCAATTTACAAAATTGGGCGAGGGAACACGACAGCCGATATGAAGGCTGCAGGGACTGCCAAGCCAGGAAAGTGGCAGCAGTGATGACAGGCAAGGGATGCCGCCCGGTCACCAGCCACGTCTCGTCTGCCAGCTCCACCAACTGCAGTGTTCGCGACAGCATCTTCTCTTTGTCCTCCACGTATCTGGCTGGCACAGACGGGGAAGCTTGGAACAGTTTGAAGCTGAAACAACCAAAATGAGCGTTGAGTCTCAATGACTATGAGGGTGAGGAAGGGCAGTCCACTCAAGATGGGGCAGCTATTCTGTCCTCTTGGGAACACTCAGGCTCACTGGGCAGCAAGTTCATAGAGACACCGAGAGAAAAGAGGGCGAGTCTTCTGCTAGTTAGAGGAAGGGCAGGAGAATGCAGAAGATCGCTCATGTGTTGAGCATCTCCCTACCAGCCATTATTCCGAGCACGTTACACTGTCCTCGTTTAATCTACATGCAAATGCACCCTTCCATGTGCACTTAGAGTTGAAAAATTTGCCCACCCACCTAGGAAGTAACCAAGCTTCAAATCCAAGGCTATTTGCTTTCTACTACATTTGTCAGAAAAAAGAAAAGGCTTAGCTTCAAACCCCAGTTCTGTCATTAACTAATACCCTTTCAGCTCCTTCACAGATGAGCCTGCTGCGGCAGGGCCGGGGCACACAGCTACATGGGCCATGTGCAGCACAACTCCAGGAACTGCCATTCCTGGAGCATATGACACGAGTGGTACAACAGCCTGTGCCCAGGCTAATAGCTACTTTCCCCAGCTCATTAGGTTGCTAGGAGGGCAAGGGATTTGAAAATTCTAGCATTCTAGAAATAAAAACTGATATTAACCTTATTAATATAAGCATAAAATAGAATAGATCTTTGTCACAAATCCTTTTAGAAGGGCTTTGGTCAGAAAGACTCATCCAAAGGTCAAAGGATTCAGGTCTAAGGAGCCCTCCCATCCCAGTGTCTCCCACTAGGCAGGTACCTGCTACAATAGGTCTTCACCAGTTCTGCCAAGCACAGAGATGGCACATCCAGCCCCAAGAGCTTCACTAGCTTCATGTAAGCGCCAGAAAACACATCCAAATCTGCATACAGCAGCGTGCAGATGGTTCCCATGGTGAGGGGCCAGTTATGCTGCCGGCAGGTGATTAAGACACAGCACCCAACCAACACCTCCTTCTTTTGCAGCCTGGCAGCTCGGATGCCGGAGTGCTGGTATGCCTTTTGGTAGTAAGCAACTGCCGTGTCCTCAAACGTTGGTGGCAATTGCAGAACTCGACAAAGGTCTCTTACTCGGCGGAGACCTAGGAGAACGCACAGCAAGAGTTACAGGGGTCGAAGGAGCTACTGTGCTGCTCCTAGAAAGTTCTGCCAGGACTTAGTTTAGTTCTGCTCAACTTGCCTCAGATGCACAAATTTTGTACCCTTCTGCATTGACAGGAATGACAGTTGGTGTGCTCATTCTAAAGGCACAAAAACATTTGTAGAAAGAGGTCACATTTCAGCCCACCATTTTTCTGGAGGCTGATTTGATTCACGGCCTAGCCAAAGCTTTATCCAGGCTCCTTGAGGCTACCTCAGACACACCCCTGAGCAAACACAAACCTTATACTGAATCGCTACCTCTCCCAGAACCATCCCCACTGTTTATTTCTAACTACCATTCTCTTCTCTACCTTATACCAGTAACGCTGAAAACAGGAAAAGCAAGCAGATGTACTGTATGATCAGGATAATTTTCTTTAAAGCCACTGTGTTGTAATAGTTCGATTCTCACCTCGTTGTTCGCTGCGACTGACTTGTTCATTTTCCCCTGTGCTTCGGGAATATGTTACTTCTGTAAGATAACGAACAACAAATAGCGTGCTTAGCCTTTATTCACCAGACCCCTGTCCTCCTACCACACAAGGCCAGGGAGCAAAATTCAAATCAGTGAGCATCTGCTCCCTGTCCCACAGATGGTGCCCATCTATGCACAGTTAAAGGCCCATCTGGTTGTATATGTCCACAAGCAGTATCAAATACGCAGAGATTGAGAAAGGTTAAGACTGCACTAGAGCAGCTCCAGGTATTCCAGATTTTCAGTCATCCCTCCTGTACATTCAATCCAGGCAATTTTCCTGGCTGTGGATTTTGAGGGCTGCACTGGTCAGGAACTTGGAAAATAAAGAACAAAAAAGATGTTGGCCAGGTGTGGTGGCTCGCGCCTATAATCCTATCATTTTTGGAGGCAAGGCAGGAGGACTGTTTGAGGCCAGGAGTTCCAGACCAGCCTGAGCAAGAGACCCTGTTTCTACATAAAAAATAGAAAAATTAGCTGGATATGGTGGCGTGGCCTGTAATCCCAGCTACGTGGGTGGCTGAGGCAGGAGGATCGCTTGAGCCCAGCAGTTTGAGGTTGCAGTGAGCTAGGTTGCACTCTAGCCCAAGCAGCAGAGCAAGAACCTGTCTCAAAAAAAAAAAAAAAAAAAAAAAGATGTTTTGCCAATCAGTGCCAAAAACTATTTCTATATTCTTAAAGAACTGACCCACAATCCTTCCACCATGACCAGATCAGGCAAGGTGAGTGGAATTTTCTCTCTCTCTCATTTATTCAACATTCATTATGCCCACGATATATGCCAGATATTGTACTAGGTGCTGGGAAAACACTGCTAAATGGCAGTCCCTATCTTTTTCCGTTCACTCGCTCACTTTAGGCCGTTTTCTCCCATATTTAAGTGTGCTTGTGACACTTAAATGGGAGTAGGGGAGATAAGAGGAATCTGATGTTAATCCCTCCACCGCTCCGGGCTGTGCCCAGGGCCTGGGAAACGCCAGACACAGGTACCTCGGAGGTTGCCCTCGTCGCTGAAGGTGGTGGTAAGGACCCCCTCGGTAACTACGCAGCCGCAGTCGGAGCACACCAGCTGGCTCTGCGAGTAGTGCGAGTCTTCCACGAGCTCCGTGGAGCCGCAGTCGGGGCAGCGGCCTCCGCCCGGCATCTCAGAAGCCTTCGGAGATGCCCAACAGCGCGGAAGTCTTCGGAGATGCACCCAGGAGTCTGCAACAGCAACCCTGCAGCAGCAGACGCTAGGAAGGGACACTTTTAAGAGCTGCACCTTTGTCTTCCGGCCAGCGCAACAGCAGGATAGGTGGTTCCGCCTGCAGTTGCGCGCCACTTCTGGTCCGTTTCTCTGTGGGCTCGGGTAGAAACGTGAGCTACGAGAGGAGGTTCCTGATCTGAGCTGCGTCTCCAGTTTCTCTGCTGTCTGTAGTGGATTTGGGGTGAGCCAGACGGGGGTTGCATTTGGATGAATTGTCTACTTACATGGATGCGTGTAAAAGACAAGAAATTATTGTCGTAATCCCTGAACAACCTCCTTTTAAAGCGCTAGGAGAATCGCAGAGTCTTCATTTCTCTTTGGTAATGAATATTGATTTTTGGCCATAGTAGAAAGTATGTTTCTAAAAGGGAGAGTAAGGCCAGGCACGGTGGCTCACGCCTGTAATCCTAGCACTCTGGGAGGCTGAGGCAGGTGGATTGTTTGAGCTCAGGAGTTCAAGACCAGGCTGAGCAAGAGTGAGACACCCGTCTCTACTAAAAAATAGGAAGAAATTATCTGGACAACTAAAAATGTATAGAAAAAATTAGTTGGGCATGGTGGTGCATACCCAGCTACTCGAGAGGCTGAGGCAGGAGGATCCAGGAGGATCGCTTGAGCACAGGAGTTTGAGGTTGCTGTGAGCTAGGCTGACGCCATGGCACTCTAGCCCGGGCAACAGAGTGAGACTCTGTCTCAAAAAAATAAAATAAAATAAAAGAGAGAGTAAGTAAGATTGAAGGAATTTGTGTTCTATTTTCCAGAGCTGCTTCCCCAGCCAGATTGCTTTCTCTCTTTTCAGTCTATTTTCCTTAACTGTAAAATGAGAGAGTTGAATTAAAATCTGGGATGGCAAACTCAAATGCTTTTGGAGGTCAGGCAAGGAATGTCTAATGGAGTTTGGAGTGGAAGAATATGGAGTGAGGTGGCTTCCGGCAAGCTGGAGGGTGCAAGCAGATTCAGATGTTTTTAAAACTGAACTTTAAGATGCTCCAAGATTCTAGCTCCAAAGTTCCTAGCTTGGTATAGTATAGATCAAAGAATCTTGAGTAAAATTTTGCCCCTAGTGATGCTATTACAGAAACCAACCATACAAATTAGAAACGTGCTATGGGCTGAATGTGTCTCCTCAAATTCATGTGTTAGAAACTTAATCCCCAATGCAATCATGTTAGGAGGTGGGGCCTTTGGGAAGGTGTTTAGGTCATGGGGGCTCCACCCTCATGAATGGATTTATGCTGTTATAACAGAGCTTTATGGAAGGAGTTTCGTCCCTTTTGCCCTTCTACCCTCTGCCATGTGAATACGCAGTGTTCCTTCCCTCAGGAGGCAGCCTTCAGGGCTCCATGCTGGAGGCAGAGAGAAGCCCTCCCTAGACATTGAACCTGCCTTTAGACATGTGAGAAAATAAATTTCTGTTCTTTATAAATTACCCAGTCTCAAGGATCCTGTTAGACTAGTACAAATGGACCAAGACATGTATGTCATCTTTGAATATAAATTAAAAGTCAACAAAAAGAAGTATAAGTAAATCTTAATTTTTCTCATTAAGAATAAAGATTTTAAACTTGAAAATTTTAGAATCAAGTGTGTCTGAAAAACATGAAAGTTGATTTAAGTGACAAAAACAACCAGAGGCCTGTCCCTTAGGAGTCCAAGAAAGCAGAAAGGAGTCACCATGGCAAGTGCTGACAGCGTGTGTGTGGAGACTCTGTCTCTCAGGCTGACCATGGAGAGCTTCTGGCATTTGCAGATCTTAGAAGGTGTTGTGGGCTCAATTTCAACCTGGCATTGGGAATTGGGGGTGAGATCAGCACTTCCTGCTGAGAACAGAAAACTGTTGGACAGCTCCTGCGCAGAATGAAGTGATAGATTACAAGGGGGTCTTGTTGGCTTCTTAACAAATAGAGACACTCCCTTGAGGAATAAGACACGGGTTATAGCTGCCTTCTTTAGAAGATCAATAAATTATTGTGCAAGCTAGAGCTGAAAAAACACTCAAAAGAAAAATGGGGCTTATTACTCTGCAGAGACAAGGTGACACAATAACCATGTACCCAGTAAATCCTCGGGGGACTTGAGCCTCTAAAAGAGGGATTTGATCAGCAGGGCTGATCAAACTTTTGGAAGAGTTAGAGTGAGCAGTCAGGTACAGAGGTAACACCCCTCTGTGTCTAATGAGACTGTGGTTCCCTGGAGCACAGTGGAGAACAGGGCATCTCTGACAAAAAGGTTGCGTTTTGTCTAATAATCCAAGAATCGGCCTCCTCTCCTTCAAATGACATATTTCCTATTTTATAAATTTGGAAAGAGGTGTCGTGCCTCGCAATAGTTATCCATAGAGCAGAATCCCCCTGGCGTATGGGTCCCTTCCTTCTGCTCGCATACGCTTCCCCGGTAACTACTGGACAGCAGACTCTCCTAAACCTCCGACCTCAGAGGACTGGCAGGCTGCAACCATGTTGACTAGGTGTTAGTTGATCCATAAACGCCAAGCACCCAAACTTTCATTTTTTGATTTTCCACATTAGCATCACATGAGACTATTAACAGACTTTACCAAAAGGTTGAGGAACTTAAGGTGATTGTAATATAGTTGAAAAATATTTGTAAAACAGAAACTTTCATAATCCTGGCTTCATAGTTCAAGAGAAAATCAACCAGGTGTGGTGGCTCACACCTGTAGGTCCAGCTACTAGGGAGGCTGAGGTGGGAGGATCATTTGAGCCCAGGAGTTCAAGACCAACCTGGGCAACATAGTGAGACCCTATCTCTAGAAAAAAAAAATTTTTAAATCAGGCCAGGCGCGGTGGCTCATGCCTGTAACCATAGCACTCTGGGAGGCTGAGGCAAGAGGATCACTTGAGGTCAGAAATTTGAGACCAGCCTGAGCAAGAGTAAGACCCATCTCTAACAAAAATAGAAAAAATTAGCTGGGTGTGGTGGCACGTGCCTGTAGTCCCAGCTACTTGGAGGGTGAGGCAGGAGGATCGCTTGAGCCCAGGACTTTGAGTTTGCCGTGAGCTATGATGACGCCCTGCACTCTACCCAGGGTGACAGAGCAAGACTCTGTCTCAAAAAAAAAAAAATCAGCTGGGTGCAGCAGCGCATGCCTGTAGTCCCAGTTACTTGGAAGGCTGAAGTGGGAGGATCGCTTGAGCCCAGGAGTTCAAGGCTTTGGTGAGCTATAATTAAGCCACTGCACTCTAGCCTGGGTGACAGAGCAAGACCCCATCTTAGAAAAAAAAAAAAAGAGGAAAGTATTAAAAACAAAACAAACATACCTCTTATGAGGTGCTAATCTCTTCTTTTCCAGACCCAGTTTGTGTACTTGATATCCAGACCCTCCCCAAGAGGCTGCTTTCTCGGAGTGTGAGAACCTCTACTCCTTCTTTGAGAAATCCCATCTGTTCCGTGACCACAGGGCGTGATCACACTGGAGGATCCTCCACGCGCCCCCAACCGAGGGACACAATAATCCCCAACAGTTCTTTTTCCTGAATCCGGGTCACTCGCCCTAGTGCTACACCACAGGGGGCTCCAGCGCAACAGCCATAGGTGGGCTTGGGCACCCCAAGCCCCCTCCTTTCCCCAGTAGTGTGAGGTATGGGATAGGATTTATTTCTGCTTGTCCTGCGGGTGAATAAGACACCTTCGCGTGTGTGCACACACACACCGGTCAGAGACACGCATCAGTTTAGGACAGCACAGTCGACATTCTTACCAGAGAGGAGAAACATGTCCCCAAATCAAAATAATTAGCCCTGGGAGTAGTTCCTTGCATCATGATACAGAACTGCCATCAGACTCCTCTCATCCCCAGTTTTGTGCAGATCTTGAACCTAACTGCATTAAAAAAAAAAAAAAAAGTGGGATTTTGCGGAGCCATCTACCCGTGACAGACACCTTGAAATTCCACTTTGCCCGGCGCGACTCACTGTAAAGTGGACAAGCGGTTCTGTGATCCTCCATCCAGCAACTGTAGGGGGTAGAAATGTGATCGTCTTTTCCTGTCACAAGCGTGTGATGTACTCACCTGTGCCACAGAGCCTCGTCCTCAAACAGGCTGCGGGGAGCACAGGACCGAGGCCAGGAGATGGCGCCCTCTACTAACACGTGTGAGTTTGGGGCTCTCCGCTTGCTCAGGAGGAAATCGCATTGTTTGGGAAATGCATTTGCCTTGCTCCAGGAAATCAGGACAGACACATCATCCTCGGCGTCCTCTCCGCTGCTACAAACCCTTCTAGGTGTTGTCATTCTTGGTGGTGACTGTCTTTTTAACAGATGTCCCTTGAGCCGAGCGCCCAGAGAGGGCTTGTTCAGAGCAGAGGGGAGGCGGCTGGAGAGGCCCAGGTGTGGCCCCGGTGTAACGCGGCCATCGAGGCCAGGGTTCTTTCTAGAGGGGAGACTAGAGGAAGGCCCCGAGGCCGAGGAGGGCCTGGCAGCTGAAGGGCGTGTGTACGTTCTCGTTAGCTGTCCGCCTTGCCCTGTCCTGTGAGTCTCTGTGGGAACGAAATGCTTTCCCCGTCCCTGTGTCCCCAGCAGCACCTGCTGCAGTGAGGACTGGCCCTGAGGAAAGAGCTGTCCCACTCCCGTGAAGACCTGTCCTGGGGGGCCCGTCAGAGACACCAGACAGATCGCATTCCTCGGAGGGAGGCTCATGCTAATCTAGAGCAAGTGACCAGGGAGAGGCGGCTGCTCCCAGGCCTGGAAGCTGCCTCAGCCCTGGGCTCCTCCCAGCTCAATTGATTGAAACTCTGTGACCCTGACCCAGCTTCCCTGAGCGCTGAGCACTCTCTCATGGTCACCGAGGCCTGGCAGCGGCCTCAGGCCTTGGAGCCTTTCTGGCCAGATTTCTTGTCGCCACCGCAGCCCTTCAGCGGACACTCGTCCTTCCCCAGTGCTCCCGGGTGAGACGGGCGCAGCGAATTCCCGTGCGGGTGGCTTTCCTCCCTCCTGCCCAGTTCCCCTCCCGCACTGTTTGTTCTGTCCCCGCACACTTCCCCTCTCCTGGGCTGAGGATCCGTACTGTCAGTTTCTTGAACTCCTGGGAACAAAGGCATCTGATCCCTCTGAGAAGGTGGCCCCGGGCCGCGTTCACTGAATAGGCTCAGAGCTGAATGCGTCACCTCACCCGGGAGACTGCGGTTTATGTGGCCTCATGGAAAGTCCTAAGAGGGGATTGAGTCATATGGTCTCCATTTTCCCTCCTGCTCCAATCGTCCACGACCCCAGTGACTCATACGACATCATCTCCTTGCCCCTCAAAGCGATCCTAGACTATGAATTGCCCAGCTTTTCTGTAAAAGGCCAGAGAGCAAATATTTTGAGTTTTGCGAACAATAAGGACTGTTGCGACTACTCAAATCTGCTGTTGTAATGTGAAAACAGCCAAAGACAGTTACATAAACAAAGGGATATGTCTGTATTCCAATAAAGCTTGATCTTCGGACAGTGAATTTGAATTTCATGTAATGTTTATGTGTTGTGAAATAGCATTATTTTGTTTTTTTTTCAAGAATTTTTAAAAAAATGTAAAAATTGGCTGGGCGTGGTGGCTCATGCCTATAATCTAGCACTCTGGGAGGCCAAAGCGGGAGGATCCCTCGAGGTCAGGAGTTCAAGACCAGCCTGAGCAAGAGAGAGACCCCATCTCTACTAAAAATAGAAAAATTAGCCAGGCGTGGTGGTGCATGCCTGTAGTCCCAGCTACTCAGGAGGCTGAGGCAGGAGGATCGCTTGAGCCCAGGAGTGTGAGGTTGCTGTGAGCTAGGCTGACGCCACGACACTCTAGCCTGGGCAACACAGTGAGACTCTGTCTCAAAAAAAAAAAAAGAATGGTAATGACGCCTCATAAGTGGCCGTTTTCCATGGGTGGGGGAAAAGCAGGGTGCTCCCTCAGCAAGTCCTCACTCTGGTCCAGAGGTGCTGGGATTGTAACCTGGGACCAAGGGGACCTAGATCATCTTTGGAGCCCCCGCAGCTCTTCTGCAAGGGGGAGCTGTTAGCAGGGTAGGTTCTCCCTAGCAATCACCATCAGTTCTTGCTGCAGAACACAGATACTTGCAGACTCTCTAAAGGCACGGAGGTATGTTCGAAGCAGCATGGGCCGTGTGTATTTAAAATGTGTCTATTCACGTGAGGGGAAAATTCCCAGGACAAGTCAAAATAACAGTGGTCCTCTTGGTAGCGGGGAAATTGTGATTTTTCTGTTTCTTTTCCAAGAACGAACAAGTTATGTTGCTTAGAAAAATCTACAGACTGAGAGGACAGGGGAGCGGTGGAGGGAACAGCGTCTATGCTCCTCCAGAGCAGAACACGAGGGACCTCAGATCAGCTGGGGAGAACCTGACGCCACCTGGCTGAGCGGGCAGCTGCCTACCAGGCCCCTGGGCCTTTGGGGCTTGGCTGTGACTCAGAAATCTGGACTGGGGAAAGTTTACTTTCTGTGCTGTTCCTATGTCCTATAATTATTTCCCTTATTTTCTTGGCAATTTTAAAAAAGCTTTCCATTATTAGCAACCGGGCCAAGGAGACTCAGAAGAAAAGAGAGAGGGTGCATCTCTCCTTAGGCTGGAGTTTGAAAAATACAACAGCCTGCCCTGCGGGCTGGGTCTGGTGGCAGCAGCAGGAACCAAACTGAGAGAACTCCAAAAGCAAGAGAAATAAACGGCAAAGAAAAGTTGGGGTCATTTGTGTAATTAAACTTTACTTCCTTGGAGGCCCTCCTTTTAGAGGGCATTTTTTTTTTAATCAAAGCTGGAGGGCTATGGGTTTTATTAAGAGAAGCTGTTTTCATATCCCTTTATAGATGGTCCCACCACTAATTGTCCAGTTAGGGTAACCAGGCCCCTCCACCAAAACCAGGGAGGCCTTCAGGGCAGACCCCCAGCCCCGACCCAGGAGGCTCATAGGCACCGTCTGTCCACACGTGGCTTTTATCTCTTTTATCTCTGACAGTGCGAAAGCATCTCCTCCGTTCCAACAGGTCCGGGATGCGGGAGCATGGACCACGGACACGCCTGTGAGGCAGGCGGACCTCTGGGCTCAGGGCTGTGGAGAGATGAGCTCCGAAGGAGACTCCTGTGCAGCCCTAACACCCTCTATTCAGAAACGGATCGACTAAGTTGACTGAACTGAGGACCAGTTCTGAACCCAGTCTGAATTCAACTCATGCCCTCGAAGTGAAGACTTTACTCTTCGGGGACCCTGTGGTGGAGGGTGGGGAGATCCAGGAAGGAGCCCTGTCCACATGCTCAGTCAAAGGCACCTGATGCAAAGGACAAGGTGGCAGCTTGCGGCGCTGGCGGCAGAACATTCCAACGATGTTTACCTGGTAACTGCCAGGACCCCTCAGGCCGAGACGAAGGGTGTGTCCTAAGGAAGGGATCTGAGAGGTCCCGTCCTCTGCAGGAAAAGGGCGTTGGGATTCCCCGGCACGAGGCAACATGGCAGCAGCAGGAATCCAAGTGAGAGACCCTCACAGGATGAGAAACGCTGGTCACCACGCCCACCCAGGAGGTTTTCCAGGAAAACAGGAGAAATGTGCATTCATACTAAAGCACGGACACAAATCTTTGAAAGGCAGTGCCATTTTATTTAGTGTTGTAGGAAATTTTAGGTTATTTCTTAAAAACAAAAACCAAAGAAGTTCAAAATTCCCAAAGTCGCAAAGCAGGAAATCATAATTCTATAATCCAGAAACGCTGGGCGATCCTTCAGTTGGCGGGAGGGGACGGCAGTTTGTAGCTCACGTAGTAGGTGTGGAGAGGCCACGGAGGGGAGGCTGGCGTGGACACTAGGAGTCAAGTTCTCTATCTAAGG
>NW_012149163.1:1142136-1142476 GCF_000956105.1 Propithecus coquereli | reverse complement strand
AAATATAATACATTCCTGCCACTAAAGGTCACCATTGCCTCAGTAAATCATTCTCTTCCAGTCCCCACGACAGTGAGTCGAAGACCAGGGATTTATAGGAGGCCATATTCTAAATCTTTCTGATTGTAGACCCAGAAAGGGCAGGGTGAAGACACTCCCAGGCAGAGATCATTGCTGGTTTTGTTTTTTGTGGGGAGGAATCTTTTTTTAATGTTAGCCCACGCCTTTTTAAGAGAAGAGACCCTCTAAACCAGCAATATTCTCCCCAGAAATTCAGCTTAAGGACATCATCTAAAAAAAAGAAGAGAAAAAAGCTCTATGCAGGAAATTGTTGACTACA
>NW_012149163.1:1139077-1141127 GCF_000956105.1 Propithecus coquereli | reverse complement strand
AAAAAAAAAAAAATGTCATCAAGGGTGGACTCAGTCCTCCAAATGAATGTTTGCTCCCCCGGGTACACTAGGAGCTTGCACAACCAAACTCCAGCGCAGAGCTGGAGACGGGCCCATGACGGAAGCCCGGCAAGAGAGGGTGCGAGCGAGGGCTCTCCTTCCAGTGCCGCGGGTCGCTGCCCATCCCCGACCACGTGCTGCCAATTAAGCCACACTCAGAAGGACTTGGTGATTAGTTGATGCAGGGGCCACTCAGAGACCCCATCTGAAGTTATTTCATACTCGCAAAATATGCAGAGTCTAAGCCAAGTGCCACCAGTCATCACCCTCGGCCACCTAGTCACACCCTCTGGGTGCACAGCAGCCTGTACTCTCGCTCTCGGTGAGAGCGGGCGCCCGGCACGGTCGCTGGGCTTCCTCGGCGTTTACAATCCGGGACGCCTGGAGCCCAGCCGCAAGCCCAAGAGGCCTGAACCACAAGGAAACACAAGATAAAGATTAAACAAAAAGTACCGTGTCGTGCAAGTCTCCACTGAGGGAGACAAAAGTGACTTTTCCTGAAATCTGTGGCTCGGGAGATTTGTAAGTTTAAAGAAACAAGATGAAGAGGATTTTGCCTGCAGAACTGCGAGGCAGTGAGAGTTTCACTGCCCTAGGGGTCTGTGATTTCTCTGCCTACAGGAAGGCCAAGAGACTACCTCCTCCAACAGCAGCTAAGGCAAGAGCAGAACCAACACGACACGACTGACGCCCCAGCACAGTCTCCAAAAAAAAAAAAAAAAGGAGGACTCTGAAATCGGAAGAGCGTAGCTACGTGATGATTTAAAAATTATAACACACATCCCAGCACTACAAAAGCTGAGCAGTGGCCACAGAGAAGAGGCACAGAGCACAATACTGACGCAAGAAAGAACAGTGGCCACTGGCATGTATTTCCTACCAGGATTTTTACCCTGGATTTTGCTTTTTACGTGGGTGTGATAATGATCATGTACACGCGAATGTGTGTCCAACTCTTTGCATATACTATAACCGACGATTTTTGGATCCAGTTGGCTGTACTATTTTAAAACATTAGAAGCATTAGAACCATTTAGAACCATCAGAAGCATTTAGAACATAAGACGCATTAAAAACCACCTTGGTCAATAGTAACCTCCCAGTTATAAATCGTCTGTAATGGATGGAGACCCTAAAACAATAACCGAGGGGGGAAAATCGTTGTAGTAATGATCCAGCTCGCTTTTCATAACTTTAGGTATGCAATTTCTTCCCCTAACCTCTTATTTTGCAGTATTCCAAAGCATAGTTATTTTCATAAACACTGGCTTACGCCTTGGCACAAAGCGTCGATTACGCGGCAGGCCAGCAGCGGCCTCCAGGAAGCTCAGCACGTTCACTCGGAATGTTCGCTAGCTACGCCGGGACCAAGACCTTGGCCGCAGGTAGGCAGAGGGCTACAGCCGGGCTTCCGAATCAAGAGCAAAACGAGCAGTGGGTGCCTTTGCTTTGAGGCAAGTTATTCTCTTAATCAAGGCCAGGAGAGAGAAGCCCCTGATCAAATGAGCTTGGAAGAATAAATAAAGTGGGAGCAAGGGTCTTGCTAACTTCCTGAAAACGAGGTGTCTGTTTCTCTTTGAAGCTCTGCTGCATTCTGCAATAGAAGGAACAGGGGAAAGGAGGCTGCTAAATGACCCTCATTTTCATTACTGTCCCCTTTATGCTGTTCTTTTGCCCCATGTCCTGGTAAATATCGTTAACTCCAGGAAGATAAGGGCTGCCTCTTCTGCCTGCAGCACCCACACAGAAGGCAGGCAAGCTGGTCGAGGTAAGAGCACATTTTCAGGCGAGGGCTAACGTGTAGCAGGTACACAGTTCTGGCTGAGGCTGGGAATGGTGAGGCCGATGCTTGCTGCCTGCCCTGTCAGCACGTCCTACGAGAGAAGAGAGGGCAAGTCTGCCAGAGGATGCCAGCTTGTTTTCAGTAATAGTTAGTTATGGTTACTTGGCCTCTTTTATCCAAAACTCAGATCTCCAGCTTCCAGTGAAC
>NW_012149163.1:1136783-1139027 GCF_000956105.1 Propithecus coquereli | reverse complement strand
AGGAGGAATTAAATAAAATAAAATAGCTGTAGATAATTAAAAGCTAATTAGATAAATCAGGTTACAGTATCATCCTTCAGATTAAAGTGCTCCAATGTGACCAATGCTGCAGCAGACAGAATCCTGAGAAGGGATTCTGCTGCCGATAATCTTGCCTCTTACCCTCGATATAACAAGAACATGCACAGAGGACAGTCCCAATTCATCATGCCATCATCTCAACCCCTGCCCATGCCATGGGCCCGGGACAGTCTTCCCCTAGGAGGGATCACAAGATTTGCTAAGATTCTATCGCAACCAGGAGGAGAAATGAGCAATACAGAAGTATTCCAGTTCCAATATTACGTGAGTAACAGTGAATTTACCCAAAGAATCTGAACTGGTGCTTTTAGTTAAGAAGGGGTCAAGTACCCTACTTTAAAAAGTACATGTCTACTAATCTGGTTTTGAAAATACAGCAATGGAAAAAATAAGTATCACCTTCTTGCTCTTCACAATTTTACAAGGAGGTAAAATGCCTGTGAGTGTATTCGCGAAGGAAAAGGAAAAAGAAACAACAGTTTAAAGGCTGTGGCACTTCTTCTTTCTACCGGCTTTTAAATTTTATTAACTACATTAAGCCCCTCACTACAACTTCCCCAGTATCCCAGAAGTAACTTGGGTTTCTTTTTGGGCAGGGGCGGGAGGTATTCAAAGGGGAGACACAGGAACACAGTTGAAGCCCTTCGTGGTCCAAGACTGTGGTCCCCTGTCCCCTGCACAATGAAGGGGCTTCTTCATCTTGAGGACTTGGTGGACCCTGGCTCTCCCCAGGAAGTGCTGCCAAGGAAACCAGCAGAGCAAAGGCACAGCGGGGGAGGGGGGATGGCCAAAGGAATCCCACTGACGTCACTCTGTAGCAGAGGGCAGTGGGTGCTGGGATCACCCCATCCCCCACCAAGGCACTGAACAGGCCAGTCGAGCCAGCAGGAACCCGGCTGCCACCAAGGGAGGGACTGTGACCGACTTCCCCGTATTGGGTAAGGAGTAATTCTCCTAATTCCTGTATTCTACTTTCGTATCTCCAGCAGAATGGTCCCATGGATCTAAAGAGCACATTTTAAGGGTCGAGAATAGAAGTTCACATTTAGAAAAGGCAGCTTGCTCAAAATCTGGAAGGCACACCCAGAGGTTTTCCCTAAATGCCTCTGTTCCCATCAAAAACAAAAAACAAGACCCAAGTCCGAGAAGCTGGGTAGGTTTACACGGTATCAAAATTTAGCGTCTGCAGCCAAAAGTACACCTGAGCTACCCAAAGGCCAAGAAGGTATGTGTCACGCAGCACCGACTGCGTGGTCATCTTCTCCTTTCACCCGAAGCTTTAATAACCGGAGGATACGTATTGAAAAAAAGTCTCAACAAGAAAGAAAGAAAACCCTAGTGTTCAAACACATTAATACCCCCTGTGCCACCCCGATCTCGGGCTCAGGATCGGATCCGATGACCACGTCTCTGGCGGGCATAAAATATTTACAACCCAGTTAAAGGCACAGCGGCATTTAGAAATACAGCCGTGGGAACGTACAGTGAGAGATTCGTTGTAATCATTAACCTGACTTCAGTGGGCAGGATCGACTCTGGCCAGATGACGCCGAGGGAGACGGTGACTCAGAGCCTGCCGGCTGGGTCTCGGCCACAGGCTTGACCTCGGGATCAGGCGGAAACAAACTCACAAAAACGTCTCTGTTTCGTTCCGGCGATTTACATCTTTCCTGCCTTTTTGCCGACCTGGGCGGGAATGCGGAGGATGTTGGGGGTCTCCTCCATGACCCTGACCAGCAGGTTGTCGATGTAGTCCTCCAGCTCGCGGACCTGGAGCTCCTTCTTGCCTATGGTCTCCTTCTGCTTCAGGACCAGCTGGATCAGCTCGTCGCGGGTCAGCTGCGCGTAGGCGAAAGCGGGGTCCGAGGGGCTGTACTTCTTTAGAGGGGACAAAGGAGGGGGAGACATTATGGTATCAGCACAGAAATCTACTATCTAAAAGAAAGCAAAAGAACAAAATGTTATTCGTGATCTGGGTCTCTTGGGAATACGTTTTCGATTTAGGGTGAAAACAGTTTGCTGATTGAAGTTTTCTGCAAAGGGCCGGAGAATAAATATTTTAAACTCTGCGGGACACATATGGCCTTTGTTGCATGCTCCTCTTTGGCTTGTTTTGCTTTTGTTTTATGACCATTTAAAAATATATTAATAAAAAGCATACTT
>NW_012149163.1:1124272-1133190 GCF_000956105.1 Propithecus coquereli | reverse complement strand
TGGTGGATATTAAAGCCTGTTAGTAAAAGTTTGATGACGAACAGGACGTTTGCATGGTCTGAAATTAATTCCCCACAATGTTTTTTTTCAATTGTAAAGGGAAAAAACAGCAATCTCGCAATGGAGAACCTGGCAGACTCCACTTAATCGTCAGAGTTACCACTGTCCCTGGTGGGACAATCTGATACCACGAGCCTCTTTAGACGACACAGGGAGAAGACATTATGGTTCATTCCTGCCGAGAATGAGTAACGTCAACCGAACCACGAGGAGACATCAGACAGGCCCAAACTGAAGAAGATTCTACAGAACAACTGATCTAAACTCTTAAAAAGTGTCAATGTCTTGAAAGATTTAAAAAAAAAAAAATGCTAAGGAACTATTCCGGAGCAAAGGGGAATACAGAGACAAGACAACTAAATGCAGTGAGGGACCCTGGACTGGGAAAACAAAAACGAAAAAAACTCTAAGGACACTAGTGGGACAATTGCGGAAATTGAAATATGGACCACAGCTGAGAAAACGGCAGCACATCCATGTTAAATTTCCTGATTTTGATGAACGTCCTTATTCTTGGGAATCACACACTTAACCTGTTTAGGAGGAAAAGAAGCATGAGGTATATAACTTACTTTCAAATGGTTTAGAAAAAAAAAAAAATGACGCATTGCCCGTGCGCATGCATAGCCAGAGGAAGGGCGGGGGAGGTGAGGAAGACACAGCAAACCTGGAACATGAACAACTGGGGAACCGGGAGGAAGGGTTCGCAGGAGCCCTTTGTCCCGTTCTTGCAACTTTTTTCAATGTTTGAAATTATTTCAAAATAAAGTTACCGAAAAAGTATATCTATGCAATGATTACAATTATAAGAATTTTACGTTCTTGCCAAAAGATAAGAAAGGAAACACGGGAAAAAGAAAACATCTGACCTGAAGAGGCCACAGTGTGAGTGGCATTTTCTTCTCATTAAAATGAAGTGCCAGCAATCACGTTGCTTGAGACACACAGAAAATTCAACAATAACGAAATAACTATAAGGGGGAAAGTAATTATCCAATGGAATGCCTGAGGGCTTCCAAAGGTGACCCAGAGACACCAGACTTATGATTAAGTAACTCCTGGCATTACCTGCTGCCCATGGGGATGGGCACAATGGTGACTCTAGAAACAGGTGCTCTGTAGCTCCCTAATTACCACGCCAGCTTCCCAGAAGACATACCTTCATCATGGCTTCGTTGATCATGTTCTCACTGATGATGGTGGCAGTTCCCAAGCTGGAGTTAGCAATCTTGGTGGCTGTTGTGTTCATGGGCTTCACAGGATGAAGTCTAAAGAGAAGGGGGAGAGGATCCTTAGACCTTTCCGTAAGGAAGGGCAAAACCGAGAAACTGCCCATCTCAAAGATGGCAGCCAGCGAGCTAGACAAGGGGCAGAATGGTTCCCACCTCCGGTGTCTCAGTTCCTGCGGAAACGGAGGCAGCCGGGGCTAGGCAGCCACAGGCAAGCCAGCGAAGCACGTCCTTGGCCAGGTGTCCTGATGTTCTCACGAGCCCCTCAGTCTTGTTATGGTTATCAGGAGAACCTTAAAGGCAGTCTCTTATTTTTGGAGGCAGCTAGAGCCTAGGACTCCACCGTGGAGCTCCCCGCAGAGCTTTTGTGTCTCCACAGTAAAGAAAGAGTTCCGAACAAACATGCCAGCTTCACGCCGGGCAGTGCTTGAAGGAAGTTCTCAACACCGCTAGATCCTACCGCTCATTGTCAGTGAGACCGTTAAGATACCGGTCACCTACATTTCTGCCACGTGTGAGCTCCAAATGCGACCCTGCAGAACAATTCCTGAGCTATCTTTGAAGACTGCTGCTATGATCTTGCTACAAACGTAGCAGTGTCTTGAGGCACTCCCCCCACCAGGGACAGCCCCACCAGCAAGACACTGGGCTGCAACGCCAGAACATCTGTGCCATCAGAAAGCCAAAAGCCCTGCAGGCAAGATGCAGAGGGGACATCGCTCACATTCACAAAGACAATCTCCCCGTCTCTCACCTGTGCTTGGCTGACCCCGGGCCAGCGCCTGGCTGAGCTGAGACTGGATGTGTCTCTGAGGGCGAGACCCAGGCCTGAAGGAGTGGCTTCCTCTTGCCAAAATGTTCACCTTTCCCAGCCGAGCCCTCTGCTGTCGCTTTTTTTTGAGATTCTGCTGTACTGGTGTGCTGAGTGTCAGAATGTGGAGAGCTGGGGACAGAGTGTGTGGCAAGAAAGGTCTCAGAAAGGGAGGGGCTGGGGAGAGGAGAGTCCAGGGACGTGCCAAGAGGCTGATTAAGACTCCCATTTCCTTTCGGGTTTTCCTCCTCGCCACTGCCAGGGCCGGGCAGCTGTTTCTCCAGACTCGAGCTCTTGCCAAGGTGTGGCTTCTGAATTCCTGAAGCCGCGGTCTGTGCTGAAGGAGCTGTCGCGGATGCTTTGGGTGCTTTCGAGCTGAAGTCACTCGGGCTCTCTGCTGGCGCCGACCCATCTGCCCCTACACTCGTGCCCAAGGACGAAGCTCCTTCGTCTGGAGTTGCCACCTTTGCTGTCTTTCTGCCATCTTCCACCTGATCTATTCTTTCATCATCCGATGCAACTTCGGGAATGGAAGGAAGGGTCAAGTTCAGATCAGCCATGATGGGCGATCGAACATCTGAGGCCGACTGGAGGTCACTCAGGGGGTCAGACAGTAGCCCTTCGTGGTCATTGGCTTTGCTCTGACACTGGGCCAGCAGGGCATCGTCTCCCTCCACCCTAAAGAGCAGGGTGTCTTTCGCTGAGCTTGCTTCACTCTCGGGGACTTTAGAGAAACGCTCCTCGCGGGAGGGGCGGAGGGGATGACCCTGGGTGGGTGCTGGAGCACCGCGCGGCGCGGGCCTGGGTGCAGCGGCAGGTTCCCTCCCGGCATCTTCTGTGCGGGAATGGCCAGCGGGCACTCTGCCAGACGCGGTTCCAGCGGCAGTCCCTGCAGCAGTCAGCTCCTGGGGGCGACTGTCATCCTCTTCCACGCCCCCAGCGGACCTCGCCACCTCCTCTTCATCGAGGAGCTGCTGAGAAAACGACACGCGCTTCTTGGTTTTCTGTCGGCCCTCGCTGACGTTCACACCCATCTCTGCAGATTTCCACATCCCAGAGTCAAAGGAGGGGACCGACTCTCCCATGTGAAGAGGGGACGCCGCTGTAACTGAAGCAGTCGTCCCACTGCCCCCAGCTTCGTTCTCCACCGGAGGCCCAGACTGGCTAGCGGGGCCTCTGCTGCCCCCCGTGGGAGGCTTCCCAGCTGGGCCTGCGGCTCTGCCACTGCCCAGTGAAAGGACCGACGCTCCTTCCTGGGCCTCGTCAGAGGGTGGGATGCAGTCTCGTTTTGTGGGCAGGGACCTCAGAAGCTCTTCTTGTCGCCCCATTTTAGGCTGCTCCGGAAGAGGCTCCTCTGATCTGTCGCTGCCGCTGTTCCCTGTGCCCCTCTCGCGGGGCCTCCCGGGCCCTTCGCACGCTGGAATGGGTGGCTGTTCCAAAAGTGATCCCGGGGCAGAAGAAACGGTATTTGGAGCTGGCGTTAAATTCTCCTTCTGCAACTCTGCCTCAAGGAGCAGGGACGGTTCTCCAGACCTGGCCTGGCCCTTGTCTGTGGGGGGCCAGCTCTCGATCGGAGTGGACGTGGCAATGGGAGCTGCTATGGGAGATGAGAAAGAGGAGGCGACAGAAGGACTCTCAGAGGACTGTGCCTCTGAACCACGCCCTGATTCAGAGGGGACAGGTGCCTGACCAGAACCAGAGGGGGAAGCAGGAAAAGGAGGAGGAGAGTGAGGGTGAGGAGGGGGCCTGGCTGTGGGCTGGGGCTCTGGAGACACGTCCAGTCTGCAAAAACGACAAAATAAAATCTGCGGGTCAGTTGCAGACTCATGGCGGGAGACAAAAAAAAAAAAAAAAAAAAAAGAAAAACATGCAAAAATAAACTCGTTCAAAAGGGAGAGCTTTTTTTTTCACATCTGGGGCAGTACCTTAAGAAGTTAATGAAGGAACATCAATAGTTAACATACAAAAGGGACACTTTCATCCCGGAGCACATCTGCCACATAAAGGCTTGTTGCAATGGAAAGGAAAAGACCCAGGATAAGCAACAGCCTACAGTTTTTCGTGGTGATTAACACAAAACCCCAGCCTTTGATTACCTTGGGGCATAAAGCACCTAGAGGGTTTAAAGCAATAAAAGATGTAAAGCAACAGGCACAGAGGTTTAAGAGGAACAGGCCGTGTATGTGTCTGTGTGTATGTGCATATACGAGTGTGCGTATGTGTGTATCAGAACAAAGCAAGCAGAATCTCCAAAAAAAAGTCTCTCAAAAGTCTGTCCCAACCGGGACCACAGAAATACTGTGTGTTAGTGTGAGTCACTCCATCAGCGAAGCCCCCAAGGCTCACACGGGTTCTTGCAGGGCAAGAGTGACCATGCAGAGGACTGTCACAGGCACCCTTGAGAGTGGACCGAGGGTCTCTCACGTCAGCAAACCAGTGCCAAAGTACGAGAAGGAAAGATAACATCTGCCTCAAAGGGAAACGTGTGATAAGAGCTTAGTAAACACAGGTTGTGCGCTACACCAGAACTCAGGCTTGCAACTCTCAGAATCTGCCACGCACCACCGTATTCCACTGCCATCTGATCATCTTGTCCAGATGGACAGACCGTGCCTCCCGGACAGTGGCTTGGGGCTAGGAAACATCCTTGCGACTTGTGCAGGGCAGGCCAGGCTGACAGTAGGGACTGGCTAAATAACAGCTTAGACCAGCAAACCTTTAGCACATGCGGGTACCGTCATGGAACAAGCAAGAAGGCGGCCTTGCTGAGTACCACGCGCGGCGAGGGACAGGCTGCGTGAGAGGAGCAGGGACTCACCGGGGTTTGACAGCTCTGGTCTGGGGAGCCCTTGCAGCGGGGACAGGTGGTTTCGGCTCAGACGTGGAGTCTGGGTCAGCTTCTGGTTCTGTGATCTGCACCTCTTCGAAGGGGTTCAGGGAGTTACCCCGTCCAGAGACAACGGCTGCGGTATCTTTCTCGGATCTTCTCCCACGGTCCTCGCTGACCCCCGTGAGCGAGCCTTCCTTCCCCTTCCCCAGGCTGCCAGGGGGGCTTTCGCCATCGCTGCCCTTAGCCACATCCTTCTTCCCTGTCACCAAGGAAAGCAAAGAGGACTTCTTGTTCTCCGGCTTCTTGCTCTCTTTGGTTTCTTTTGCAGCCTCTGAGTTCGCCAGAGCTGTGTTTTCCTTGGTGTTTTCACTGACCGGCCGGTAGGCTGGCAGAGACAGGGACTTCAGAGCAT
This sequence comes from Propithecus coquereli, assembly GCF_000956105.1. Lineage (NCBI taxonomy): Eukaryota > Metazoa > Chordata > Mammalia > Primates > Indriidae > Propithecus > Propithecus coquereli. Next base: position 1,127,848 of record NW_012149163.1, on the reverse strand, counting down.
CCTTGGTGGGGGACTCGGAGAGCTGTCTGTCAGGAGGCCCCTCGCCTCCTTCCGCAGGCTCCTTCCAAGACCGGACAGCCAGGTTTTCCGTGGATGAGAACAAATGCTTCTTCCTGAAGCCCTGCGGGGACGGGGAGGAAGACGGGCTGCTGTCTTTGGTCTCGCTCTTGGCTTCCGGCTGCTCCAGGTAAACGTGGTTCCCGTTGATACACACGTTAGAGCGGGAAAGCACGTCATTCTTAGACCGAAGGCCGCCAAGAAAGGAGAGTCCTTCCTTCTTGGGGAGGGTGAAGCTGATCTGGTTCAGTTGCTTGAGATCGGTGCTTGCTGTTCTCTTGTGAGCCGTGACTGTGGGAAGGAAACAAAGAACAGAACGAGGATAAGTTAAGCGAGCGGTGTGCAATGCGGAGGGAAGGCATGTGTCGATACATTTTTGCTTGTCACGATTGGGGGTGGAGGGTGCGACTGGTAAGCAGCATCCTGCAGCGCACAGCACGGCACCCACGACACGGCATTCTCTGGCCCAGACTGTCCACGGTGCTGGCTGGGAAACTCGACGTTAATCAATGAAAAGGGCATCACTCTTGGGAGAGTAGCAGAATCTGGCCAAGAGGAGAGATTTAGTCATTCAAATTGAAGTTCAAAACCCACAATTAATTCAGAGTTCAAGGGCTTACATTCCTGGGCTTTCATTAGGGATGTGCCCCAGGAGAGCTAAGTATATCAGGAGGAGCTCAGTAACTATCTGATCAATTAGTGAAAAATCAGAATAGGTTCTATGATTTTATCCTTAAAAAAAAAAAAAAACCAATGGACCAGGCACAGTGGCTCACGTAATCCCAGCACTTTGGGAGGCAGAGGCGGGAGGATCGCCTGAGGCCATGGGTTTGATACCAGCCTGAGCAACATAGCGAGACCCCAGGTCTAAAAAATTTTTTTCAAAAAAACTGGCCAGGCACAATGTCTCACGCCTGTAGTCCCAGCTACGCCAGAGGCTGAAGCAGGAAGATTGCTTGAGCCCAGGAGCTCGAGGCTGCAGTGAGCTATGATGACGCCACTGCACTCCAGCCTGGGTGACAGAGTGAGATCCTGTCTTAAAAAAAAAAATAAAAGACAAAATAACACAAAAAAACTTGGATGCACTCATGGGACTCATCCTGTTAGCTTCAAAAGCTTGAACTAATGTACGTCGGTTACAGAGCCAGACATTTTGGACAAGGAATTTACACGTTCCGAAACCAGAAGGCTTAGAAATAGCGGGGGCATCCTTCCCAAGGCGCCCACCGCCACCCTCGTTTCAATAACTGAGATACTGGGTTAAAAGTCTTCCTCTTCTGATCTGTTTCTTCTCTCTCAGCACATGGCTGAGAGGAGGGAGAAGGTCCCACGGGAAGGCGGCGAGCACTCACCATCCGAGGCGGAGGAGGACTCATCCTCATCGTCGTCGTCACCCCACCGGGACTGGAAGTCGCCGGGACGCAGCAGCACTTTGCCTGAATTTGAAGTCGGCAGGACGGACATGGACTGGGAGAGCGGCGTTTTCTGCAAGTTAGACTTGGAAAACAAGGTCTTGATCTTTGACTTCTTCTTCTTGTCCTTGGATAGAGACTCGTCATCGCTGTCGACAGAGGGTGTCGTGGAGGGCACGATGGCTGACGCGGTATCTGACACACTGTCCTTGTTCCGCCCCTTGATTTTGTCCTTCAGTTTCCCGAATGGATTCCGAGACTTGTCCTTCATGGAGAGGTCGAACATGCTGGCGGTCATGTTGTTTCTCATGAACTGGATGTCAACCTCGATCTCTCCCCGCTCTTTGTCTTTCTTCCCTGGCTTGGACCTCAGGGTGTACCACCTGGAAGGAACGAGGGCATAAAACATCGCACAGTCCCCACGAACCGGCCCCCCGGCGCACCCCCGGCCCCCCATCACCAACCTCTTACACAAACGCTTTCTCTTTGGGGAGAGGCAGGGGTCAGGGGTAGAGGGCAGAATCTGTACTTTTATTTTTGAGAAGAGGGCTATTTCTAAAACTAAATAAAAAAAGAAAATAAACATTCCATCAAATCACTTCCAATGACTGATACTTTCCTTCGATGGGGTACAAATGCAAAGATCATGCACAAACGGCTGAGGGGGCAGCGCGCAGGTGTGTACGCAAATCTCAGAGAAAAACCAAGAGTTTGTATTAAGGAACAGTTCCTGCCAGGGAGTGATGGAACACACGAGACAGAGGGTTTTTTTAAAAAAAGAGTGAAATAAGTCAGTCGCAAAGTGACAAACACCGTACGATTCCACTTATGTGGGCTACCTGGGTGGTCAAGTCCATCGAGGAAGAGAAGAGCGGTGGCTGCCAGGGGCTGGAGGAAGGAGGGACGGGGGAGCTGACGTTCGCCAGGTACAGACTGAAGTTGGGCAAAATGAATGGCGGCGAGGGACGGACAGCAATGTGAATGCACTGAACGCCACTCAACGATTAAAAATAACTGTGACATCCTTTACGGTTATAATTTAACTAGAATTTAAGATGGTACATTTTATGTTATTTACCACAACAAAAATAGAGAAATTGGAAAGGGGGCATTCTTCTCTGTCTTAATACTCAGAAAAAGGAACATACAAATATTATTCAAGTATTTCACGTGGTCATTTGCAAACGATTTCAAGATGTGGCAAATGACATTATACTAGCGCGACTCCACTGACTGACAAACTCCAGAGAAAGGAAACCACCCCGTGGCAATCGCTTTCCATCTGGCAGTCCTACACCACGCAGGCCCGCTGGGGAACTGCGAGAATGTGAGCCTCATCAGCACCGTGACCATTACGGAACAAACACCTCCAAATACCTGCTCTACCGAGAGCCGTCTGCAGGGCCGCCCTGGCAAACTGAGAACTCTCACTCGGATGCTCTTCTTGGTGACCTATTTAAGAGCTGAGGGCCGAGGGCTCTTTTGGTTTTCCCCAAAAGAGCACCACTTCCTCTCCGGGTCAGCCGGGGCTTGCTCCAGGGCAGGTCCCTGCCCCCACGTCTCGGCTCACTCTGCACTTGCAGGAAAGGGGCCGAGGGAAGGACAAAGCTAACACCTGAGCAGCACCTATGGCGGGCCTGGCGTCGTGCACACCAGGAAACATCCTCATTCCAGCCGCACAAGGAGGACGTGCAGCAGACGGCGCACTCGTTTTACAGAGGAGGAAACCGAAGCTCGCAATCTAGGTTATCTGTATCTGTATCTAGGTATCTGCAATTGTTTTGGGGTGCAGCTAGGATTCTCAATGAGCTCTGCCTTTCCCCAAAGCTCCTACTCTTTCTCCCACAACAAGATTCCTGCTTTAAACTCTCTCCTGATTCATCTTTAACAGGTTGTCTTTTGTGACACAGAGAAAGGAGGACTCCAATTTAAACTCTTTTAGAGGAAAGTTCAAGCTTCTCATTTAAATGTGCAGGTTTTACAATCCTCGCACTTTGGGAGGCCCAGGTGGCGGGACTGCCTAAGGCCGGGAGTTTGAGACCAACCTGAGCAAAACAGAGAGACCCCCATCTCTACAAAAATTAAAACGTAGCCAGGTGTGGTGGTG
>NW_012149163.1:1122165-1124222 GCF_000956105.1 Propithecus coquereli | reverse complement strand
TTTTTTTTTCACATCTGGGGCAGTACCTTAAGAAGTTAATGAAGGAACATCAATAGTTAACATACAAAAGGGACACTTTCATCCCGGAGCACATCTGCCACATAAAGGCTTGTTGCAATGGAAAGGAAAAGACCCAGGATAAGCAACAGCCTACAGTTTTTCGTGGTGATTAACACAAAACCCCAGCCTTTGATTACCTTGGGGCATAAAGCACCTAGAGGGTTTAAAGCAATAAAAGATGTAAAGCAACAGGCACAGAGGTTTAAGAGGAACAGGCCGTGTATGTGTCTGTGTGTATGTGCATATACGAGTGTGCGTATGTGTGTATCAGAACAAAGCAAGCAGAATCTCCAAAAAAAAGTCTCTCAAAAGTCTGTCCCAACCGGGACCACAGAAATACTGTGTGTTAGTGTGAGTCACTCCATCAGCGAAGCCCCCAAGGCTCACACGGGTTCTTGCAGGGCAAGAGTGACCATGCAGAGGACTGTCACAGGCACCCTTGAGAGTGGACCGAGGGTCTCTCACGTCAGCAAACCAGTGCCAAAGTACGAGAAGGAAAGATAACATCTGCCTCAAAGGGAAACGTGTGATAAGAGCTTAGTAAACACAGGTTGTGCGCTACACCAGAACTCAGGCTTGCAACTCTCAGAATCTGCCACGCACCACCGTATTCCACTGCCATCTGATCATCTTGTCCAGATGGACAGACCGTGCCTCCTGGACAGTGGCTTGGGGCTAGGCAACATCCTTGCGACTTGTGCAGGGCAGGCCAGGCTGACAGTAGGGACTGGCTAAATAACAGCTTAGACCAGCAAACCTTTAGCACATGCGGGTACCGTCATGGAACAAGCAAGAAGGCGGCCTTGCTGAGTACCATGCGTGGCGAGGGACAGGCTGCGTGAGAGGAGCAGGGACTCACCGGGGTTTGACAGCTCTGGTCTGGGGAGCCCTTGCAGCGGGGACAGGTGGTTTCGGCTCAGACGTGGAGTCTGGGTCAGCTTCTGGTTCTGTGATCTGCACCTCTTCGAAGGGGTTCAGGGAGTTACCCCGTCCAGAGACAACGGCTGCGGTATCTTTCTCGGATCTTCTCCCACGGTCCTCGCTGACCCCCGTGAGCGAGCCTTCCTTCCCCTTCCCCAGGCTGCCAGGGGGGCTTTCGCCATCGCTGCCCTTAGCCACATCCTTCTTCCCTGTCACCAAGGAAAGCAAAGAGGACTTCTTGTTCTCCGGCTTCTTGCTCTCTTTGGTTTCTTTTGCAGCCTCTGAGTTCGCCAGAGCTGTGTTTTCCTTGGTGTTTTCACTGACCGGCCGGTAGGCTGGCAGAGACAGGGACTTCAGAGCATCCTTGGTGGGGGACTCGGAGAGCTGTCTGTCAGGAGGCCCCTCGCCTCCTTCCGCAGGCTCCTTCCAAGACCGGACAGCCAGGTTTTCCGTGGATGAGAACAAATGCTTCTTCCTGAAGCCCTGCGGGGACGGGGAGGAAGACGGGCTGCTGTCCTTGGTCTCGCTCTTGGCTTCCGGCTGCTCCAGGTAAACGTGGTTCCCGTTGATACACACGTTAGAGCGGGAAAGCACGTCATTCTTAGACCGAAGGCCGCCAAGAAAGGAGAGTCCTTCCTTCTTGGGGAGGGTGAAGCTGATCTGGTTCAGTTGCTTGAGATCGGTGCTTGCTGTTCTCTTGTGAGCCGTGACTGTGGGAAGGAAACAAAGAACAGAACGAGGATAAGTTAAGCGAGCGGTGTGCAATGCGGAGGGAAGGCATGTGTCGATACATTTTTGCTTGTCACGATTGGGGGTGGAGGGTGCGACTGGTAAGCAGCATCCTGCAGCGCACAGCACGGCACCCACGACACGGCATTCTCTGGCCCAGACTGTCCACGGTGCTGGCTGGGAAACTCGACGTTAATCAATGAAAAGGGCATCACTCTTGGGAGAGTAGCAGAATCTGGCCAAGAGGAGGGATTTAGTCATTCAAATTGAAGTTCAAAACCCACAATTAATTCAGAGTTCAAGGGCTTACATTCCTGGGCTTTCATTAGGGATGTGCCCCAGGAGAG
>NW_012149163.1:1093650-1118960 GCF_000956105.1 Propithecus coquereli | reverse complement strand
ACTTGCCGTCAATCACAAATCATAAGACTGGACTGAAAGTCCAGTACACAAAGTCATCAAGAAGAATTTAAAATGGATTAGTAAAACATAGCCACGATCTGGCAAAATTATGTGAGCTAGAGTTCAGGAGAAACCTGTTACGGTTTTTAAAACCCAAATCCACAGGCGGGGGAGAGGGGACTGATGGGGGTTGGAAGATGCAAGGCCTCTACACACAATTCCCCATCCCCAGGCTGGTATCTTTCCAACACATTTCCCAGGACCCGCCTGGAATAGTTTGCATATTTGTCACTTAGATGTTGAGAGGATTATTTGTATTTTTCTCTTCTGACGGTCATGTGGTAAATGGTAGCCTTGGTGACGAAGGGTGTTTGGGTTTTGTAAATACCAACTGGAGGCACCTGGAAAGGAGAAGTTGCTGAAGGCTGAATGCAGAGGCTCAGATGACCACAGCGCAGGCGGAGAACCCCACCTCCCGCCAGGGCAGAGGGTCAGCCCAGGGCTTCCCCCCAGCTCTTCCACATAGCTGCTTCTGTCGGCCCTCCCCCTCCCCAGAGATGCAAAAACATCACAGACCTTCAAAGAAAACCACCTGACAATGCCGGGGCCAGCCCTCCCTTCCCAAGAGTATCAGTGAAGTTTTTGTTCATACTTCCTGATGTTTTATGAGCAAAGCTACGACCACCTGGAGAACATTTCCTGGGGACCGATTATTACTATTATTACTACACTCAGATCCAATCCCGAGCATGAAAGTGGGATTTGTTCTGGAAACTTCCAGCACCATTAGGAGGTGCAAACAGAAACTTCCCCCACTGTTCTTGCTGTTTATTTCACAAGCAAACCTAAAACCAACCCCAAGTAGCCAAGAACAGCCACAGGGCTATTTAAGGACGTGAAAAGCAGACTGAATATCTCAGGCAGGTAAGCAGCCAGCAAATGTTCCGAATTTTAAAAAATCTGCGCTAGATTATTAAACGTGCAAAGGAAAACAGGAATTGTTTCTTCTACTACCAATATTATCCTTAGAATCAAAACAGTTTAATGGATATTTGACCCAAGCATAATTTGATAAGATGCATGAAAGAAACAGTCCATGCATGTCTTGCCCTAAGAAATCCCAAACCAGGACAAAGGCCAGGCACAGTGGCTCATGCCTATAATCCTAGCACTCTGGGAGGCCAAGGCGGGATGATTGCTTGAGGTCAGGAGTTCAGACCAGCCCGAGCAAGAGCCAGACCCTGTCTCTACTAAAAATCGAAAAATTAGCTGGGTGTGGTGGCACATGCCTGTAGTCCCAGGTACTCTGGAGGCTGAGGCAGGAGGATCACTTGAGCCCATGAGTTTGAGGTTGCTGTGAGCTAGGCTGACGTCACGGCACTCTAGCCTATGCAACAGAGTAAGATTCTGTCTCAAAAAAGTAAAAAAATAAAATAAAAGAAAATACCAGGACACAACTGTAGGATTTAACATTTAAGATCGATTCAGTTTCTATGTGTTTCTGTCCATTTGTTTTTCAAGTTCATTTAATCCCTGCACCTCCCAGAAGCAGTTCATAAATAATAAAGCCCCAGCCCGCAGCCCCACCTGCGATGGCGGTGTGGGTGTGCTCCAGCATTACCTTTCACAAGGTCCAGAACGCTGCTATGATCTCAGAAATCAGGGCTGGGCCCTCTTTGCTAGTCCAAAGGGCAGAGTACAGAAAGAAAGCCATAATCTCAGTGTAGCAAGTTTATTTTAAACCTGTATTCTGAAAAGAATCCTGCAACCTATCAAAAAAAAAAAAAAAAAAGTGATCCTTTCTATAAGTAAATAATTATTTTTGCTTATGATTAAAACTTGGTCCTGTAAGAATTAAAGGAATCTCTGAAAATGTAGAAAGTGACAGAAAACTTCTATAAACTATATCTATCTATCTATCTATCTATATTTTTTTTTTTTTTTTAAGAGAGAGGGTCTCGCTCTGTCACCCAGGGTGGAGTGCAGTGGCCTGATCAAACCTCACTATAGCCTTGAATTCCTGGGCTCAAGTGAATCCTCCTGCCTCAGCCTCCCGAGTAGCTGGGACTACAGGTATGGCCACCACACCGAGCTATTTTTTTTTTTTTCATTGTAGAAAAAGGGTCTCAAATTCCTGGCCTCAACTCCCACCTCAGCCTCCCAAAGTGTTGGAATTACAGGCGTGAGCCACCGCACCCGGCCTAAACTGTGTTTTTAAGTAATAACAAGCATAAGGTAAAAATTCAAATCATACAAAATAGTACAGAATGAAATGCTCAGTCTTCCTCCCACCCCTGACCCCATGGTCCCCTGTCCTCTTCGCAGAGATAACCACTGTTATCTGTTGTGTGCACCCTCCCAAGTGATGGTCTGGGCAGATACAAGCAAAAATGCATATTGTCATACAGGCAACCCCACTGGTTTTGTTTCTTTGGACTTTTTTTTTTTGGTCAAACACAAGATAAGGCAACAGCTAAGAATATACAAAAAGTCATTTAAGTCTTTTACACTTTCTAAAAGGTGTCTTATGAAGAGAAATAAGGGAATATGGAAGAATGGGCTAGGTACAGGTGAGAAAGACACACGAGTCTGCGCCCACGTGACGGAGCAGGGGCAGGGCGCTGGCTCTGCCTGCCCGGCTGGGGACCAGTGTCTGGATCCGCACTGCGAAACATGCCGGGCTTTTCACAGTCTTTTGGGAGCAGCTAAAACCACCCAACCGTGCCCCGTTCTCAGGGCTGGCTTGCCTCAGAGCGGACAGTTGGCTTCTCAAACACAAGGCAAGCTGATCCCAGGGGCCAGCGGCTGGAATGCGGCAGGGTCAGGTGGCGGTGGCTCCTGCTGTTGGGCAATAAAGGCCTCCCGGTGCATCCCTGCAGACGCTCGGACTGCACTGGCAAAGCACCGACTGGCATGTCTCAAAAATAATCTTTCTGTAGCTGAAACAAACATGTTTTTCCTTTAAAACACCCCGGAGGGCAGACATGTGCAGAGAAACGATGGCTTCAAAGATTCAGTTTCAACATTTTCACAATGCCAGACACTGGAGTTACGGAGGTAAAGAGGCCCTGAGCCGCTCAGACTCCTGCGGGACCGAGAGCAGGCTCACCAAACATCACCACCGGTCTGTGACATTGGGACAGCTGCTGCCCACTTTTTAACTTTGAGGCATGAGAATGACACATGCTCCTGCTGAAATATACGATTTCATCACAAATAAGGACTTGCACACAAATAAGGTTCTCAGCTAATTTAAGCCCAAAGGGGCTGTAAGAACCAGCTACCCCGGAACTGCTCAGCAAACGAATAAAAGCCGCATCCCCGTGTCAGACACAGGCAAAGGAGGACCAGCCGCCCGTGTTACTCCACATTTCAGATGCGCCAGTGTTAACTTCCACGGATAGCTGTCTCTGCGCGAGGTCTGGACCCCAGGGTCAGTGTGAACTGTCTACTTCCCTTACCACGCAACTCTCAACCCTGACTTGGAGCGTGAGTCACGTCCACATGAACCACGCATCATGACACAGGGGATGATGGCCTCAGGTGAGGAAAGAAGCAGGAAGAACAGAAGCACCCCTGACCTAGCGTTGGATGGAAGACGCACTCAGTTCTTCCTAGATGAAGAAATTTTAAAAGCAGTTCACGAATTCCCCGGGGAGTAAAAAGGCGGCTGAAAGTTATGTGGTTTAGCAGTTTGGAACACCTAAAAAGGTTCTGCAAGGGAGTGATTCCGTATGGGGGAAATATCCAGTGCCTTCTCCTGGTGGCCTAGAAGCAACGCCTAGCCAACAGAGACAGGGATGTTTACGACCCATAAAACATTTGGGATGTGTACCTTACAGAAGCTATGCAGCGTAACAAGTTTTGTTATGGAACAAGGTAGCTGGTCATTGTCACCTAACTCTGAATACAGAATCACCCACCTTGCCTCTCTAGACCTTCCCCTCTGCCCACCCTCAGCTACTTGGAAGAGCTCCTGGTAAATCATGAGAACAGCCAATGGTTCGGGGCTCATTGTTTTCACCCTAATCCCTGAAACAGCCAGCAGCAGCACTGCAAGGCTAGTCGTAGCCAGCAAACTCGATCCTAAGAACTGGTGAAGAGGAGAGACAGAGAAGACAGGTTAAAAATGCTTCTCGCCCTTTCTAGATTATAATTGCCTCTACAGAAATTCTCTTAGAAAGTAATCAAAGCATGTTACAGAAAAAAATTTAAATATCTATTTTTAAAAATTGACTCAATCTCATGCTAATCTATTACCTCTTTACAAATTTTCTTGAAGTCTTTTTCCTGTACATTTTAACAATTAGTAGCTGAGAGACCTTAGGCAAGATGTTCAACCTCTCTGTGGGTCAGGTTCCTCCTCTGAAACAGGGTTAAGAGCACCCACCTCATAAGGATGTTGTGAAGATTAAATGGTTTAATATAGGTAAAGTGCTTAGACCAGTCCCTGGCTATAAATCTTAACTGTAATTACTGCTTGGTTGTAACGAGCGTGCACACACAATTTTATTTGTAGCGCATTATACATTATCGCCTTGCAATCTTCATAGCCATCATTTTTAATGGCTATCTGATATTCTCTTAAGTAGGTATATAGCACATTTATCTGCTCATTCAGATGGTTCTCAAAAGGTAATCTAAGATATTAACAGTTATTACTGACTGTATTACTAAGTACACCCAAACTTATCCACCACATATAAATAACAATGATCTGCATTTAAAGAGAGTAGGAAAAGACTTCCAAAATTGGTTTGTATTACACAATTTCCGAAATTAAAAAATACATAAGAATTTTTAAAACACCATGATTAGTGTATATTTTCTGTAACTTGTTGAGAAATGTAAGGATCCTCATAGAACTCTTCTGGGTCTCTACCCAGATGGGACAGACACGAAAGAGAGGGCTCCCAAACTCTCAGAGATGTGCCAACGTGGCACAACTTACTTAAGTACATGAATCGAGACACGCTTTCTAAGTGGAAAGCAATACTAAATTCCTTGTAGGTGAAGACTAAAGGAAATCCTGAGCATCAGTATTTTAAGATTCTCTAAAAATTAGAAAAATTAATGCATTTTTAAACATGGAAGTGTACCACTCCCACCGGTGGCTTACCAGTTCTTTACAAAGCTCGATCGTATCTCAAAAAGCCACGTGTGTTAATATTCTAGCATCAGATCCCGTATCTGTCTCACCTCTTGGCCAAATGTAAAATGCCACTGATGCATTTTATTTGGTCTGTCAAAGAACAGTGTCTCGTGGCAACCATGGGGTCCTCACACAAGGAGACTTTAAGGATGGAAAAAGAAAATACGATAAACACTAGGGTTCAACATCCCTTGGCCAGGACAAAAGAAAACAAACCAACTTCAGCACGACTGACATCAAAGAACATTCAGTCCCCTCCCCACCCCATAAACAGCCTCGCACTCCTTTCCATGAGAACTCCTGGCAAGGGAGCAAAGCTTCTGTGATTTATTTCCTAAGCAAGGTAAGTCCAGAGAAGGGAGGGGAAACACACACACCCAAAGCATTTTTAAATCCTGCTTTAATAACAAATGATTAGTAAAAACGAAGAGTTCCATTCTGGTGAACTGTATGTCACGATTGGCTGAGTGGGACAGGGAAACCCCGCAGGACTGGAGCCGGGGGAGGGGACAGCCCTGGAGGAACATCCCAGGCCCAGCCTGCGGCTGTCACACTTTGGACAGGACACCCCGTCTTCGGGGTAACAAGAGGCCTCTTTAGACCAGGCTTTCTGGAAGCCTTAGTTGTCCTACCTAGAGGTTAGCCATGTCCCTTTTAGTAAAAGAGTATTTAAAAAGTGAAGCGTGTGTCAGTCACACCTCTAGGATATTTTTCTGGAATTCCTTGGAAATGCCCTCCCACGACTCCATTCAGGAAGAGACACTTAATCGCTGCTGCCTTTTTTCTCTCCACAGGCACATTCCTAAGTGTGTCCCCCAGGAACACCCTGCAGACTGGAGCCCTTGATTTTTCTCTAAAAAGATTATCAACAGACTTCTCCCTGCAGGAAAGGAATTTCTCGTCTCATTAGCGCTAAAACTGGCTCCTTGGCCAAAGGCTTCGTTAGCTACCAAGCTGCTGCGGTAACCCGCTTCTTCCAAAGGGCACTGACTACGATTCCCAGTTGGGAAACTGAAAGAAGCAGAGCTTTGACCTCATGCTTTGGACATCCCGGGTCTCTAATCTACTGGGCTAAACATAACGTTAAATGGTTCTCCACATTCACTCAGGCAGACCACCGCCTGCCCTGTGCCTGCAGGAGCCGCAACCACTCACTCCCTGGCAGAGACGGGCTCACTCAGCAAAGACCAAGACGGACGGACGTGGTCCCTGTCCCAGGGGAGAGCAGGCAAAAGTCAGGCTTGGTCTCCTCCTGAGCCAGCCGGAGCGTGAGATCTGACCTGGGACACCTTAAGGTGAGCAGAACCCGCTTGGCCAATGCAAGGGTCTGGGTGTTAATTTTGTTGGAATTCAAAGACCCTGAGGTTTCGAGATCTGCCCCAGGAAATGCTCCGAGATGAAGATAAGGTCTGAAATGACCTCCTATCACTCCACTTAGGACTAGGGCTTCTTACCCTTCTGGAGCTAAGCCAGACCTAGCTGTCTCTCCAAAAGCATAGGGTAAGAAGCATGATTTTCCAGGCAATGCAAGCCACAGTGTTCTAATGGATATCTAAGATTATTGTTAAGGAGGAGGAAGAGTGATGTCAGCAAATATATGTGGGAGCTGATGGCATTTTAATAAGTAAGTGTATTGCCTGTAATGTAATTATAACATTTTTTAGGTAATAACTACAATTAAAATGACATATCAGATACTATTTATAAAAACCTTCCTCTGATGGTAGTTACAGAAATACAATAGGAGCCTTTGTAATCAAAGGGCAGTTTAAGCAAAATGAAAAAGGACAAGATTCTTTTCTACGCTTAACTTCCCTAATGTGAAAAACATTTACATGGTTCACTTACTTGAGAGTTTTATTTTTCCTTTATGGGTTTAGCTTTCCTAATGTTGTACACTATGTTTTCCTTTCCTTGGTCCCATAGCCCTGGAAGCAGTGACTCCATCGGCTGTGTGAGAGCACACCAGTGAGTCTACATCAGCCACACAGTCACGGCACAAAGCCTTGGCCTGTGTTAACACAGTAAATACTTGAAGACACACACATACACACCCTGGTTTCAATGGTATTTCCTGGTAACTCACTCCGACAGAAGAGTCCACTCATAGGTGTCACTGCCCAAAGCCGTCTTTGTAATGGTGACCTCGCCCTAGTATCACTGTGACTGCTGGGGAAAGAAAGCAACTGCCACTTCCTGGTTCACTTTCAACACTCCTTATTTTATTGGTTCATTTTTATCACTGCCTCTCCCTCGCCCCCTACCACGTCCAACCCATCACGTGTCGGGTTGATTGAACCTGCAAGAGATTTCTGAAATGCAGCCACCTCTGCCCATCTCCGCAGCCCTCACCCTAGCCCAAGCCACACCAACCATGGCCTAGATCACTGCGACAGCCTCGCATGCTGTCTGTGTGATTCCAGGCTAGGCCAGGTTCAAATCTATTCTCCACCCAACGGCCGCAGCAATCACACTGACAAAGTGGCTCACATCAACCCTCTGCTTTCAATGCTCTGTAGCTTGCATCCCTCTTAAGTAAAGCCCTGCCTTCTTCAGCCACATCATGCACAACCCTCCAGCTCCCAGGTGTTCCTGCCTCAGGGCCTTTGCACAGGCTGCTCCTCCCCCATCAGGCCCCCTTCCTCCACTCTTGCCTAGAAAAACCCCTCTTTATTCTTCAGCTCTCTGCGTCAGAGAAGCTATCTGCAATCTCCTTCTTTGAATCATATCCTTCCTGCTCTTTTCTTTCTTGATACCCTGTTCTCTTCTTCCGCAGTATTTATCACAATAATGATTATTTATTTATGTGTTCATTTTTTAACGTCTACTCCCCTACAGGGCTCTGAGCTTCCTGAAAGCAGGGATCATGCCTGTTTTGTTCACCATGGTTCATACTGTATACAGCGCCTGGCACATAGTAGGTATTTACAAATATTTACTAAAAGAATGGATGAACTTCAGAAATGAGAAGGAAAAAGGCGGTTAGAACTTTCTCCACGCTAACTGAATGTCTTACAAATGAAATCGTAAATACCACCATCAAAAAAACATGAAGGAACATCTTCCACTTCACGTGAAGGACTCTGAATTGCTCTCATTTTTAGTCATTTCACTCCAGTTGCTGCTACAAACAGGTTAGGGCTGTTTATCCCAGAACCCACAGAGAATTCAGTCTTCAGCACTGACCTTCAGTTTCCTACCTGCAGTGGGAGGGGACTGTGGCTGCCAGAGCGGTAGGAGGGTTTCCAGTAAGGCCCAATATCATTGGTAAGGGAAATTCCAAGAAAGGAAAAACTTAAACCAGTAACAACGTTGCTCAAATTTTCCAACCTGTTACGAAAAACCTAAATGTGCTTCGGAAGCCCCAGGGTATAAATCCAAACACTAACTGATTATAATTTGTGATTTGTAGCTCACTATAGTCATCTATTTCTCTGCATCCAACTATCTACCCCTTATTTCTAAGAACCCCAATTTCAGTTGGCAACCTATCTCCCCATCTTCCTGCACTTTCAGTTCTTCAAAATATCTAACCCTTTATAATATCCAAATCCTTTCATATGTAACTGAATTCCCTCTTGAGTCTTTAATAGATGTAAGAACACAACCCTCCGTCACTCACATGCTCTCTTCATATCAGGAAGACTATTACAATATTAAGTTTCACGGTATTTAGTTACACAATGGCCTTCCAGTCACCAAGCTGAATAAATATTTGTTTTAATCTGTACTTAGATATTTCCTCCAAATTTTGGTGCTTTTCATATCCCAAACTACATGAGACTAGAAAGATGAGCAGAGAATCCTACCTGCTGGTCACCTGATTCTACCTCTGAGGTTCATGTTTGTTTTGTGGTCATGGTACTTAATTGATTCCCATTTAACCAAGACCCACTGAGACCCCAGGTCCTTAACAGATGTGTAAGTACAAAATCAATTCATTTCAATTTTTCCTAACCAAAGGGCTACACATTCTGCCCTATTAAACGTATCCTATCTATATGTCAGCTTCTGTTTGGTGTTTTAAAAGTGTGTGTCATCACGGTAAATTTGAGGTCAGCAAATTCTGAGTCAAGATAAAAAGCACATTCGCTTGACTCCAAATAAATATGAGAGATGGGCTTATCAAGAAATCAAATGGAAACGTTAGCACGGTTAGCTCTTAACGCCTTGAGTTTCAGCTTCTGGACCCATGACAAAAGTCATACTCTGTTGCACCAACTCTTCTTTGCTAGAACACAGAGAGACATAGGTAGACACACACAGAGTATCTATAGACCAAGATTTTAGCTTTTGTTTCTAGTTGTTAGTGCCTACGCTGTAGTCAAACCATTAATAACTAGTTCAAATAACTTTCCTAGCCCAACCAGTTTACATCTGCCTCTCAGTGCATATCTTATTCTCCAAATCTCGGCAATCTCGGGCACCCAGGTGATAACACCCAGGCATCAGACAGGCTTCGTTTAACTGGGTTCCCCCAGCAACCTGGAAAGTCCCAGAAAGTGGTAAATGGAAAGCTTGCAATTCTACCTACCGGTAGAAGAGCAAAGAAGCCTTCCTTTGCAGTTATAAAAAGCCATCAACTAAGCACCATTTTCCTGCAAGGCGATACTGTGACTAAGTGGTGATCAGTTCAGATACTAGAGACAGGGGAAACTGTTTAGGATCACACTGGGGAAAATGAGGAAAACAAAGATGCAGAGATCAAATGCTTCCTGAAAAAGACAGCTTAGGGAGGTTTTCCTCTCTCACAAAGTAGTTACAGAACCTTTGGAATCTATACACTGGCTCTATTAATTCAGGAACCCAGAAACATCTTACAAACATCAATTAAGTCTGGCAACGTACTCTATTTACAAATAGGGAAACTTGGGTGTTTAGAGACAGAGCAGCCCAGTGGTGAGTCAGGACCACAGAGGACCCAGACCCAGGACTCTGGAATCTCCATTTTTGGCAGGGAGATGCAATCTGTCTTTCAAAGGGATAAAATGTCCACATAAAAACAGATGGCAGAGACAGAAGTGAAAATACACACATATTGGGATGGGGCAAGACAAAGGACAGCCAACAGCACCCATTTGAAGCTGGAAAGGAAGCTGGCCCAAGGCCCCAAATATCATTTAATCAGATGGAAAATTAGCATCGCTTTAGCCCCTCCTTAGCGAAGACACTGCTCACCTTATGGCTTATAAATTGGTGCCATGAGATACCTCATCCATCCTCACATCAAGGCTCTCTATTTTTATCTGATTTCGGTTCAGAAATGCCTATTCATCTTTGGCCAGATAAGGTAATCAGATATTCCATTTGCAAGCATGCATGCTGAAGCGACCCACCCTACAGTAAAGGGAGTAACTACAAACCTGCTGGATTTTCCTGTCTCCCTCACAAGGGAAAGTTAAAATATTTAAACTATGTATATCTAAAATACACAAAGTGGGCCAGGCACGTTGGCTCACACGTGCTTTGTAATCCCAGTGCTTTGGGAGGCTGAGGCAGAAGGATCCCTTCAGGCCAGGAGTTTGAGAGCAGCCTGGGCAACATAGTGAGACCCTGTCTCTACAAAAACATTCAAAATTTAGCCAGGTGTGGTGATGGACACCTGTCGTCCCAGCGATTTGGGAGGATCGCTTGAGCCCAGGAGTTCAAGGTTACAGCTGGCTATGATCATGCCACTGCACTCCAGCCTGGGTGACAGAGTGAGACCCTGTCTCTAAAAAAATAAAAAATAAAATAAAATACACAAACTAAATCAATCAGTGTGATTCCTACACTGTAAGGTTTAAGTAATAACATGGCTGGCCTGCATATTTAAGGTCTAGCAAAGTAACCAATTAAATTAATCAGGGCTGGCTTTTGGTATATTTGATAAACATAATCAAATGTTCCAGTGGGTCAAGCACTGCCCTTTCCAAACATCTGTGAAAGGGAACAAATAAATCGGTAATATCTCGGAGTGAACTAGTTTTTGCCCAACTTTTTCTGCATAAGAGAGATACCCTGACACAGAGCCCTAGAATGCATAGCTACAGGTGAGCGGCCATCCACCAGGATTAGGATCGGAGAAGAGCTTGACAAACTCCAGAGATACAACGCCCAGCTTTGCTCAGCCGAGGGCCTGGCTCGCTCCATCTCTGGGAAATCCTTACTAACATAGGGCCCGGGGCAAACACCACGCTGTTGTTCTAGCATTGTTTCTGGAGGAGCAAATTCTCTTCACCAACCCCCAGGCAGGTAAGAGGTGGGGGAGGGGGCTGGCAATCTCAGGGCACCTGGCGTTCCCCTCACTGTAATGGCCCCGCTCCCTGGGTTAGCCTTTAGGGCGGGGTGTCAGTGGGTTTCAAGCCTCCAGTTAATCCTCCCTGCGTCCTGGCCCAATCATTCTGAAAGTGTCCTGTTCAGCCAAATACCCGGGAGGCTTCCGCCTAAGCTGTGGCAGGTATCAGACACACTCTATCCACCCTGATAGGAGGAGTCCGCCTGCCCACATATAGTTTCAACTCATCAAAAATTCATTTGGCGCTTACTGCGTGCCAGGCGCTGAGCGGCGTCCTGCAGATTCAAAAGCGCCCAGGTGCCGCCCCTGCTGCCAAAGGGCCCGCCGCGGCGGGACAGGGAAGGAAGCGGAAGCCGGGGGGTGGGGTGGGGACACACCACCACTCGCCGGGGCTCCCCCAAAGGCCTCTCACCCCAGGGCCGAGGCCGCCCTGCCCCTTCCCCGCGCGGTCCCCTCCCCCGGCCGCACTCACTGCGTCCTCCTGCGGCCCTGGTCGCGGTGCAGCTCCCGCAGGTCCACCTCGGCGCGGCCCAGGAACTTGTCGAGGCCGAGCAGCGCGCGGTGCAGCACGGTGAGCTGCAGGGTGGCGGCGCCGGCCGGCACGGGCCCGGAGGACAGCAGCGGCGGCAGCTCGAAGGTGGCCTCCTCCCGCCACACCGGCGCGCCCAGGCTGCGCTCCGACACGGAGGTGGCGTACTTCTCCTTGCCCACCTGGATCACCGCGTACGCGTCGCTCGTGCCCCCGGGGCCCTTGGCCCGCAGGCCCCGCGCCTGCAGCACCGTCACCTGCACGTGGGTTGGGGACCACACGGCCCCCGGGCCCCGGCCAGCCGAGGCCGTTAGAGACATAGTGGCGAGCCGCGAACGCGAGCAGAGGATCGCCGCACCCCGCGGCCTCTGCGGCCGGCCCCGCCGTCCGGGCCCTTTAAGGCTTCCGGCCACGCCCCCTCCAGGGCACGCCCCGCCCCACCTGTAGCTCCCGACGTGCCCCCGCCGCGCGGCGGCGCAGGGCACCGGGCGCCGAGGGCGGGGCCGCGCGGCGAGGGTCACGTGGACGGGGCGGGGGGCGTCGGGGACTGTGCTCCGCGCAGGGGCAGGCGAGGGACTGAGTCTGCAGTCGCCGGAAGTCACGGGCGGGCGCGGAGCTGCCCAGGCCCCGACCTGGAGTCAGACCTCTTTGCCGGTGTCGCGGCACCGGTGAGCGGGTGGCCCTGCGCGGGCTGCTTCACCCGCGTCGGTCTCGTCACCTGTAGAGTGAGGTGACAGCGCTTAGAATTGCCGTAACAAATGACAATGAGAGTGCGTCCCAGTGCTTGGCAGGCTCCTGGCACAGGTGACTCTCAGTGAACGGCAACCGTGAGGGTGGTCCTGAAGGCGCCCGCAGTCCGCCCCCCACCGCGGCCGGGGGCGCTGTCGGGCGAAGGTGGGGGCGGGGAGCGGGGCTCTGTGAGCGACGGGAAAGGGGAAGGCGCCGTGGCGGGGCGCGCTGCTTTGCCCTGCCCTCGCCAAATAAGGCGAGACTGGGGTAGGAAAAGGGGAGAAAGGGGAACTGGAGACGGATTACCGAAACAAACGTCAGGACCGCTGGCGCCCCCGCCCCCTCCCTCCCCGCTTCCCCCTGTCTGGCCCTTCGTGCTCGCCCTGGGCTCCCGCTCAGTCCCCTCCTGTCCCAAGTGTCCGTTAGGCTAGCCGCCCCCCTGCGTGTGTCAGGTCCTGCCTCATAGGCTCGACCGCTCGATCGCCGGCGTCAGATTGGAAAGGTCAGTTTGAAGGTTTCAAAGTTTTACAGTGAAGGGCAGGCCCAGCACAGAGAAGGGACCTGTTCAGGGTGCCACCGCGGCACTGGGACTCAGATACCAGCAGCGCCCTGACTCCCAGCCTGCCCTTTGCTGCACCTCTTGCTCCTCCTCCGCATGCGCACAACCCCAGTCTGGTTTGCTGCGGCTCTCCCACCTGGTCCCGGGCTCCCCTCCCTCCAAGCCGCACCGCACGTTGCTTCCCTGACCTGCTGGAAATCCTGCAATGCTGTCTCCCCGCCCCTGCGGTAGCTTCAGACTCCGCAGGGATTTCAAGACATTCCATTTTGGCTCCACCCAAACGCTTGCTCCTCTATCTACTGCACAAACAAACCTGTAGCCCAGAGCTGTCCCTACCTCCAGGCCTTGTCCCTTTGGCTGTCCCTGCCATCCCACTGCAAGGCCTCGCTCACGTTTCTCCAAAGTTTGACTCCCTGTGACCCCTGGAGGGCAGGGGCCAGGTGGTGACTTACTCACCTTGTCTCCTTCCCGGCCTCTGGCACTACCCCGGTGTGCAGTAGGTACTCGGACAGTGCTACTGAATGGGAGAGTTTGCAGGTTATTGCAGCCAATCATGAGTAGTATGAAGCGTTTCCTTTTACCATGTGGGAAATTAGAAGACAGACAAATGCAACTGAGGTTTGCAACTGAGGTTTCCAATAAAGATTTATTGAGAACTTGTTTTGTGCCAGGCATGTGCTAGGCGCTACCGAAGGCACAAAGCTGAAAGAGACTCCTTTCCGAGGCATACCATGATCATCTAAAGAAAGTACCAATGAATAAAACGCTTTGGGTGTTTTGAGGAGAGAGTGATTTCTCTGAACAGGTGGACTTTTATGAAGGCAGTGGCGTTGAGCTGAGCCCTGCAGATATACCAAGTTGGATGGGCAGAGGACGAAACGTAGGGAAGAACATTTCAGGAGAAGAGAACAGGAGACCAGCCTGAGCAAGGGTATGGGGGCCAGAGGGTCATGGCATGGTTAGGGGTTGCAAAGCTGGAATGTAGGATATTTTAGGAGGGTGGAGGAGGGGTGGGAATAAGACAGCCAGGGTGGGCTCTGATGGCGCAGATCATGAACACCTGGCTAAGGAGCTTACACCACAGTGTTAGACCGGGTGAGCCAGCCTTCAGAGGCTTTTGAGCAGGGACATGATCAGGCTGTGCTCAGGTTGCAAGGCAGGTATGAGCAGAAGGAGCCCAGCAGCCAACAGCACAGCAGGTCACAGCCAGATACCTGGGGACTGTCTGTCTTCCACCCCAATCTGCCCATCCCTGCCCCATCCCCGTGTCGTGTCGAAGTTGGTATTGAATTCAATAAAGCATACACTTCCCTCTTGGTTGTCCTACCTGTCCAATGTGCCACTACATCCCCCGGGACAAAGTCAGAGATCTGGGGTCAAAACTGACCCTGGGTGTAAGTTCTTCAGCTCTGGTCTTCCCTCCTCCCCCACACTCAGGTTTTTAGTGCCGTTCCCACGATAGAGAGCAAGGAACGAAACCCTGCTGGACGGCCTCCCAGGCTGAGTATGCAACAAAGCATCTCTTCCACTCCTGGAAAGAATTAGAGGACAAAGGAGGGGTGCGGAGCACCTGTGACCTCATGTGTTTGAGTTTCTGCCAGACACAAATAGACTGTGGCCAAGGCCAAGGGGGTAGGTTGGGGGAGGGCAAGGCTGCCCCACTGCCCAGGAGAGTTCAAGATCCCCCTCGCATCTGACACTGGACATTGACAGGGGTTAACTCAGGAGTGGAGCTCACTCAAGGCAGGAATTGGAAATTTGTCAGGGAAGGAAGCAGCCAGGGGCTCCAGCGCAGGTGTCCGCGCAGGTGTCCTCCACATGCCCGGGCTGCTGTTTTTCTCCAGTCTAGCAGGACAGAGCACATTGTCCCTAAGACTCACAGACTCACCCGGGAGTAATCATCTGTCTTCTCCCAATTTGACAGCCCCACAGTCCAGGCTGGGGGATGCGCCGGCACAATGACAAGAGCAACCACGAGGCGGGCACCCTGGCTGCCCACCTGCCCTGGGAGGACTCCACCCCCCAATCCTCTCCGGAAGGCCAGAAAACCCTCCCAGGCTCACTGAGTTCCCGGAGTGTTCGTAAATACCTCCCATAGCCAGGGTGTGGTGAGCCGGCTGCTCCTTCCTCCCACCCTGCCCCGCCTCTAGCTTGGACTGAAAGAGGAGAAGAGTTTCATTCTCCCCTGAGCATGTGGACAAGGTGCCCGGCAGGTTAGACTTGACAGGTGACACACCTGTCCTCCTCCAAAAGCAGCAGAGCGGAGCGGAGCGCGCCCAGGACTCCCAGCCGCACTGCACTGAGATGGGAAACACAGAGTCGAGTTTAGCCCAGTGGGAAGAATTCCCTCAATCAGAGAGTCTGTGGGGCCCCGCAGGGGGGACGAGAGAAAAGGGATTAGAGGGAGAGGCTTTTGCTGCCCTGCTAACTGCCAGTCACTGCCTTCCCCCGACTCCCCGCAGGGACACTAACTCAGAGATCGTCTCTGGGGACTCCAGATGGGCTTAAGTGCTGTCCCCAGCAAGGAGCAGAAAGAGGCTGGTGCAGGCTGCTTGTCTTTCTCTTGTGCCTCAGACTCTGGGGTGTGGTGACAAACGTCCACACACAGTGATCCATTCACCCGGCTCTTGGTAAACAGCTGTCGGGCTTCTCCATGTCCAGCTGCCTCAGCCTCCTGCCTGCTTGGTTGACCATGACGCCTCCCAGGTGTGGGCTGGAAGAGCGAGCGCTTCCTGCCTTGTGGGGTCAGAGAGGGGTGGGGAGGGGCAGGTCGGTGACATCCGGCTCCCTCCCTTGCCCCAGTGGCTGTGGCAATGTGGAGGTTAAAACTGTGGCCCGACTGGGCAGAAGGTGATCTCGGCAGGCAAGTGGCTAACCATTTCTTCTAGAGCCTTGTGGACAGAATGGCTTTGTGTGACAAAGCCTGCATCGGAGATAACACAAAGGTATTACCTTTCCAATTTGTCAGGTCCCCTCAAAGAAGACCCTTGGATCCCACACCTGTAGGGCCATAGAAAGTGGGCACCCCTCACCTTCCCGCCGTCTACACAAGCCTGATGCCTCTCCCGTTCAGATTGCTCTTGTCCCTAGCTCATGCCTTATACTTGATTCAGCACTTGTTTTATTCACTCGCACTCATCTCAGAGGCAGGAAATGGGTCCCTCCCCTTTGTATCACCATTTCTAGTGTACCCCCAGTTCCTTGCGAGGAGAAGGCAGTGCAAGTTAAGAGATATAAATGACTTTTAAGCCTTCAACCATTTGATCCTTGCTGCTGCCACCTCTAGCACTACCCTGTATGTAACCATTTTGTTTGAGTCTGGTTTTCGAGAGTCAGGGTCTCGCTGTGTTCCCAGGCTGGAGTGCAGTGGCTATTCACAGGCATGATCATTGCGCACTGCATCCTCGAACTCCTGAGCCCTGCAAGTAGCTGAGACTATAGCCGTCTTTTTAAAATGCATGGTTTATTTTTTCTCATGATAAAAAAAACATGTGTTTGTTGCAGATACAAGCCCCATTTTACCTTTCCAGAATCAGTTTTGTGGCATGGGGAGGGGGGAAGGCAGAAGTTTTGAGTGTTTATTCCTTCTTGAGTTGTCCTGTTGGAAGCTGCTTCTCAGGGTCTTGTACTTTTCCTGGCCTCTCTCCCGTATCAGCCCTGAGCCTCCCCCCACCCTCTCACCTGCTGGGACGCCTGGACACAATCCCCTTTGCAGCAGAGCTGGCCAAGAGGTAGGTATGAGCAGCCCCACCTCCCCTTTACTCCTCTTCTGATGCCATGGACATAATGACTTTTTAAATTTTTTTTTTTTGGAAGAGACAGGGTCTCACTATTGTCCAGGCTGGTCTCGAACTCCTGGGCTCAGGTGATCCTCCTCCTTGGCCTCCCAAAGTGCTAGGATTACAGGCATGAGCCACTGCACCCAGCCAACTTTTGACTCTACGGAATCACAGTGTAGGCCTAGAAGCTTAAACCTGGGTCCCACGTTCGAGACTTTACAAAGACTGAAAGGGACACTAGAATGAGGCACTTCACCTAGGGGTTCCCCTCTCAAGTGCCCTCCTCCCCCCTGCTCCTGTGGTTCCTCCTGTGAATCTCCCCCACCTTTGGGAAATCCCACCCCTTGCCCATCCTAGGAAGTGTAACACTTCGCTAGGACCGAATCATTCACTCTGGAGTGACCTTCTCCCCACCATCCCCAACCACCCACACTGCAATGGGGGCGTATCTTCAGCAAGGAAGGCCAGTGACACTAAAGTCTTATAGAACAGCTGAGGGAACAAATTATAAAACAGCCTGTTCCATGGTATGATTGGGTCCTCCAGTTCAAGTTTTCTTCCAGACCTGTTGGACTGAAAATATGTATATACCCCAAAACAGCGTTCGTGAGAGATACTACCACCTAAACCCATAACGAGAAAGAAAATATTGTTATTGTCATTTGTAATTTTAATAAACATATATACTGAAATCTAATATATATGAAAAATAGAAGAAAAATGTTTATATAACAAAAGCAGATTTTTAAAAATTTTATTTCAGAGTATTACAGGGGTATAAGCGTTTGGTTACATAAATTGCTTTTGTACAGTTTGTGTCAAAGTTGTGTGCCCGCAAAAAGAGATTTTGAAAACAAACTTCTTTATTAAAATGTGGCATAGCTATAATAAAGGAAAAAAAATGAAAAATGTGTTGTAAACATGCTATGTAGAAAAGTGTACAAAAATGTTCAGTTTGGTGAATTCTTACCACCCAGATCAAGAAATAGAATAGTATCAGCAGCTCTGGAAATACGCCCTTGAGTCCTTACCAGCCACTAGGTCGCCATTGTCTCCAAAGGTTATCACCATGCTAACTCTACCTTCACAGATTAGTTTCCCTACTTTTCAACATTGTGTAAGTGAATCAGACATTAGGTATTTATTTTCGGTCTGGCTTCTTGAACTCAATGTTACTAAATACGTTTACAAGATTCACCAGTGCTTTTCCTGCAGCAGTAATTTGTTCATCTTTATTGGTTTATAGAATTCCATGATATGAACGTATCACAATTTAGTTGTCATTCTAAAGTTGACGGACAGGCCAGGTGCGGTGGCTCACACCTATAATCCCAGCATTCTGGGACGCTGAGGCAGGAGGATCGCTTGAGCCCAGGAGTTTGAGGTTGCAGTGAGCTACAATGACACCACTGCACTCTAGCTGAGGTGACAGAGTGAGATTCTGTCTCAAACATAAGGAAAAGTTGATAGACATTTAGATTGTTTCTGGTCTGGGACTCGTAGCAGACTGAATGGTGGCTTGAGAAGAGGCGACCATCCCAGATTATCCAAAGGGGACCCACACTCCAGTGACAGGTGGCCCTAACAGAGTGAGGCAGAGGGAGCTACACAAACAGAAGTGGAAAGCTGGGAGAAGAAGGAGGCAGAGATTAGACTGAAGCGTCCACAAACCACACAATGCTCACAGCCACCGGAAGCCAGATGAGACAAGGAACAGAACTTCCCCAAGAGCCTCTGGAGGGAGCTCAGCCCTCCTGACGCCTTTATTTTGTACTTCCATCCCCCAGAACTGACAGTGAAATAATAAATTTCTGTTGTTTTAAGCTACCAAGTTTGTGGTAATTTGTTGCAGCAGCCACAGGAAATGAATGCAGGGCTGTCTGGAATGAAATTGCTACACAGTCTCCAGTGTCTTTTGGAGCATATACATAAACGCACACCCGCACCCAGGAATGGAATTGCTGGATCACAGGGTGGGTGTCTGTTCAGCTCTAAGGGATATTGCCAAACCATTCTCTAAAGAGGTTATACCAATTTATACTCCCACCAATGTTTGAGAGATCCAGTTTCTCCACACCTTTCTCAACCTTGGAGCTATGGTTTGGATATTTGACCCCTCTGAACTGCATGTTGAAATTTGATTCTCAATGTTGGAGGTGGGGCCTAGTGGGTGGCATTTGGGTCATGGGTGAGGATCCTTCATGAATGGCTTGGTGCCATCGTCACGGTAGAGTGAGTTCTTGCTCTATTAGTTCCCGCAAGAGCTGGTTGTTAAAAAGAGTCTGGCACCTCCCCTGCTTGCTTCCTCTCTTGCCATGTGATCTCTGCACACGCCGCCTCCCCCTTCACCTTCTGCCATGATTGGAAGCAGCTTGAGGCCCTCCCAGAAGCGGATATTGGCACCTTGCTTCTTGTATGGCCTGCAGAACTGCAAGCTAAATAAACTTCTCTTCTTTGTAAATTACCCAGCCTCGGATATTCTTTTATAGTAACACAAATGAATTAAGACACTTGGTATTGTCAGTCTTTTATGTTTTGTCCTTCTGTTGGCCATGCAGTGGTTTTAATTTGTATTTCTCTGGTGACTAATGAGGTTGTATATTTCTTCTTAAGTTTTTTTGCCATTTAGATGTGGTCTTTTGTGATGTGCCTATTCATTTCTTTTTTCCATCTTTCTTTCTTCTGTCTTGTTGATTTACAGGATACATAAACCTTTGTCAAAAACAAAATGTTTTGTGGCTTGCCTTTTGAGTCTTGTAATGGTGTTTCTTGATGAAAAGATGTTCTTAATTTTGACGAAATCTGTTTTATTAATCTTTCCTTTTATGGTTAGTGCTTTTGTATTCTAAGAAATCTTTGCTGTCCCAAAATCATGAATATATTCCCCTTTATAATAATCTTCTAGAAGCTTTATTGCTTTGCCTTTTTAGATTAGCAGTCCACCTGGCATTAATTTTTGTGTATTGTTAAAAGTTAACTTTTTAAAAAAGATAAACTCATGACTCCCATGTAAGAATGAACACATATTAAAATTTTATGTAACTTATTAAGAAAAACTAGTAAGGTGTTACAACTTTTTCAAAGGTGAATCCAAAGAACAGACACATTTGTAGATCAGCAATATTAAAATTAATATGCAAATGAAGGCAAAGCTGGTTTTTCCACAGGGTGGGTGTGTGTCCCACCACTAGACAATTTACTCTCATGAATTTTGCATTGCTATTAATTATCTACAAGTCACAGAGTTGTAAAATAGCTACCATAGAATCAAAATCAAATAACCTAGAGGATGTACTACAGATAATGCAGTTTTGCACTGAGGACAAAAATTTCTCTACCATATAGTATCTGATGGGGTCAAGATTCATTTTTTTTTTTTGTCCATATGGATATTAAAGGAAACCAAAATATTTCACCCCAAAATATACTTTGGCATAGCTTGAGATGGCTGTTCAGAGGACCTGCAGACAGAAGTCGTCCTCCAAAGCTTTCTTTTGTGGGGGAGATTTGCGTCTGCATGATACAGCCAGGTTTTCTCTGAGGCCCTCCCTTGTCTGGATCTAGGAAAAGATTAACTGAGAGTCTGACACCTTTAACGGTCTAAAAGGAACATTTGTCATCTATTCTCTCTGAAGGCTGCTACCTGTGAGGTTTCATCTGTGTAACAAGACCACATTTGCAGGCCAGGCCTCTTCTGCTCCCTGTCCCATAACATGTTTTGCCACAATCCAAGCCCCTGTTCTTTCTGTAACCTCAAGGTGGTATGAAAACATCAACCATCTTCCCTTTCTTTGAGATCTTATATTTTGATAAGACTCCTGTGCACATTCATTAACAAATGTGTAAGTGGTGTCTCCGGTCCATCTGCCTTTTGTGAGTTGAGTTTTCATCAAACCTTCAGAGGGTGAAGGGGAAGTTTTCCCTTGGCCCCTGCAATAGCCCATGCACCCAGTGCCATGTATGGAAAGACCCAGCTTTCCCACATCAGCTCTTCAGTGTCACTTTTCTGAACTCTGTTCTGTTCCCTGGTCTATGTTTCTATTATTAAACCGATGCCACGCTGTCTTAATCATCATAGTTTCGTAACATATCTTGATACCCAGTAATGTAAAGTGTTTGGCTTTGTCCTTCTCTCAAGATTTTTTGGCTATTCTTGGGCCCTTGCATTTTCATATTCATTTTAGAATTAATTTGTCAATTTCTGGAGGGAAACATACCTGCTCAAATTTTTATTGAGGTTGCATTGAATTTATAGATCGATTGGAGGAAAACTGATATCTTTACAATACAGAATCTTCCCAACAACAAACAAGGTATGTATGTCCTTTTATCTGTTTCATTTCTCTCAATGTTTGTAGTCTTCAACGTAGAGGTCTTGTATGTCTTTTGCTAGATTTATTCCTAAGTATCTAATCTTTTTGATGCTATCGTAAGTGGTATCATTTTACGTTTTCATTTTTAAGCAACCATTCACAATTTGTAAAACATCCCTGATTCTTGGAAGAGCCAGTCACAAAACACAGAGCAACACTGGATTCTTCTCCTTCATTCTCTCTCCTCTTCTCCCTCTCTCCACACACATGCACCACCCAGTGAGGTCCTTCAGATCTCCAGGAATAAGAAGGAGGCCTCCTAAGGGGGTGAGGGTTGAAAAGTTACCTACGGGGCACAGGGTACACTACTCAGGTGATGGGTACACTAAAATCCCAGGATCCACCACTATACGATATATACATGCAATGGAATTCAACTTGTACCCCCTAAATCTATTAAAATTTTTTTAAAAGAAAAAAAAAGAAAGAGGCCTCCTAGGTCTTTTAATGACCCCTTGAGAACACAAAGAGATTACTCTTTGAAAATCGACTCTATTAAATTCTTAACCGAAGGCCTTCATTCACCTCAGGGTTTCTTGTCATTTGTTTTTTTGAGACAGAGTCTTGCTCTTCTGCCTAGGCCAGTGTGCAGTGGTGTCATCATAGCTCACTGCAACCTCAAACTCCTGGGCTCAAGCGATCCTCCCACCTCAGCCTGCCAAGTAGCTGGTACTACCGGTGCATGCTACCAGGCCTTGCTGATTTTTCTATTTTTTTGTAGAAACAGGATCTCACTATGTTGCTCTGGCTGGTCTCAAACTCCTAACCTCAAGCGATCCTCCCACCTTGGCCTCCCAAAGTTCTAGGATTACTGGTGTGAGCCACCGCAACTGGCCCATCTCAGTTTTTTTAATCTCTTAAGTCTATTTATTTATTTATTTGGCATACAATTGACATAACATAAAATTCACCACTTTATAGTATGCAATTCAGTGATTTTTAGTATGTTTACTATATTGGACAGCCATCACTACTATTTAATTCCATCATTTGAAAAAAAAAAAGAAAGCAAATCCATATCTATTATCAATCAGTCCCAATTTCTTCTCCACCATCCATTGGCAGCCACTGGTCTGTTTCCTGTCTCCATGAATTCGCCTATTCTGTGCATTTCATATAAATGGAATCATACAATATGTGGCCTTTTGTGTTTAGTTTCTTTCACTTAGCACCTGTTCAAGGTACATCCAGGTTGTAGCAGGCAACAGTGTTTCACTTCTTTTTATGACATTGCCTCAGTTTCCATCTAGGAAAGGAATGAGGATTGGTTCGTAGGAAATCTAGAAAATAGAAAAAAGTTTTTTTAAAAAAAAGCCCTTATATTCCACCTTGGAAAAATAATAATTGTTACTGTTTCAGTGTATTTTTTTCAGTGTTTTTTCTATGTACACTTTTCTTTAGATATGGTTGAGTTTATACTATATAAACAATTTTGTATCCTGTATTTCCATATTTTCTCACTTAATTAGAAATTTTCATATATTTAATTTCCCATGGGTGTTAATTCCATCATGCAAATGTACACTAGATTCTTAACCTTCTCCCTATTATGGAATCTAATAGTATAAATAACACATGAAAATCTGTGCATAAAACACTCCATATTTAGATGTATTACCTTAACATATTTCCTTAGGATAGATTCTTGGAAATAGGTGAGAAGCTGTGAATATTTTTAATATTCATTATACACAATGACAAATATTCCCTCTAATTAGGTACTGGAAAAGCTATTTCACCCAATATTTGCCAATATTAAGCATTATGCACTTTTTATTTCTGTTAATTTGATAGATTAAATGGTAATCTTTATATTTATGCCACTGAAAAATAGTATAATTTGCATTTCTTTGATTTCTAGCAAGGTTGAATATTTTTCCATGTTTCTTAATCAACTATTTCATCTTACATGTGACCTGTCTGTTCATATCCTTTGCCCAATTTCTCTATTGGGGTCTTATCATTCTTTTACTAATTTATAAGTATCTTTATGTAATGTAAAAATTGACCCTTTGCATAGTTTCCGATAGTCTATTTTTCCCTCCACTTTTTTGTTTAGCTTTTAGTGTGATTATTAATTTTTCATTTTTATATACCCAAAAATATTCTTTTTCTTGGGAGGGAGTAATATTTTCCTTTCCCTGCTCTTAAGCTTAGGTCTCCTTCCCTCTGGACATCAGATAAATATTCACTTATGTTTTCATATAGTCTTTTTTGGTTTGAATTTTTATTATTTTAGATGTTAACCTTTCTAGAATTATATTGGTGCATGATGTGGGATAAAGATAAATTTTATGGCCAGGTGCAGTGGCTCAAGCCTGTGATCCTAGCACTTTGGGAGGCTGAGGTAGGAAGATTGCTTGAGGCCACAGCTAGAGACCAGCTTGAGCAAGAGTGAGACTTCTGAAAAACAAACAAACAAACAAATAAAAAAAAAAATTAACAGATAGCAGATACAAAGTTTAAAAAAAGAAAACACAAAGCAAAGTAAATTTAATTGTAATGTGACATGTCCACTTTGCATTATGGTTTTGAACCGTGAACCTAGAATTCAAGAAAACCAATTGAATAAATCAAATGACCAATAGGGGTTAGGTGAGGCCTGTTGGAATCATGTATTCTGTTTTCTTATTTTGTATATATGGGATTTATCTAGGTACAGCATGTAGTAATAGCAATATTACATACATTTTCTTATTTAGTGAATGTAAACTAAATAATTTCTTAGGTTAGGTTCTGTTAAGTTACATTTAATGACAGTATTATCCTATCAGTTGAAAAAGGCAGCATTAAGAGGAGCAAAAGTCTTATGATGTGGAGTCTTGTTCTGATGTCTTGGGAAAAGCTGTGTGCAGCATAAAAACATCTTCTCCTCCTGATTTGTAGTTTGAATGTCTCTAATTATGATATCGTCCAGCTTAGTGAAAGTTCTGTGTGCTCCAAACATCATGTGTGAGGCTTGCTCCTTAAAATTTGTCTAGTTTCAGCTTATAAGGGCTTTAGGAACAGAGCTGCTTTTGTTTTTCAGTTAAGAAAGTGTAGCAAAATATTGGAGGAAATTATGGAAATTTAGAATCTAGTGCAATCCACGGGTAGATAACAATAAGTTGAAGAGTGCATATTGCTGCATTCTAGTAATAGGTATTTTATAGTTTTTTTTAGAAGCATAACTTTTTTTCTCTACATTGATTATATAGAGTTTATAAAGACCTTGAGCCTAGGAAGCTTAACCAAAGTAGAATTTAGATTTTTCTTACAACATTTAGTTTTTTTGGGCCTGCCAAGACATGACAAGCTTTACTTATTCACTGTACGGCTGGCAACTGCTGAAGCCAGGTGTTTTATGCACATCTTTACATATGACATTTTAGTAAAACTTTGGTAATATAACCAATGCTTTCAATTGTATCCTTCGTATAAAGAGAGAGTATCTTTTTTATTAAACCTACGTAAATAAAAATAAGAAAGCTCACAAATAGTTTCTGAATTTTGGAGGAATCAAGTAGGGAGAAAAAACAAGCAATTCCACCTTTCTTTTCAAAAGTACACTTTACCAAATTTTGTACACTGTAGATAGCATATGAGAGAAAACTTCCTTGAATCTGTAAAATAAAACATTTAAGGAAGTATCAACAATGTTTTAAATAAAAGCTATAAAACATTACTTTCTTCAATTCCTTAATTTCATGTTATTTATTTCATTGTTTTAATTAAACTTGACTCTCAGTTTCATTAACCCATCGATTTCTTTATTAGAGTCTGGAAATTTTTTATCTGGTTCATTGATCTGAAAGTTACCAGAAATCTGTGTTCAAGAGTACTTGTTAGAGTCTTTTCCATGTAAAGAAATTTTGCACCATAGCTGATTGCACATGCTGTTATAGAAGACTTAAAATAATAACTCTATAACAA
>NW_012149163.1:1092757-1093423 GCF_000956105.1 Propithecus coquereli | reverse complement strand
AAAAAAAAAAAAAAACTTAATTTAATATTTTAAATCTAGGGAAACCTGCCGACGATGTTAAAAGGGTCAAAACACTTGAACAAAATGGCATATCAACTCATTGTTAAGTAAGAGTTATTTATTTAATCAGCATGATAATGAAGAGACTGCGAAAGCAATAGAAAAAGTTACATGGATGTAAGACACTTAACCCTTTAAAAGCTCAGTTTTCCTAAGTAATCAAAAAAAACTCAATAAAAACAACATGGGAAATTATCTTCATAAAACATAAAATCTTTGTCGTTGTTTATTTAGGATAGTAACCACAAAAGAGAAAGAAAAACCTGTACTGTGACTGCTTCTCCGTATGGGAAGCCCATATAGATAACATGGGAGTCAAATCTGATGAAAAGGGTACTTGAATTTAATCCAAACACAGGAAGAGCATGTCCAGAGTTATGAGGATATGTTGCAGTATAGAGAAATACAAATAAGAAAATTACTACCTTGAGCAGGACAACACAAGGCTCTTAGTAACAGCATGGGAAGTTTCCTGGTTATATGTAACAATACAGACAAATCTGGAAAAGCCAAGAGTACATAATCCACTTATTCTGGAGGAGAATATTTGTTTTCTAGACCTTTAGGATAATCATTTTAGCATCAGGCCGTAACAGCAGAGTTAGA
>NW_012149163.1:1079789-1081497 GCF_000956105.1 Propithecus coquereli | reverse complement strand
TGTCTCAAAAAAAAAAAAAGACTTAATTTAATATTTTAAATCTAGGGAAACCTGCCAACT
Organism: Propithecus coquereli; assembly: GCF_000956105.1. NCBI lineage: Eukaryota > Metazoa > Chordata > Mammalia > Primates > Indriidae > Propithecus > Propithecus coquereli. The sequence goes on along the minus strand of NW_012149163.1, from coordinate 1,081,437 downwards.
GTGTTAAAAGGGTCAAAACACTTGAACAAAATGGTGTATCAGCTCATTGTTAAGTAAGAGTTATTTATTTAATCAGCATGATAATGAAAAGACTGCAAAAGCAATAGAAAAAGTTACATGGATGTAAGACACTTAACCTTTAAAAGCTCAGTTTTCCTAAGTAATCAAAAAAAACTCAATAAAGACAACATGGGAAATTATCTTCATAAAACATAAAATCTTTGTCATTGTTGATTTAGGATAGTAACCACAAAAGAGAAAGAAAAACCTGTACTGTGACTGCTTCTCCATATGGGAAGCCCATATAGATAACATGGGAGTCAAATCTGATGAAAAGGGTACTTGAATTTAATCCAAACACAGGAAGAGTATGTCCAGAGTTATGAGGACATGATGCAGTATAGAGAAATACAAATAAGAAAGTTACTACCTTGAGCAGGACAACACAAGGCTCTTAGTAACAGCATGGGAAGTTTCCTGGTTATATGTAACAATACAGACAAATCAAGAAAAGCCAAGAGTACATAATCCAGTTATTCTTGAGGAGAATATTTGTTTTCTAGACCTTTAGGATAATCATTTTAGCATCAGGCCGTAACAGCAGAGTTAGAACCAGAAAAAAAGAGTTACAGGAGTCGAGCAAAAGATTGAAGGAGAGAATTATCCCTCCAGCCAAGCAAGAAAGTATATCTTTTCTAGGGCAGAAAGAAGGCAAGTTGCATTTCCAATCTGAAACTAGGGAAATGAATTAGATCACAGGAAGAAATGCAAGATAGAAACTGTCTACAGAATAGAAGATGGCTATTAAGAAACAGATTTCAGAATTGATAAATCAAAACCTCTTGCAATTTTACTGAGAGAAAATCAGTGCTTCCAAAATACTTGTTGTTCTAACATAGGAGATCAATATTGAAAAGTTTTTATGAGTGTATTTTTAATATCAAAACTCAATCTATGGGAAGACTACTATGAATAATTTGATTTTAATTATACTCAACTTGATCAATTCCTTTCACAAATTCACTTTTCATGAATCTTATCATAACTCAGAAAGAACATTTACAACATGCTTGGAATCTAGTGTCATCAGGAGTAACTGTGTCTCCCCCAGCCTCTGCACAGTTCGAGGATGTGCGCCTCTTAATATTTGGGGACATGATCGTCTGAACAATAGCTTCCAACTTCAATCCCTGTCCTTTTTGTGGGGACAGTGTTTTGGTCTTAGCAGGGTTTGTGAGGGTAACAGCAGGTCAGTTGCTATTATCTGGACTTGGAATGTCCTTGGAGGAATCTCTCTCAGGGACAGACTTGATATCCCTACTGTGAAAAAGGGCATAGGAATTGAATGCTCTATCAGTGCCCTCTTTTGATGGGTGATGGAGGTGCCAGTATCTTCAGTGTTGCTGTTCTTTACATCTTGTGACTGTCTCTTACTGGGAAAGGGAGAGATAAGAGAATGGATACACCTCCTCTAGATTAAGAGGTTTTGAGAAAAATGATCCTCTTGGCCTGGAAGACTTAGCATATACAATTACTGGGTTTGGATAACTGTGTAGACTCGAATAGCCCATGTCCATTGGCCTCATGGGATGGACAGAATTTCACACCTTCTTTGACTGAACATTCCTGGATGACCACTGCTTTTGGC
>NW_012149163.1:1074692-1076174 GCF_000956105.1 Propithecus coquereli | reverse complement strand
AAGGGAAAACTAAAGCTTCCAATTTAAGCTTTTGTAACTATGATTTCTAGGACAGCTTTGAATCCTAACAGTACTTTTAATGTGAGATTATAGAAAGAATGAGTTAGAAACGTGTTTTATGTGTACCTTTCCACAGACATTAAAATCAGTGGAAGAAGCTGTAACTGCAGCTAGGCTTAAGAGACCAAAACCAAAATGGTTTTGTAAACCTTGACCATAAGTGTCTGTTTTGTGCTCTATTTACTTGGTGTTTTATTTATTCTCATTTGCTGACACTTATTTTTTTAGGCACATCTACATTTTTACCTAATTAAGAACTTTGAAGTCAAACACATAGGTATTTTTGTTGATAACTCAGGAGGTTTAGCTATTATCATTAGACCAACTATATTAATTTTACCTTACTTATCAAAAATCATGCAAACACAGATCATTGTATTTGGCTGGGTTTATAGTTTTATAACCTTTGTGTCACACCCTGACACCTTAAGAACATAAATATGTCCATTAAAACCCAGGCAAAAAACATACATTGACAATATCAAAACATTTTATTCTTACTTTACCCTTTGCATGAATCTTTTCATATTTTTGCCACCCTACCTTTGGGATAAATACCTAAAAACGAGAAAGCCAGCTCAGTAAATAAATGCATATGTAATTTTGCCAGATATTGCTAAATTCCTCTAACTAGGAATTCTGCCATTCTGCAGTCCCCCAGTGATGTGTAAGGATACCCACTTCCCCACGACTTGGTCAACAGAATACGTTGTCAAACATTTTCATATTTGCCAGTCTGCTAGGTGAGAAATAATATCTTCATGACTGTTAATTTGCATTGTTCTTATTGTAGACAAGGTTGTGAATCTTTTCATGCGGTTAAGGGCCATTTGGATTTCATTCCCATGACTCGTTTGTTCATTTCTCTAGTTTGAGTTTCCGTCAATTTGTTGGCCTTTTTCTTCAATTTGGAATCTGTGTATTACAGATAGTAACTCTTTGTCTATAATATTTTTTCCCAGTTTGCTATACTGTATTTATGGTATGTTTTTTGCCAGGAAAATGTTCATGTAATCAAATGTATCAGTCTTTTCTCTCATTACTTCTGGATTTTAAGCCTTCGGAAAGGTTTCTCTGTGCAAAGGTTACAGAGGAATTCACCCATGTTTTCTTCTAGTAGTTGTAGGGTTCAATTTTTCACATTTAAATCTCTGATTTATTTGGAATTTATCCCAGTGTACCACGTGAAGAATGGACCCAATTTTATCTTTTTCAGCAGGACTATCCAGATATCCTAAACCCACTGTTTAAATGCCTTTCTTTCCCCACTGATTTGAGATGCCTCCTTTGTTATACTAAGTTTCCATAAGCACTCATATCTTTTTCTGGATTTTCTAGTCTGGTTTTTGGTCCGTGTGTATCTGTGTGTCAGAAGCGCGCTGATTTCACAGTAGAAGCCCCATAACACTCTCCTGTTTCTCC
>NW_012149163.1:1072908-1074642 GCF_000956105.1 Propithecus coquereli | reverse complement strand
ACCAACAAATGGAAAAACATCCATGATCATGGATTGGAGGAATCAAAATTATTAAAATGTCCATATTGCCCAAAGTCATTTATAGATTCAGTGTAATTCCCTATGTCTAGAGCAGGTTTTTCTATTTTTTCTTCTAGAATTTATATAGTTTCATGCCTTACATTTAAGTCTTTAATCCATCTTGAATTAACTTTTATATATGGCAAGAGACTGGGATCTTGCTTCATTCTTCTGCTTGTGGCTATCCTATTTTCCCTTTAAAACACCAACATCTTATTTCACAGACCTAGAAAAAAATAATCCTAGGCTTCATTTGGAACCGAAAAAGAGCCTGATAGCCAAATCAATTCTAAGCAAAAAGAATGAATCTGGAGGCATCACATTACCTGACTTCAAATTATACTACAAGGCTATAGTAACCAAAATAGGATGGCACTGGTATAGAAATAGAGACATAGACCGGTGGAACAGAATAGAAACCCAGAAATAAAACAATATAGCTATGAATAATTAATCTTTGACAAAGTAGACAAAAAAGGAAAAGGGAAAGGAGGCTCCATTCAATAAATGGTGCTGGGACATCTGTGTAGAAATATGATTGCACAAACAGGCTGAGTGGCAGGACCCAGCAAGGCCTTTGTATCTAGACTTTGTTTGGCCTGAGTGTGCATTCCTTCCTTCTGGGTGTGGGGCAGGACACTTTCCAGAATGGGGGTTTTATGGTAAAATACAGTAGGTCAGATCATTACTTTAGGGCCAGTTTTTACATAGAATAATTTTAGGTTTTGTGGCTATCTTTCAGAAAAAGAGGTTCTGGCTCTTATAACCTGCCTTGGGGAAGATGAGTTCTGATTTCTTCGGCTAGCTTCAGGGAAGTGTGGAGCCATGAAGCAGGAAGGCAAGGTAAGGTTAGAGAACTTTTGCTTCTGAGGCTTTCATTTTATGGTAGTTTTCTGAGCCCAATCAACATGATATCACTTGACTTCGGACTAACAAAAAACCTTCAGCACCAGTCCTTAACACCTCAAACAATGACATAAAGTTATAACATTATTTTCTTAAATGAGGATCAAGATTAAGCTGTTTGAAACACAATCTAAATCTCTAAAGAATGATGGTGGAATTTTGATAGGGATTACAGAGCAATCTTAAGCAAAAAGAAAACATTGGGGGAGGGTATCAGTCTGCCAGACTTCAATCTTTACTACAAGGCTATAGTAACCAAAACAGCATGGTACTGGCACAAGAACAGAGATATAGACCTTTGGAATAGAACGGAGATCCCAGATATAAGACCATCTTCATATTGTCATCTAATCTTTGACAAAGGAGACACAAGTATACATTGGGGAAAAGAATCTCTATTGAATAAGTGGTGCTGGGAAAACTGGATGTCCACATGAAGAAGATTGAAACTGGATCCCCACCTCTCACCTCTCACAAAAATCAACTCACAGTGGATAACAGACTAAAGCCTAAGGTGTGAAACCTTAAGAATTCTGGAAGAAAATGTGGGGAAGACTCTTTTAGACATCGGCCTAGGTAAAGAATTTATGAAGAAGACTCCCACAGCAATCACAGAAGTGACAAAAATAAACAAATGGGACCTGATCAAATTAAAAAGTTTCTACACAGCTAAGGAAACTGTCCTTAGAGTGAATGGACAACCTACAGAATGGGAGAAAATATTTGCTTTCTACACATTTGATAAAGGACTGATAATAAGAATCTATA
>NW_012149163.1:1059247-1061852 GCF_000956105.1 Propithecus coquereli | reverse complement strand
TTGCATAAAGCCAAAGTCACAGACCTCAATGTCTTCTGTGCAATGGTGCCCCCTGGAGCACAAATAGATACACGTTTCACATTCCAGCTGAAACGGAATTTCTCAGCCTCTAATTTCCCACCTACTCCCATCACCATGTGAGTGGGGGAAATTTGGCTAAATTTATGGATCAGGACTATGACAGAGCACGATTGGAATTCCCATAAAGGAAAATAGAAATTCTCATGCAAGCACACAGCTGGCTTCACAGGCAATTATAGATTCCTTGAGGTTGCAGAGCCGTCATCCTACTCACCGTGCTATCCTTTGAGCCGTTCGCACTGTGCCTTTCCTGGACAGAGTGGAAAATCAGAACGAATGGAGGAATGGATGGGTGGATGGAACCTCACATCCTCAGTAAAACAAAGTTTAGTCTTTCCTGAATGCATGTTTTCTTTGTGGTGAGACCTCATGATTAGAACAGGCCTCCCTCATATCCACCCCTTCAATTCTGTTGTGACTTTGATGAAATCAACAATCCCCATATCTCGGGCTGCTACTCATCCAAATCCCTTAAAATCCCCAGCCCTGAACTTCTCAGAGAGGCAGATTTGAGGTTTCCTCCCACCTCCTCGTTTGGCTGTAGATCTTGGGAATAAACCTCTTTCTCTGCTGCAACTTGGTGTCTTGGCGGATTAATGTGCTGTGTAATCCTGGTACAGTTGCACTGGGAGGGCCCTTCTTAGCAATCTCTTTCCCTAGTTCTCCTAGGAAAACTTCTGGCTGGTCTACTGTTTCACTTCCTCTTAATCACTTTCCATCTAAATCCCTATTGTCGGCCAAGCGTGGTGGCTCATGCCTGTAATCCTAGCACTCTGGGAGGCCAAGGTGGGTGGATCGTTCTGAGCTCAGGAGTTCGAGACCAGCCTGAGCAAGAGCAAGACCCTGTCTCTACTAAAAATAGAAAAAAATTAGCCAAGCATGGTGGCGCGTGCCTGTAGTCTCAGCTACCTGGGAGGCTGAGGCAGGAGGATTGCTTGAGCCCAGGAGTCTGAGGTTGCTGTGAGCGAGGCTGACACCACGGCACTCACCCCAGGCAAGAGAGTGAGACTGTGTCTCAAAAAAATAAATAAAAAATAAAAATAAATCCCTATTGTCTTTGACAATGCTCTTGGGTGCAAACCTGTGCAAGCTCTGTTCCAAGTAAAGGCAGTCTCCTTAGGAAGACCTGCACAGCTCTCTGTTGTAGCTGCCCCTCCTCCTGGGCAAAACCTGCACGAAAGCACTAGAGCTGGGAGCAGGGACCATGGCCCGGTCTCCCAGTGTGACACTCCTGCCCTGTAAGTGGTCATTATGTGGGATGGTAGCCCCTGGTCAGCTTGGTTTGACTCTCATAGAACCTCTCCTCTACAAGTAAACTGGGATACGAGTGATGGGAATACAGTGTTCTTAGCCACCACTCCTAGAATAGAGCTTCTACCTTATGAGTGATGTGAACTGAAATAAAATCCTAAACCCTTTGCTGACTGAACAGATCCCCCTGTGGCCAATGGGACCCCAGAGAAACCCTAAAACTGAGTTTCCAGCCCTGGAGGGATTGGAGGTCAGACATGCCTCATTATACCCTCTCCCTTGCTAATGGCCACTGGGCTTTTTCATAAGGGCTAAAGAGAAATCAGTCTCATGGTCCAGACCAACATTCGTTCCTGACAAGGGACCACCAACCATGCAGTGGTTTTACCAGTCTGCAGAGCATGCACAGAGAGGGTTTTGGTGTCCTTGCTTCACCTTTTTGACATAAAAGGGTGGCATTTCTAAACATGGACCCCATAAAAAAGCATAAAACTTGATTGTACAAGCACATGTTTCTCTTTCATAAATATTCATGACTCATCCTATGGCTTGTCGAATATGTATATCGGACCATTCCACTCAGAATACATTCCTGTTCCCTTTGTCACTGCCTCAAAGCATGTGTTCCTGGCATTTGGCTGGGGCCCAGTTTTCCAGTCTGTTAGAATGGCCACCCGGAGGCTGCAGCCCTTTATGAGAAAGAAAGCTCTCCTTTCCAAATTATGAACCTCATTGTTTCTTCACTCAGTGCTGGGGGCCTAGTGATGGGAAGGAAGCCTGGGTTTTCTCAGCCACTCCTGCCTGGAAGAGTGCTTCTGCAACACAGAGCTGGGGTGGCAAAAGAGCTGCTGTCCTGCCCCTCACAGGGTGAAAGCGTAGCCCGAGACCAGGAGCTGTGGGAAAAGTGAGCCCTGTCTTCTCGGCCCAAGCCTTGCGGAGCAGATCTTCTCTTGCGCTGAGCTGGGTGAGGAGGATGAAAGCAGATCACGACTCAAATGCCATAGACTCTCTCCTTTGAACCAAAGTTTCTTCATTTCGTGTGTGCCCTTAGGAAAATTTCTGGGGGCTATAACTGGTTTGTTGTTTTTTTAAAATTTCACCAATTAAATTATGGTTTTATTGGGAGGAGAAGGATGCAGAAAGGCCTTGAAGGAGAGAAAGAGTTTTAGTTGAATGAGGTGAAGGAAAGGGAGCATTTCGGGCAGGGGGAATGAACCAACCACAGGAGTGAGGAAGTAGGGACCGCGGAGATGATGCCTGGACTGATCCGGCC
>NW_012149163.1:1057651-1059197 GCF_000956105.1 Propithecus coquereli | reverse complement strand
TTTCTCCCACTCCTGGTACTCATCTGTATCAGGGGCTTCCCGGCTGTCCTCGCTTTTATGTTCCTCTAAATGAACAAACCACTCTTTCGATAATTTATACAATTATAAACTTTATTATCAACTTTACCTCCACGAGGTCATCGAGACCCCAGATGAGACAGCCAGTCCTACCACCCCACAGCTGATGCCTCTTGGAGAGAAGAGGTGGCAGCGGGGGGTGGGATGGAGACTGGCCAAACCGTCCCAAGAGATGCCAGTCTTTGGCAAGCTGAAAGTTCAAGTTTACCTTCCCATTACCCAGTAAATAGGGTCTCACTTGAAAATGTGAGTTGGTTATGGAGAAATAAAGAGATTACATTTTCTTTACATATTAGCAGAGGAGTGAGAGTACATTTGTAGTGCTGCTCCTCTTTCTATGGATTTTCTTGTTTCTCCTAATAGTGTGGCCATTTTCCTTGTCGTCCAGATGAGAAATCTCAAGGCCTCTTTGCACCTTCTCCATCACACTCCTCACCCAATCAGTCACCAAGGCCCGAAGGTTCCACGTCCACAAGGTCTTCATGTTTTCCAGGGTCGTACATCAGCAGGACTTCGAGGCTCTAACCATACTGTTCCACTGACAGCTGTAATTTTAAAAAGAGACACATTCTTTCCAGAGCCAACTCCATGCATACATACACATATACTCTTCTAACCAATTAATTTTAATCAGTTAAGGAACAGCGTGCACCAAACTCCTTGCATGGTCTCGTCTGTCCGCTAGGCAGCATACGTGTTGACTCATCGTGTGACTTTAGAGCAAAGCACCATGCTTACCCAGACTGGAGCCAGTGATAATCAAAAATTGATTTTCTGTGGGTTGCAGATAGATCTCTCTTTAACCAATATCTGTAAACACATTCAGGGATAAAAACTGATGTATCTTACCTAGGAACAAAGGTTTCAGAAACTGAAAATACCATCAGATTCAAATCCTAGGTAAATAATAACAGTAATAAGCAACATGTCCACGAAAAGACTGTAGAAGAATGTTCGTAGCAGCTTTAGCCATAATAACCTCAAATTGCAAACCAAAATGTCCATCAGCAAGATAATGGATAAATAAATTGGAATTTTTTCCTTTATTGGAATGATACACAGTAATAAGAAGAACAGACAGCTGTTAAATGAATCAATAGAGTGACTCACAGACATAGTATGGGCAAAAGGAGCAGACCAGAGGGAGAGTGCATACCACATAGTGTCATTTTTATGAAGTTCAAGACTGGTAAAACCAACCTACGATGATCAAGTCAGAATTATGGTTATGGGAGTGGGTATATTCTGGAAAGTGGCATGAGGGAACATTCTGGGAGGCTGGAGATGTTCTATGACTTCATCTGGAGGAGGAGTATATGAGTATGTAGCTATGAAAATTCACTGAGTCATACATTTAAGATTCGTGCACCTTCCTCAAGGCATGTTATACTTAAATCATAAAAAATGCAATCTCAAGGCCGGGCGCGATGGCTCACGCCTGTAATCCTAGCACTCTGGGAGGCCGAGG
>NW_012149163.1:1057043-1057601 GCF_000956105.1 Propithecus coquereli | reverse complement strand
AAATTGCAGTAAGTTAATTCACTTCAGACATCCCAAGTTTTTTTTGCTGTCATTAATGTTTTTAATTGACAATTACTTGTACATATTGACGGGTACAGTGTGATAGTTTGACCCATGTATACAATGTCTAATGAGCAAATGAGTGTAATTAGCATATCCATTACCTTAAATATTATTTCTTTGTGTTAGGACCATTTCAAAATCCAGCCTTCTAACTCTTTCTAAACAGACAGGAAATTGTTAATTTGGGTCACCCTACAGCGCTACAGGACACTGCGCCCCAAGCAGCGCCCGCCACTGGAGGGAGCCCCGCCCCCGCCGGCGTTGCCTGGGAACCCGCTTTGTGTCGTCACATCCTACGCGACTCAGGCTCCCGGAGACCGCGGTTAGAGACACTTGGCGGGATCGTCCGAGGGTGATGGGCGCTTTTCTGGGAGGGGAGCGACCAGGTCGTTCTCCAGATCCGCAGCGATGTGGTCCTGGCGTGGGGGCCTCGGCTCCGGCCCGGGCCGGTCTCCGGGTCCAGTGCGGGGCAGCCCGGCTTCCCTCCCGGCCAAA